>NW_026693726.1:10635000-11136266 GCF_021218885.2 Marmota monax
AAGAAGCCCCAGGTACTCCTCCTAAGGAACGTTGATTGGACTGAGAAAGCCATAATAACCCCTGTAGCTGAGGACCGGAAAGCTGCCCCACCATTGATGATCTGAATTGGGATTTTCCATTTTGTGGACTTCTGGGGGTACAGTTTAGAAATTGAAACAGATGCTGGGATGAAAAATCATTGAGTCAGTGTAAACAAAATTGATGGTGTCATTTTCCTCAAGTAACCAGACATATTGAGCTCTCTTTTCTCATGCCAAGTCTTCAGGCGTATGTTGAGGGGTTACTTGTTCATGTCCACACTATGATGTTGTGGACATTTCTGATCTCAAACATAATGGGCATCATGGATCCAAACAATAAATTTACCAAGAAATTGGTAACAACAATGAAGCAGGTCTGATTAAAATTGTGGGAAGTGTTTTGGAAAAGCTGAAATTTAGTAGTGTGCTAGTGGTTACATAGATGTGATAAATATGAAATATTTTAAACCATATGTGCAGATTAAAGGGCAAATAAGATTTCAAATAAAATATTAGTAAATCATAATCAGAAAATGAAAAAAAAAACAGTCTTAGTTCTTTGCAAAGATTTGTGAGCATTTTTGTCTTATAAAAACATGCATTGACGACACTCATAGTTTTTCTGAAAGTAAAACAAACATTAATATCTAACCCAACAATGGGACTTTAATGACATATTTTTGCTAGGGAAGTTTTTGTTTTTTGGTTATCAAAAACCAATTTTTCCCAGTGCTTCTGATTATATATTAGGATGTCCAGCTTTTTCTTTTTGGAACAAAAGCCTTACATAACTCATATTTTACTTATTTGGATACAAATAAAGTAGAAATTTCAGTATTTCCAGCTCTAAATTAAGGGCAGCACATTTATACTATGGCTAAAAGTTTTCTTAATAAATCCCTATTCACATTTCTAGTAGTCTTGGGGTTAGCAAGATAGCCAACTTCATCTATGGAATGAATCCAAAGTATATCAGTGTCATTTCAAAAGCTAAAAGAACTAATAATTAATTTGGATTAATGAATTTTCTTAATATGGTCTAATTTGTTTCATTCTGCATTCTGTAATCCTTTTGGCTTGTAAAATAGTTAATTGTACCTTTATTTCACTGATCATCTTGCTTCAAGGGATTTTTGAAACACAGTCATATTTATGTAATTTTTCGAACCACCTTTTGTAGTTCTTTTCTATTTTCCCATTATTGTAACATTGAGTTTCTTTACTTTTCAGTTTGTTTCTAGTATAATTATTTTGTTATTCTACAGATAATTCAATCTT
This sequence comes from Marmota monax, assembly GCF_021218885.2. Lineage (NCBI taxonomy): Eukaryota > Metazoa > Chordata > Mammalia > Rodentia > Sciuridae > Marmota > Marmota monax. The sequence goes on from NW_026693726.1 coordinate 10,636,300, forward strand.
TCAATTTCTTAGAACTTGTTTTGAACTTCCGAGTCATTTTGGACCCAGCAGTTGGCCCATTTTTTTTCTATTTTGATACCTTGATTTAAAAACAAAGTGGCCCATGCTCTGTGTTTTCTACTGGCAATTGTATACTTACTTTTTATAACAGTAATTCTGCCTTTGATTTAAAATACTTTGTTTTTAGTAATTTAACTCCTCTCTCTGCAATTCCATGTTGGGCTAAAGGCTAAATGGATACAATTTTGCAGCAACTTCTCAAATGTGTTTCTAATCGGTATGCTGCAGCACCTTTCCATTAGGCAGATATTTCCAATTTTATATTCTTTACTCAAAAGCTCATTATTTTGCATTTACCTATAGTGAACTATATTTGCCATGTATTAGCACAGACACTTAAATGTTCTCAATCTTGATATATGCCTTACAATATTGCTCTTCCTTGCTTTTCTAGTCATTTAAAAATAATCTGCAAACAAGCAGGGTAAAGGTGAACTCCATCTGTCCTAGTTAATTTTTTTTTTTGCAAAGAGATGAATTTTGAGGAAATTTAACTGTAGGAAAAATATAATGATGGGGAGGATTTGATATCTTGGCTCTTGGCTTTTACGTGGGCACCCTTGTTTTACAAAACATCTTGGTAATAATAGCAGTAACCCAGAAGGTCTGAGAGGACCTAAAAGGGGTTGTTCATAGCACCCTACCACAAAACTGAGATTATTATCTCACTGTCTCCAAACTACAGGGGAAATATATTTATTTCAGCAAATGGATTCAAAGACTTTGATATGAATTTAACTTGTTTTGATATAGGTAGCATAGAGAAGATCATTGAATTAAATAATTAAATAAATCAAATAGAATGACTGAAATCCTATATTTAAAAAAATACACATATCATTTATATGTATACATATATATGCATATATATGTACATATATGTATTTAGTAAGTTGAGAGTTGCAAATTCTACTTAATATAGAATTTATATTTTATATATTATATTTTATATTTTTATGACTGGTAAATATAACAGTAGAAATGTGTATAGGGAATATTACAAGGATGGCAATTAACTTCTTTTGGATACTGTTAAAGTCAAGGAATCAAGGATACCCAGACTCTTCCATGTCAATAATGCTTTAACAAAATTATCTCCACAGGAAACACTAGCAGAATTAAATATCAAGTTGTTGTTATTGTTATTATTATTATTATTATTATTATTATTATTATTATTTTGTACTATATGTACCTAATTGTTTTTCAAAGAGTTTCAATTAAAATTTTATTGGTGAGTGTTTCTTGAGCCTCAAAGTTTAAGTGGGAATGCTGAAGAAATAAATGCTCTTAGATCTATATCCTGAACTTTACAGTCAATGTCTGGAAACAGAGAAGAAGCAAGTGGAGAGTAAAGAAAGAGAATGGAAAGAGCTTTGTGACAAAAAACCCATCCAACTTCATGGTACAGAAGGAAGTGGTATCCAAGTACCTCCCCACCCCCAGGAACTGGGTTGTTCTAGGTTCTATTTACCACAAGGATATAGGATAATGGGTATTTTTAGGAGACAGAAAGAAGAACATCAAGCATTTCTTTGTGCATTTTAAGGTATGGTGATCTCACATGGCCCAAAAATGTTCTGGAAATTAAAAAAAATAAAATTAAAAACCTCCTTTATTGTTTCTCCCAGAAGAACACTAAGAAGATGATAGATAGAAGTCAATACTTCCTGATTCAATCAAATATTCCTTGGGTTATCAATGTTTAGAAGATGGAAATCTTATTCCTGTTTTTAGAAGGGGCAAGTAAGACATTCCAAAGGGGTTGAAGCTGAGTTGTCTTAAAAGCTTGGTAGAAGATAGCCAGATGACAAAAATAAGGGAGGGGATGTTTTAGAACAAAGGGACAGATGTGGGAAATTACAATTTCTGTTTTGCTTTGTTGTTGTTGTTGTTGTTTTTAACAATGGAACTATAAAAAGTTTGATTAAGATGGGAAAACTAAGTATCAACTATCCTATGGATAGTATAGCAAGTATCCTTTCAGATTTATTTTAGAATCCTTGATAAGGGAATGTATTGCACTGTCAGCATTCTGATACTGTGACAAATACTTGAGATACCAACTTATGAAGATAAAAGGTTTATATTGATTCATGGCTTCAGTAGGTACCGTTGCTTTGAGGCCTGTGGTGAGGCAGCAGAGCATGGAGGAGCATACAGAGGAGCAAAACCACTCACCTCATGACTAAAGAAGAGAAAAAGCGAGAGAAAGGACCTAGTCCCACAATTTCATGCAAGGACATACCCCCCAAAGACCTAAAACCTTCCTTAGATCCCCACCTCTTGAAGTTTCTACCACCTTATAACGCTACACTGGAGACCAAACTTCTAAGACTTGGGTTTCTGGGACACATTCCAGATCCAAATTATCTCAACACCCCTCTTGAGACTCCATAACTTCAGTGCACCCGGGTGAGGCATACATGTTCACCCTGGGTGTGACTGGGGAAAAGCTACTGCAACACTTCATGCCTTAGTCCACACATAAATATGGGCTCATATAATACTTTACAGTGTTCAGATGTGAGTTTATGTCTCAGTAAAGTCCTCTGTAACTTCTAAAATACAATACAAATGTTACTTAGCAATATCAAGCCAATGAGATGTGATGAGATTTGTCTTGTCTTATATTTTTCCTCCCATATAACAAAAATAAAAAGAAATATCCTCAAAACACAATATTCAAGAAACACAAACATTTCTCATAGTATACAACCATTTTGATAAAAGTGATTGTATTTAAGAAAAACCTTAAAGAATAGATGCACTAATCTCTAGGGTATATAAAGAACTCAAAAAGCTAAACACCAAGATAAAAACAAAAACAAAACTCAATCAATAAATGGGACAATGACCTGAACAGACACTTCTCAGAAGATGATATACAATCAATCACCAAATACATGAAAAAATGTACATCAACACTAGCAATTAGAGAAATGCAAATCAAAAACCACTCTAAGATTTCATCTCACTCCAGTCAGAATGGCAGCTATTATGCATACAAACAACAATAAGTGTTGGCTAGGATGTGGGGGGAAAGGTACACTCATAACCTGATGGTGGGAATGCAAATTGGTGCAGCCAGCCAATATGGAAAGCAGTATGGAGATTTCTTGGAAAATTGGGAATGGAACCACCATTTGACCCAGCTCTCCCTCTCCTTGGTCTATACCCAAAGGACTTAAAAACATAATATTAGGGCTGGGGATGTGGCTCAAGTGGTAACGCACTCGCATGGCATGTGCGGGGTGCTGGGTTTGATCCTCAGAACCACATAAAATAAAAAATAAAGATGTTGTGTCCACCGAAAACTGAAAAATAAATATTAAAAAATTCTCTCTCTCTCTCTCTCTTTAAAAAACCATAATATTACAGGAACACAGCCACATCAATGTTTATAGCAGCACAATTCACAATAGCTAAACTATGGAACCAACCTAGATACCCTTCAATAGATGAATGGATAAAAAAAATGTGGCATATTTACACAATGGAATATCACTCAGCAATAAAAAAGAATAAAATCATAGCATTTGCAGGTAAATGGATGGAGTTCGAGAAGATAATGCTAAGTGAATTTATTTAATCCCCCCAAAACAAATGCTAAATGTATATATATATATATATATATATATATATATATATATAGAGAGAGAGAGAGAGAGAGAGAGAGAGAGAGAGAGAGAGAGGTTGAGAGAGAAAGCATGAGAGAGAGAGGTTAATTCATAGTGGGATAGGGAGAGGGAGCATGGAAGGAATAGATGAACTCTAGATAGGGTAGAGGGGTGGGAGGGGAAGGGAGGGAGCATGGGGTTAGAAATGATGGTGGAATGTGATAGTCATTACTATCCAAAGTACATGTATGAAGACACAAATTGGTGTGAATATACTATATATACAATCAGAGATATGAAAATTGTGCTCTATATGTGTAATATGAATTGTAATGCATCCTGCTGCCATATATAAATAAAAGAAAATTTACCTAATAAATAATAGATGCCAAATATATGGCATGTATGATCCAATTTTTTACTTGTGCTCCTAAAGCAGACATCACTAATTGATAGCAACAGTTTCTCAAACTGTCCTGGATAAGCCTCACAATCCTCATAATCCCAAGTAGCTGAGAAACCAACATGTAAGAATTGGTGCTTGAATATTACGTCCTTTAGTCAAGTAAAGTCTTGATTGGATTATAGTCAGAAAAGAAAGCAGAGGGTATTGTCCCCTACCCTGCCTCTCAAAAACAAACAAACAAACAACAAAAAAAAAGCCATCATTGCAAAAAACTCTTAATTCAAAAGAGGAAGAATCCTATCTTTAAACATCTATAGGAATGAGAATGTGAGATGTATGGATAGTTAAGTGAGTTTTTTCTTAACAATGCAACATGAAGTATACTTTAAAAAATGGATTTATTTTGGTACCTCAGATTGTTGATTGTTTAATTTCCTTCAAAATCCAATGTGGCTTCATATCAATTATGTTAGCTTTAAAGTGATGGGTATAAAATGACTAGGTCTGTGCCAAATAATATCTATAAATTCAAGCAAAAATATCCCTAAGTGAAATCAGAACAATTTTGTGAATGGAGTCTAAAATACAGGAAGATACATTAAAGTGCTATACCCCTGTACACACATCGTTACTGGGTCATTGTCAGATACTATTTTCATGCATCATTTTGATGCTACTTAATGCAGGATATGTTGAAAGCTATTATTTGGTCTTTTCAAAAGCACCCAGTAAATAACCTCTGCCCAATTACATGTTTCCTTAGGATAAAAAAGTACAGCCTTTAAGATTTATAATGGTTTCCCTCTGAATGTGTAGCAAAATAGATAAAAATCCTTCTTTTTAACTGGTAAGTACTTAATAGCACATACACTTAGAATGGATAAGTGGTGAGTCAGGAAACAAGTCATAGCACAGAGGAAAGTTCCCAGCTCTATGCAAAGGTTCTGCTGAGAAGCACCTGAAGGCCAGGTAGGATGAGGATAAAGTGGGCATGTTTACCCACTGTGGCTTGAAGCTCACTTTCTGAAAGGTCACAGTGAATCAAATGTGCACAGTGATTGATGAGAAGCAACAGCTCCCCTCCCTCATTCCCTCTGAACGGTGGCATCCTGGGATTTCCCCCTCTGTTCACAAAGGAGTCATTCCACTGGGCTCTCCCTACCAAGGGATGGTTAGTTTCACTGAGCCAGATGACAGGATTATGGCACTAAGATATAAAGAAAGTGAACTGTTTTAAGATCAGTATGAAAAAAAAAAAACTCACAAAATTCTACTTATTGCTATCTTGTGCATGAGTGTAGTCTTGTGAAGAAGCTATATTTGTATGACCAAGTGGGTAAGGGAGTGTCCTTTTCTATGAATCAGAATACTGGATTCAGTTATATTTCATAATGAAGGGCACATGTGACATTTCTCTTCATCTATGGCCCAATACATGGACACACTTGTTCCAATGACCTAATTCTTTCAGTTTTATTGATTTAATATATGCAGTCCAGAGAGCTAGAGACCCAGTCTAGCAAGATGCCAGCTTTTCTTGGACTAGACAATAGGAGCTAGACAGAGGACTGATAACCCTGCACATTCAGACGTCCTGGGGGGAGATGTCAGATCTGATCAGATCTAAAAGGCAACCTGATAGAAAAAAAAATGAGACAAAATATTATTTTCCAACCTCCATTAACCATTCTCCAACTTTTTCAATTTTTAGCTAGTATGCTCATACAACGTATCTTACATATAAACTTTTATTGCTTTCAAGTATCTAAATAAATAAAAAAATAAATAGGAATGAGCTTTTGAAGAAAATTTTCAGGGAAACTATCCCATGATATTTAGATATAATTTTAACCCTATTTTAGCCATCTCCCCATAGTAACAAAGAGGGAAGCAGTAGAATATTGCAAGTTTTCATATTAGAGTTGCACAGACTTGATAACACATTTCTTCCACTCACTAGTTTATGTAATACCAAATTCTTATCTAGAAAAAAGATTATAATAACAGAATCTACTTCATTGGCATTGTTGGAAAATGCAAGGAAATAATGTCTGCAAGTGTGAGGTTTCAGTATGATATGTTTTCTGCAAACATTCTATGTATAATGCAAGGTATGATGACTGGCACATATATATCTTTTAAGCTTTCAGTCAAACAGACATGTGTGTGTGTGTGCATGCATTTAGGGTCCACTATGCACAGGGATATAAAATGAAAATTTTTTTCTAACATTTTCAGATGTCTGAACTTAGATGTCTTCTATCACTTATCAAGAGATTTACAGTATGCATGTATATTCACATAACAAAAAAAATCCCATCATTATATTAAACCATGATGCACCAATAAAAAATGGCGTAAAAGACACTTATAACACCAGCAGCTTGCCTTTAATGGATAAAGACTAATACATGTAACACTGATACTAGCATCCACACCATGGCAATTAGGCAACCTAGAGCTTCTTAACAACCAACCAGCAGAGAGCCAAGTGTTCAAGGAGAAAGTGAGTTTTCTAGGTGTCCATTTCTTGAGGCTGTTGCTCCAAAGGAGGTCACTGCCCAGAGTAATGAGAACAGTTGGGAATCTCTTCTCTATTGCCTGAAGGTCAACAGCCATCTGGTCTAACCCATGCTGGCTTTCCAATTGAGAGTGAAAACAGATTTTTCTATCATGTTCAAGAACAAAGGGCATGGATGATTCATGGAAAATGTAGATGACACAGTTGCCTTCATCCATACAATATGTGTACCTCAATTTTCTGTAAATGCATTTATGGGCAAATTTTCCTGCAATTAAAAGGCTGAAGTATGTGGGACATCAGAAAAAGGGAAAAGATGAAACTTGTATTGGTACCATGTTGGAATGATGAGGAAATTAAAAAAAATAATGAGAATGTTCTCTTTAGGTAATAAATCCAAGTGCTATCTTTCAAATATAGAGAATAAATTCAGCAGGCTCTAAGCTGACTACTCTTTGCAAATCATGAAACAGAAGTTAGACACTTTAGCACTGTGTGCTGTGACCCTTTTTGTCTGCATTTTCATCAAAGAAATCTGGCACTCTGAACAGGGCACTGACCAACAGATTAAAATCACTGACTATGAGTGTCCTTTTATTTTCTTGGCAGACCACATGCTGATCTAGCAGTCATCTATCTTTTCCCCTTTCCCAGACATTGGTTAACAAATATTGCCTGGTGATAAAACTGTCCAATTTTCTTATAACAAAAATTATAAACATTTAAAAAAAGTGCTGAGCTTGGGTAAGATATCTTATCAGCATTTAATGTTTCAGACTCATTACAGAGCTTCATTCACCTGGTGTAATGTTTAAAATAAATAAGTACCAAATACCTTGTTCTTTCCAATTTATGGGAGGGATATTGAATATGTTACAATTAATTTCATATGCTGTATTAAGACATTCTACTTCTATGCTCAAAACTACAGGGGTCTCCATAACAGCCTAAGTAATTCCATTTTGCAGTACAAGGAACATTGTTAATGTTCAAAGATTAGAAAATACACCCTCTTTGATCTTTGCTCCTTATTGAAAGACAGCTTTCAGATACCAGGAATGTATTTTTCTTCAAATAGTTGATTTCTCCTAGAATAAGATATGATTAAATAGAATACTCTAGACTTAATAAGGCAACAAAAGAACTGGCAGTTTCTTTTCAGCTCTCTTCATTCTAGCATCTCAGAGCTGTTTGCCTTGGGATTTAGAATTTGAGAGAACAAGTTGCTGACCCTAGAATTGAATAACCACATTAATTATTTTGGTAATGCCAGTTTTAAAATGGAATGTGTGCCAAAGGCAGGCATACTTTGCAGAGTGGGCATTTTGTATGGCTTATTTAAATTGGTGGTTCAGCATATAGATTGGGCATCTGTACAGATGCTTAAAAAGTGAAAGAAATTGTTGGATGCATGGAGTCATGAAACTAGAGACAGAGTAAGAAAGATGATTTTCTTTGTTACTTTCTGCATGGTTTATGACCTTTCTTTTTTAACCCTTGAGTCACTTAATCACTCAGCAGATATTTATTAATAGTCTGCTATTGGCAGATGTAATGGTAAACTCTAGAATTTTGCTCTTTTAATGGGGATCATAGTACATTGGTTGCTAGTCTTTTGGAGCCCCAAGCAGAAGTCTTGACAAATCTCATCCATTAGTCCCTTTAAAATAAGCGTTTGCAAAATTGAAACCATGTCCGATGCATAATTGTGAAAAAGAAACAGCAGAAAACCATAACCATTCTCTTTCTCTCACAAGTTCTGTCAAGTTTTGCTAGACAATTAGAGTGGCCTCATTCCTCTCTGGGGGAACGGACTATATGAGGACATGATGGGAAGGCAGCCATCGCAAGCCAAGGAGGGAAGGCTCAGGAGAAGCCAAACTTTCCAGCACCTTGATCTTGGATTTTCAGCCTCCAGAACTGTGAGAAAATAAACTTCTGTTTAAGTAACACAGCCACTGATATTTTTTCAGGGCAGTCCTGTCAAACCGACAGAAAAGAATGAAAAAATACAGACCATACTTTTTTTTTTTTTTTTTTTTTTTTTTGCAATTGATTACAATAGGTAAAAACCCATGCTCTCTTAGACCACAAATTCCACAGCAGGGAAATAAATAATATGCATAATAAAGCAGCAAATTACATAATATATGACAAGGTAATAAATTCTATGAAAAAGTATAAAATATTTAGGGTTAGGAGCTCAGCAGATCTGGGTGCAGTAAGTTACAGGTTTCAGTATTAAAAAGGATGGGCAGGGAAAGTATTATTGAGAAGGTGCCAAATGCAATCATGAGAGATTTAGAGAGATGGGGAGTCAGTCATGAGGACAGGTGGAAGGGAGCATTTGAGGCAGAGATAAGAAGAGTGCAAAAACTCAGAGGTAGAGCATGCCTGGAGTGCTAGAGACACAGCAAGAAGTCAAAGAAGCTTGCATGTGATATGAGAACAGAGGAGATGAGACCCAGGCATGACAGCAGCCTTCCCAAGTGGGACCTTGGAGACCATTGCATGACCTCAGGTGCTACAATGTAGTGAAGGACTTCCTCTATTCCTGGCTTTTTCTTTTGAAGAGTTAACTTTTCCTATGGGGTCAAACCTACTTAAATGACCTTCCATTTACCACTCAGATTCTATTCCTGATTCTGAAGTTTGATTCACTACCATCATCTTCTTCAACTACCTTATCTTTTTCAAATTGGAAAAATTAATATAAGTTTCTTCATCAGGACATCCATGAAATATCAAAGAACTGAGCCAAGGATCATAGTGAAAAAAGATTCAGGCTGTGGGATCTTTGCTGGAGGAAGAACACAAAACATGGCTATAGATAAACACTCAGACTGCTGAGATCTGAGGGGGAAGGCTTTCAGGGGAAGCCAAAGATTGATGGTGATCTTCTGTACTATTTATGATAGAAATGAGAGCTTAGGTGAACTAAGGAGAGAAAGAGAATCCACTAAAGGAGTGCATACGAAAGCAGCAAAGTATATCCAGTGTTTATTTTGCTGATAACTGGGTACCCACAAAAATTTCATCTCAATATATGCGTTCCCACAGTATCATTTTATTTATTTAGTGTCAAAACCCTAATATGATTACAATTCTTAATAAATAATTTATCTGTTATGGCTTTGGATAGCTATTGCTTAGGTAATTAGAGATAAGAAAAATAGATACAAAAAAGTCAAAATGCCTTAAATGCACTGATTACTTTCATTTCTAATTATATATCCTCACTCTGACACTCTGGGTTAAGTGTCAGTGACCTCATTTTGCATAAACCAGCACACATGGACAAAGTTACTTATTTAAGCTTATATAATTGCAGGGACTGATTCAATCTGAAAACAGAATATATAACAATATTTCAGTCAAAAAGGATCTGCATATACAATGGTGGTCTTATAAGATTATAGAATGGGGCTGAAAAATTCCTACCAGCTAATGACATTGTAGCCATTGTAACATCAAAACATAGTGTAAATTATTCACGTGTCTGTAGTTATTTGGTGTAAACAAACCTACTGCACTTCCAGTAAAAGTATACAAATATTTATAGCACATTGTACTGGAAAATAAGTGACTGTGTCACTGGCTTATGTGTTTACTAGATTATGTTTATTATTATTATTTTAAAGCATAGTGCTTCTACTTAAGGAAAAAAGTTTGCTATGAAACAATATGCTGTGTTAATTCCAGTGACCAACCATATACATATAATGTTTACCAAATTTCTTGATTACAATGAGGCCCTGTCAAGTGATTGACCTATACCACCATCTAGGTTGATGTAAGTGCACTGTATGATGTTTGAAAAACAATAAAAGAGCCTAATTGCCTATTTCTTAGAATGAAGACACATTGCTAAGTGATGCATGACTATTTGTACTATTTGTACACATACACAAACACACACACCACACGACTTCTTCAATCCCTTTGGATCTCCTACTCTAATTTTTATTGTGTTAATCCAAATGCAGAGGTAGAAAATATGAAAGTGGCTTATCTTTAGGAGTCCTAAGTATCAGGCTCAATGTCCTCATCTCATATTGTTTTGAAGGTTCCATAGTCAGGTAGCTTGTGTTCAGATCTCAGCTCCATTTGCTATGACCTTGAGTTTTCTCATCTGGAAATAGGGGTTTACAATAAAACCTACTTTAGTTGATTGTCTAAAGATAACAAACTCTGCCATTCCAAATATACACAGATCTCTGCCATGTGACTTTGCTGATCCTCTTGTAAAGAGGTAATCTCTCTGAATCTGGATGAACTCTGTGACTTGCTAGAGAAATCAAGTACACTATAAACGGTGCCGTTTGAATGGTCTTGTAGATTCTGTGTTTGCTTTAAAAGTACCATAGAATAAAGGTGCCCAGAATCATAGCAAGTGAAGCCCCATGTCAAATAATTGAGCCTCATAAACCTTCCAGTTCAGCAAATTTTCCAGCTGAATGAAGTTGTGTTAGTAAGCTCAGGAAAAACTAGAGAGACATTTAGTTCTGCATGCCCAGTAACACAAGATGCAATAAATAATTATCAATTTATATCTCTTGGTTTGAGGGTTTTTTAAGATGGTTTATGTAGCACTTTCTCATAGGAATTTTTAGATAATTAAATAAATAAATAAATATAAAATATCTTGAATTGAGTTCCCAGCATATAGTAATTGCTCAATAAGCACTAGCCTTATGTCTAATTGTATTAAATTTTTTATCAAGTTGGTTGATGGCTGATCATTACCTTGGTAAAATCCAGTCTTGTGGCATATTCTGATACAATTAGCTTTTGTTGGCTGATACATATGTGTACTGATTTTGTGTGTGTGTGTGTGTGTGTGTGTGTGTGTGTATATATATATATATATATATATATATATATATATATATATATATATATAAAAGTTTTTCAGCTACATGTGTATAGATATATGCATGGGTTATTATGTAAGCTTGTACACACACTGTTCAAATATGAATTTTAAGGTCATCCACAGTGATATCAAGTCTTCTAGGTATAAATAATGATTTATAAATGTTCTATTGATTCTTCATATAACTTTTTATTTTCTTTAAAGGAGTATGCACAGTGATTGCTTAGGTAACAGTACCAAGGAATACATCTATTTCTCTGGCCACTTATTTCAATTTGAACCAAGTAGAAATCTCACACATCTTTTAGAAGATTTTTTTCACTTTTTTATTAGTAATTTTTTTATTAATATATGACAGCAGAATGCATTACAATTCTTATTACACATATAGAGGACATTTTTTCATATCTCTGGTTATATACACAGTATATTCACACCAATTTGTGTCTTTATACATGTACTTTGTATAATAATGATCATCACATTCCACCATCATTAATAACCCCATGCCCCCTCCCTTCTCCTTCAACCCCTCTGTCCTATCTAGAGTTCGTCTATTCCTCCCATGCTCCCCCTCCCTACCTCACTATGAATCAGCCTCCTTATATCAAAGAAAATATCTGGCATTTTTTTTGTGTGTAATTGGCTAACTTCATTTAGCATTATCTTCTCTAAATCCACCCATTTGCCTGCAAATGCCATGATTTTATTCTCTTTTATTGCTGAGTAATATTCCATTGTGTATATATGCCACATTTTTTTTATTAATTCATCTATTAAAGGGCATCTAGTTTGGTTCCACAATTTAGCTATTGTGAATTGTGCTGCTATAAACATTGATGTGGCTGTGTCCCTGTAGTATGCTGTTTTTAAGTCCTTTGGGTATAGACTGAAGAGAGGGATAGCTGGGTCAAATGGTGGTTCCATTCCCAACTATCTCTGTGGGATGTGCAATCACTTTGCTATTTTGAATATCAACCCTAAAGGTGGGAATCCCAACATTAGAACTCTGAAAGTCCAGACAAGACACGGGAATATTCCTACTTTCCTCAGGAACTGAATCAAATGTCCTTTTATTGTCCCACTTCCTATTGTCTTTTAATCTCACAGTCATCATTCACAGGAACAGCCAATCTCTTGCCATCATCCATCCCTAATTTCTGGAACTACCCTACACCTTTCTTTTGCCACCCAATGCTGTTGTATACAAAAATAACCACGTAAATTTATAAAATATTTTCACGCTCCCAACTTCACCTACTACTGTATTTGTATCTTTGTCTCCATCTTTGAAGTCTAATGATGCCTTAATCATTTTCACTGTGTTCTGATTGCCCCAGATTCTGCTCTTGCATGGGCTGCTGAAGAGATGGTGAAAGGCATAAAGATATTTCCTTACATTAACAGAATCTCTTGAGTGGGAAAAATGCCCAGATAAAACTATGAAGATAATTTTTGTGGAGGAAAAATCTGACTTGATTCAGGGATCCTAGGGCCAGGCCTGGGGTGGGGTATGTAGAATGGCCTTGTATTCTGCTGGGACCTACTTCAATGCACTTGGGGTTAGAGTCTGAATAGAGCTGGGAGAAAAGTTTTGAAATGACCTTTTCCATTAGCTTTTTTCATATCATGGGCATTTTCTGATCCAGTCAAGAAAACATCCATATGAACAAATGTTTATCAAGTAATAATTGCTCCACCACTAATCCTCATTTCATCCCTAGGATGCAGGGTTTTTAAATGTCCATAGCATCAAAATGGTCACTCGAAGTATCACATAATGCTTGAATTTATTGCTTAGAGCTAAGCAATAAATTCAAGGGTGAAGTTAACATCAAAACCTGATACACCTGAAACCTCCTGTGTGTGTGTGTGTAAATTAGATGGGATCAAGACAAGGAAAATAGTAATAAATTGGAAATTAGAACTTAGAGATGAGACAAGGGTCCTGAGTGTGGAGATATATGGCATAATATGGACCTAGGGGGAATGTCTGAGCCTCTTGGCCCATTATGAGATCTTTTGGTTAATACCCATGGCATTGGGGCATGATTTTGGAGGGATGATAAGCACTCAGCTCAATTGCACCCACAGTTCCTCTGGCATTCAGTCTTATCCCAAGCTATTTTTTCCAACTCTTTTCTCTATAAACCCATTTGAGCTGCTCTACCAGTAGAGAAGTGTTCCTATTGCAGCAGGACAACTAAACAGACATCATGAGCTGGCTACATGAACAACAAGACTTCTTCACAAATGAGAGTCACATGCTCAAGGACAGAGGACTCATCCAAACTCACCAAATATGCTGACCCTTCCTTGAATCTGCAGATTCACATGAAGAAGTAATATAGATATTTTTTAAAAGTGTTTTAAGGGAGTTAAGATCATAGGTGATGTCATCGGTTCATTCCCATTGGATGTAGTGACTCTCAAGCTGGCCAAAGAGATGACGTAAAATAATAGAATTTGTTTCTTTGGACTACAAGGTGTGAGCCTGAAACTTGGGTTCTTGGTAAGGGACTGGCAGTATTTTATGATGATCAGAAAGATTGAATCTGGCAAGATATTGCCTTACATTAGCAGAAGTCTCCTGAGTGGGAAAAATGCCCAGATAAAGTTATGGAGATAATTTTTGTGAAGGAAAAATTTGTAACCTAGAAAAATGACAATAAGAAGAAATGCTTGTCAAATCTAAGAAATACACAAAATAAAAGGATGATGGAAGCAACACAATATACACAAATCACACCAAACTGATCATATGACCTTTTCTTTTCATGTATTCATAAAATAGTAAATGAGAAACAGGGTAATCTTTAATTTCAAGAACCATTCATAAAACTCCAAAGTTTCCACTTATGGGCAGTGGTGTTTTTTTTTTTAATTTGTTCTAATTATTTATACATGACAGCAGAATACATTTTAATTTATTGTATACAGAGCACAACTTTTCATTTCTCTGGTTGTACACAATGTAGAGTCGTACTACATGTGCAGTCATACATGTACCTAAGGCAATGATGTTCACCTCATTCCACCATCTTTTCTACCCCCGTGACCCCACCCCACCACTACCTCCCCTATGCCCAAAGTTCCTCCATTCTCCCCCACCCCCCGGCCCCACCATTATGGGTCAAGATCCACTTATCAGGGAGAACATTCAGCCTTTGTTTCTCTGGGAATAGTTTACTTCGCTTAGCATGATATTCTCCAACTCCATCTATTTACCTAAAAATGCCATTATTTTATTTTCTTTTAATGCTGAATAATATGGCATTGTGTATATGAACCAGTTTCTTTATCCATTCATCAGTTGAAGGGCATCTCGGTTGGTTCTACTGTTTAGCTATTGTGAATTGAGCTGCTATGAACATTGACGTGGCTGTGTCACTATAGTATGCTGATTTTAATTCCTTTGGGTATAGACCCAGGAGTGGAATAGCTGGGTCAAACGGTGATTCCAATCCAAGTTTTCTAAGGAGTCTCCATATTGCTTTCCAGATTGGCTGCACCAATTTGCAGTCCCACCAGCAATGCATGAGTATACCTTTTTCTCCTCATCCTCACCAACACTTATTATTACTTGTATCCTTGATGATTGCCATTCTGACTGGAGTGAGATGAAATCTTAGAGTAGCTTTGATTTGCATTTTTCTAATTACTAGAGAAGTTGAACATTTTTTCATATATTTATTGATCAATTGTATATCTTCTTCTGAGAAGTGTCTGTTCAGCTCATTAGTCCATTTATTGATTGAGTTGTGTTTTTTTTTTTTTTTTGGTGTTTTTTTTTAAATTCTTTATGCATCCTGGAAATTAGTGTTCTACCTGGTGTGCATGTAGTAAAAATGTTCTCCCACTCTGTGGGCACTCTTTCAACATTATTGATTGTTTCCTTTGCTGAGAAGAAGCTTTTAAGTTTGAATCCATGCCATCTGTTAATTCTTAATTTTATTTCTTGTGTGTTATAAATCTGGTTAAGGAAGTCAGGACCTAATCTGACATGATGAAGATTTGGGCCTACTTTTTCTTCTATTAGGTGCAGGGTCTCTGGTCTGATTCCTAGGTCCTTGATTATGGGCAGTATTGAAATGTGCTCTGAGAGCACAGCTAGGTGGATTTGCCCCAGGAAGTGTATATATTCATATTATTCCATGAGAAGTCTCTAGTAGCATTCCAGAGATCTTTTCTTCATCTGGGTCTGTGTAAAATTTTACTGAGGAGTTAGATTGAATCATAAATCACGTCCCTTCCAACTTTGTGACTGACTCAAAATCCAAGATAAATGGCAAATACTAAAATAATAGAACCAGGATTGAAAATTGTATGGACAGGCTAAAAGGAAGACTTAAAACCTGTGAGATAAATTGTAGCAGGGGTAAACATAATGATCTGCAGTTAGTTTCAAGAAGTCAGGCTGCCTGAGAGCAGAATGCGTCACCCAGACTTCAAACAGCACAAGGGTTCAGGTACTAGGAATTCAATGTGAGCCAACAGGCTGACCTGGCTGGGAAAAATAAGGCCAAATGATCTTGGACTATACAAACAAAAGCCTAATGTGCTAATGAACAAATACAGAACCTATGGAATTCTTGACTATGTAAATAATATCTATACTTGAACTGCTATCTGCAGTTGGATGCTACATTGGTTTCAGGACATCCACAAAGAATTCTACAATTCCTATTGAGAGGAACAAATAAGACAAAGGGTTTGTTTGTTTGTTTGCTTGTTTTTTAGCTTGAGAAAGGGGAAACAATTGTCTTCAAACATGTTTGTGAACTTTCAAAATGTAAGGGCAAAAATTCCTATTTTATGTGGTTTCAGAATACAATGTCAGAAGACTTTGTTAAAAGATAAATGCAAGGTTGGTAGAGAAGAGGCCTTTCTAATAATTTCAGCTGTCCCATGATTCCTTAGGTTGATTCCTATATTAGTGAGCTTTTCTTCCTCTGAGAATTTAAGCCCAGGTTGAATTATTTCCATACAGCCTTGTTATAAGGGAATTCCACCACTGTGTGAGAGATGAGACTGGAAATTCAGAAACCTCTTTCCATCTCTAAGAGTCCATGATTTCTATTCCACAGCCCTCTTTGGAAAGCTGACATTTTCAGTTAAAACGTAGCTATGTACCTACAAGGAAGTGTGTGTGTGTGTGTGTGTGTGTGTGTGTGTGTGTCTGTCTGTCTGTCTGTCTGTCCAAGTGTGAACAAACACAAAAACAGGTGCACACCTAAAGGAGCCTCTCCACAAATGGAGAGAACAGGATGTCCTGTCTTTCCCTTCTCTGGCTTCTGCCACCTCTTTTCTATAACTTTGCATGTAAATCCACTGCCCTGAGTGCAGTTGGAAATAGTCTTCTCAGCAGACCTGACTATGTGCAGCAGAAACCTGAGCTTAAAGACAAGGTGGCACATAAACAGAACAGGAGAGAAAGGAGTGTAGGCATAGAGCTGGCAAAACAAACTTTACCCCAAACTGAACCCCCACAACACTGAAATCTCTCCTGTGTAACTCTGGGCAATAATATTGTCATAGAAAGCACAAAAGGCATTCTTTCAAAATAAAACACAGCTGAGATGGAAAATTCTGGCCATTGTTGCATTTGAAGCCAAGAAATTGCATTGTGTTTTCTTGGGTGGGGGAGGGGGAAACAGTACTTTTTCCCCATAAAACCACCAACTATTTTCACAGAAAGAAACTCAGAAATAAAGGATATTCCTGTATTTCTCATTTCTGTAAGTTTCTATGAGGTTTTCATCTTTTTTGATTTTGTCATAGGTAAGGATTTTTTTTCCCCATATAGCTGCAATTTCAACCTTCTGAACATTAAGCAGATATAAATTATCTACAAGGCTAAAAAGTCTTTGATTAACAAGCTAGGGAATTGCAGGTATTAAAATTGCCCCCCAGAGGGAGCCCATATCGTTCCATGAATGCATTAGACATCTACTTTGAATTACAAAGAAAAATTAATTAAAAAGTATATGTTTATAAGTAATGTGTGTTCCCCTGAGTTCATTCTAAAAGCCACATATATGCAGAATCTAATAAAAATTAAATTACTTTAGCTGCATATTTTACTTAAGCAACATGAGGGGAAAAAAAGATAAAAGCAGGTGCTACCTAATGTTTCCTTCAAGAGCTTCCTCAATGCCCCCAACAGATCTGAATAGATCTTAATACTCTGCACCCACTGGAGAATTCCGTGTGTGTGGCTGAAATAAGGATTTGCAGCTACCTTACAAAAGGGTGATTCAGAGCTGCTGGGAGCAGCTCTGCTTCCAATCTATCTGCCTCCCGTACCCTGAATTATTCTGGCCATGTCCACATGGTTTCAGCAGAGCTGGTCATGATAGAAAGATTCGGCAAGCTCGATTTACAAGGCGTCGTCTGTGCTGGGAAATAGCAGGCAGAACTGCTGATTGTTGGCCATTTTAACAAGCCCAACCTCAGGCGTAGTCTTCCCTTCCCGTCTGATCTATCAGACAGCGTGGCCTTAGCATCTCGAGATGTGTGCGAGGCTAGAAGCAATAAAAGTGTTATGACATCCAACACTTTCCCATATTTTGTTTATTCCATAGATATCTCATTTCGTTAGCTTTTTGTGCCTTTTTTTCCCCCTCCCTGTGCTTTTTCCCTTTCAGTTACCATGGAAACAATTTCCCTGGTAGGGGAGGAGCCTAATGGCATCCAGGAGTGTGAAGTAAAGTCAATTTATATCATGGTTTGTGAAATATTGGGAGTTTGTAATGGTTGTTATCGCCACATATGGTAAATCAATCTCTCTCTCTAGCAAATTTCTAAATATTGATATGAGTATGGGAGTGATAGAATTATATAGAACCACACAACTCGGCAACTTGCATGGCAACCATGAGGATCTACATTTCTATTTTGTTTTGCAGGCACAAATAGAAAAAAAAAGAAAGAAAGGACAAAAAAAAAAAAAAAACAAGAGGAAAAAAATGTACCCTATGTTTTTAAAATCTGTGTTAAATTCTCCAACTAATCTCTAACATAAAGTATATGATTGTTTTAATTATACAAATTTAATTATACAAAATTCACTCGTAGAGGGTATATATGTGTGCAAATGTGTAGTGTTTTACATACAGCTTATATATAGTACAGTAGCTATGCCATCTCCATTCTCACTACTAACATTCTCACTTGAAATCAACTGGTATTTGGACAACTGTGTTAATCCAGAAAATGCAAGGTTTTAAAAGTTTGTCAAAATATGTGCACTTCACACAAGTGAGGAAGGTGATTACATCTTCAGGTTTTAAAATAGCCTGGTTTGTTCTCCTTGTCTAAAACCCAAATTTGTTTATTTGGTTTCGCTTGTAGCTTGTTCTGCTCTCTGTTTTCTCTCAAAGAGACGTGAATGATGAGACGACAAAATATTGGATTATTTGTGCTCTTGAAACAGATGCCACCTGAGTTGTGACAGGTATTTTAAGTATAATCTTGTGCATTCATTTAACACTCTCATTTGGAAAATTTCAAACCTTGGGCATATTCTTGTTCATTTACCACTGAAATGAGTCACCTCTTGGGTGTAAAGAGATTGCTGAGAATAACATGGGGCTGGAATGCAGGTGTAGTGGAAGGATAGAGCGGATTTACAACTGTCCTGAAGAGCTTGCTTTGCTTCAAACTTAGAGAGGGTGGGGATATTCTGAGTTTTCTTTCTCCTTGAAAAGGCGCCCTATGTTAACTATAAAGAATGTAGGAATTGTGGTGTGGCTGACATTTTTTTTTTAACGGCAATTGTTCGTATTTGTCCTCCGGTGAAGCACAGTAAGAGCTAACTAGATCTTCCTTTTTGGATTTGGGAAAATGTTTAATACCTTATCATCTTTTGAGATGAAGATTTTCCAGCTTTTTAAAAAAAAGTAGCTGGGAAAGGAATTTAAAAAACTTAATTTGTTCTTTTTAGATATACATGACAGTAGAATGTATTTTGACATATTATACATACATGGAGTATAACTTATTCTAATTAGGCTCCCGTTTTTGTGGTTTAACATGATGTGGGCTTACACTGGTCATGTATCAAATAGGAAAGAACGTAGGAAACTTATGTGCAACTCATTCTGTCTTTCCTATTCCCATATTCCTCTCTTTGGGGAAGGAATTTTAAAGTAAACATTCAAAAAGATGATTTGAGACCTTTACAAATTGAAACATTAAAACAAGAAATTCTATGTAATTAAAGTAGGAGAACACCTGGTGAGAGGGGATGGAAGATGCCTGGGTCAGTGGTTTGACCAAACTCAAAAGTTACCACCAATTTCATCAGAAATCCCAACAGTTAAAATCCTGACCTTCACAGTGCTCCATCTTTTCCCTCCTCTTTGTCCTATTTGGCCCTAAGAAATGCTGCTTGAAAGGGCTACCACAATTCTGTCCTTGCTTTATTTGTACCACATGAGTTGGTTTTACAATTGCTTCTCACTGAAAGAGTCAATTCAGTGCCAAGTCTGCTGTAACGTACAGGGAATCTAACGCGCCTGGAGAGCAGGTTCACAACAGCTTCTGCATCCTGAACAGGTTGGAGAAGTAAATTCTCAGAAAAAGCCTGAGGCTGGTGCACAGAGCATGAGGTATCTTGGCCAGGATGAGTAGAGGAAACAGCCTCTTCCTCTACATGAGTTCTTATGCAATTGGAGGATTTTGTGATCCAATTCTTTGAGAAAAGCATGTGCAGTATATATGTTTCCCCAGAGCAGACAGGTAACCAGCCTTGTCCTTCATAGGTTTTATAATGCACAGGGTAAAAAATAACCTATTTGTTGCATCAGTTTTCTCCATTCTGCTTGTTTGCACTATTAAAATAAGCCCAGTGTTGTTTTTTTTTTCAAACACACTTTATTTTATTTTTCATTATTTATAAGATAAATTGTGTCTGGAACGGGGCAGGGGCTGGCATGACTGTTGATCTACCCTGAAGATGCATACAGGCAGGAAGTGGTATGGCTTTCTTGGGTCTTCTCTCTAACAAAACAGGGGCCACCCAGGGAACTTCCTGAAACCAGTGACATTTGTTCGGATTGTTCCAGTGAGACCCTATTGGTATCAGCACAGCTCAGAAACCAGGTACTATCGCTGTGTGCATCCTTAGTGTTTTAAGTAAGGTCAATGGAATCAGGATGTATTACCTCCCCTCAGCTCCATAATGAACTTGATGCACATCAGGCAGGAGATAAGGAATTATTTGAATCCATCACTCAAGGTTAATAAAAGAGAGAATCCAGGTTTTGTTTTTCCTCTTTTTTTCTTAAGTAATTTTTTTTTTTACTTTTTAACACTATGGTATTTAATAAGTAATATTGGAAATGACCCAATGTTCTCTCTCTGGTTATCATTTGCTTATTTGGTTTAGGTTTTAGATGGATAAAGGTCGTAGATGATATAAGGAAAAGGAAATGTTGAAGAGCCTGAATCTGATCTAGAGGATAGTTCATAATCTTGTTTAAAGATCCATCTTCTGTCCAGAGATATGGGTATATTCACATACATCAAAGAGCGCAGAGATACCTTATTTAAAATTTTTCAGTTATTTAGTCTTGATGAGCTACATCTAGTTCATGTCAGCTTTGGTTCTGTGCCTGCTCTTGATTTAATGTAGGTGGACATCCAACTCCACTTACTGCCTTGTGGACTGGAGGGTTTTTTCCCTCTTCCTATGGCAAGAGACACAGGAATAGCTACATTTGGGTAATAGCAGAAAGAACATCTTATTGTCTAGGAAGTCAAGGAACGGACGAAAGCCAAGAAGGGGGATGGATAAGTGGCATATACAAAGACAGGAGCCTAAATTACACACAGGAAGACAGATCCTAAGACCTGAAGCAGGCAAATTTTGGGACACAGGATGGAGGTATTAGGGCCAGATGTGTGGGTTTAATGCTAGGAGTATCACAGGTATGTCCAGAGTTGTTGTAGTTGGGAGTTAGGGGTGTGATTCAGGTTAGTCCCAGTGTGAGACTGGCAAACTGGGAGGATCTGCCAGCACTCATAATGTGTTTAGGTCTGACTTTTAAATTACACATTTTATTTTTTATTTCATAATTCCTTCAGGTCTGACTTTTTAATTATACTTTTTATATTGAGATAATGCTAAATTTACATAGTTGCATAAAAGAAAATAAGGAGAGATCATGTACTTTTTATTCATGTTCTTCTAGTGATAACATCATGAAAACTATAGTAAATATTCCAACCAAGACATCAGAATTGATGCAGTCAAGGTACAGAATATTTCCATCACCATAACATCCTACAGTTGCCATTTTAGAACTCCCTCCTCCATTCCCTCCTCTCCCCTTCCTTCCTTGTCTGTATAACCACCATGCCATCCTTTATAATGTCATCAGTTCAAAAATGTTATATAATAGAGCCTGATAGTATGTAACCTTTGCATATTGGTTTTTGTCTCTCAGCATAGTTCTTTGGAGATTCATCCAGGTTCTTGTATGTATGAATGGATTGTTCCTTTCTATTGCTAAATAGTATTTTTTTTTTTGGTGTGAATTTACAACAGACTCTAATTATTCAATCATTTCCATTGAAGGACATTTGGGATCTTTCCAGGTTTTGGCTATTGTACTAGGTAAAGTAATTCACATTTTATACGTGAGCTTATATAAACTTCATGGACAGATATTTGTGTGAACATAAGTCATCATTCCTCTAAATAAGTACATACCAGTGAAAATTGCTAGGTTTTATAGTAGTTGCACGTTTGCACATTGAGTAAGAAAATATCAAACTGTTTTCCAAGTGCTGCAACATTTTACATTCCCACAAGTCAGTCAAGGATGATTCAGTTTCTTTGCATCCTCACCAGCTTTTGTGATTGCCACTATTTTTATTTTGTCAATTCTGATATGTATAGTAATATCTCATTGTGGTTTTTAGTTGCATTTCCCTACTGGGTGAGGATGTTGATCATCTTTCTGTATATTTATTTTCATTAAGTGTCTCTTCAAAAAAACTTTTATTCATTTTCTAATTGGATTGTGTATTTTTACTGATAAGTTTTGAAAGTCCCTTCTATTTTCTAGATACTAGCCTTTTTCAGATACGTGGTTTGTAAATATTTTCTCCCACTGGATTTCTTGTCTTTTCATGCTCCTAACAATGTACTTCATGAAACACAAGTGTCCAGGTTGTCTATATTTCCCTTTACAGATCATACTTTCATTGTCAAATCTAAAGAACTTGGACTTAGCTCTAGATCTTGAGGAGTTTTTCCCTTATATATCTCTCTCAAAAAGTTTTGTTTTATAGTTTGCATTTTTTTAAGCAAGTTGTAAAACATAGGTCAAAGTTCACTTTTTTTTGCATATGAGTGCTGAATATACTAGAACAGTTGTTGAAAAGGCTATCTTTTCTCCAATGAATTACTTTTGCACCTTTGTCAAAACTCAACTGGGTCTATTTCTGTGTTCTCTCATCCATTACATTGATTTATGTTTTCATCCGTTTATAACACTGTATAGTTATTTTTTTTAGTTGTAGATGGACTAAAAATAAACAATACCTTTATTTTATTTTTATGTGGTGCTGAGGATTGAACCCAGTGCCTCACATGTGCGAGGTGAGTGTTCTACCAGTGAGCTACAACCAGTGTAGTTCCTTTACTGTAGCTATATAACTGCCTTCAAATCAGTTAGATAGACTGATTCCTTTCTTCTTATGTAATTATCTTTTTTTTACTATTCTAGTTTCTATACCTTTTTACATAATTTTTTTAAAAAACATTGTATATACAAAAATTATTGCTAGAATTTTGATAGGAATTGTGTTAAACCTATATACCAATTGACAAAAAAATTACATCTTTAATATATTGAGTTTTTGTATCCATGAACACTATATGCATCCCAATTTATTTAATTCTTTAAAAAATAATTTCCACTAGTGTTGTGTAGTTTTCACATTTAAATTCTATATATATTTTACTAGATTTACACTTTTATTTTTTTACAGTTGTAAATGGTATCATATTTTTAATTTTAGTATCCACATATTTATTGCTAGCATACAGAATGCAATTGGCTTTTATATTTTATAATACATTCTTTGAACATGGTAAACTTATTTCTTAGTTCTAGGTGCTTTCTTTTGTATAAAAATTATATCATGCAAACAGGGACAATTTTCTTTCATCCTTTTCCATCGGTATGAATTTTACTATCTTCTTTGGCCTTGTACCTACTAGAATTTGCAGCACTTTGTTGATGAAAAGAGCTAAGAGATAACATTTTACCTGGTACCTGATTTTAGGGAGAAATGTTGAAGATTTCACCATTAAGCACAATGTAAACTGTAAGATTTTAAAAAATGGTCATTACTAAATTGAGGAAGCTTCATTCTGTTTCTATTCCTATTTTTGAGAGTTTTCATTTTTAGGATGAATGAATATTGAGTTTTGTAAAGTGCTTTTCTGCATCAATTGATATGAACACATTGTTTTCTTCTTTAGCCTCTTATTATAGTAGATTATATTGATTTATTTTCAAATATTAAACTAGACATATGTCCATGAAATAATTCCCATTTTTTCATGGTGTAAAATCATTGTGTATATTGATTAATTCTATTTACTAATATTTTCTTAAAGAGTTTTGTATCAATATTCAGGAGACATATTGGCATTTTCTTTTCTGTTTTTACTACCTTTGTGTGCCTTGGTATCAGGGTGATACCAACTTCATAAAATGAGTTGGAAAGTGTTCCTTTCCCTTCTATTTACTAGAAAACATTGTGTAGAAGTAGTGCTGATTTTTCTTTAAACATTTAATAGAATTCTCCAGTAAACCATTAAGGTCTAGAGTAATCATTTGGAGGAGTTTGTAAATTATGAATTAAATTGCTTATACAGTTATTTGACTATTCAAATTACATCATTCATGTTGAGTGACTTATGTTTTGTGTTTTGAGGACTTGTCCATTTCATCTAAGTTATCAAATTGATATATTTAGCATGGTTGTAGAATCACCTTCAAATATTTTTGGTGTTTGCAGTGATATGCCAAAATATATTTGTAGTGATATTCCTTGTTTTATTTGTGATTTTGGTAGGTGTTATGATTTGGGTTTGAGGTGTCCCCCAAAGTTCCTGCATTAACGCAAGACTATTCAGCAATGAAATTATTGAATTATGAGAGCTATAACCTAATCAGTCCATCCTAGACTGGACGGACTGACTGGGTGTTAAGTATAGACAGGTTAAGCATGGTTGGAGGAGGTGGGTCACTGGGGGCATGCCCTGAAAGGGTGCATCTTCCCAGAAGCCACTGTCCCCCTTTCCATGTGTCTCTCCATCCCTCCTCATCTTCCTCCTTCCCTCCCCATCCTGGTCACCATGAGAGGAGCAGCTTTCTGTCACTCAGCCCTTCTCCCATGATGTGCAGCCTCACCTTGGGCCCACAGCAATGGAGTCAGCCAGTTATAGACTGAGACCTCTGAAACCGTGAGCCCCAAATAAACTCCTCCTTTTCTAATTTGTTCTTGTCAGGTAACAGCCATGCAAAACTGACTAAAACAGTAGGTATGTCTTCTCTCCTTTTTCTTTGTTAGTCCTACCAAAAGCTCAATTTCATTAATCATATTCATTGACCTTTTCTAAAAATAAGCTTTTTGCTTTATCTTCTTCATTTTTTTTCCAATTTTTTCAATCTCATTAATTTTTGCATTTATATATATTATTTCCTTTCTTCTGCTTGTTTTGGGTTCATTTCATCCTTATTTTCCTAGTTTCCTGAGGTTATTGATGTAAGAGTTTTCCTCTTTCGTAATATAGAGAAATTAATGTGATAAATTTCCCTCTCAGAACTGCTTTAGTTGCTTCATCCATTTTGATGTACTGTTTTTTTGTTTTCTTCAATTGAACATATTTTTTTTCTCATTTCTCTTCAGACCAATTTCTCTTTGACAAATGGATTATTTAGAAGAGTGTTGTTTCCAAATGTTTAGAGAATTTTCTCTTGTCCCTTGAGTACTGGCTCCTTGTTTGATTCTGTTGTGTTACAGAGCACACTTACACTGTATGTCTTTCATTATTTTAAATCAGTTGAGGTCTATTTAATGGCCCAGGATATGCTGTATCTTGGTGTATGCTTTGTGGGCCCTTGAAAAAGCATGTATGCTGATGTTGTTGGATGATGTTCTGTAAATATAAGATCAGATCCTGTTTTGGGATGACACTTTGTCTTCTTTATCCTTGATGATTTCACCATCTAGTTCTTCTATCAGTTTTTTTTAGTTTAATTGATTTTATTTTTTTAAAAACATGACAGCAGAATGCATTGTAGTTCTTATTACACATATCTTTGTATATAGATTATGTTCATGCCAATTCATGCCTTTATACGTGGACTTTGGTTTTTGTTGCATTACAATTCTTATTACACATATACCACAATTTTTCATATCTCTGTTTATATATAAAGTATGTTGACACCCAATTCGAGTCTTCATACATGTACTTTGGAAAATGATGTCCATCACATTCCACCACCCTTGCCAATCCCCTGCCCCCTCCCTTTACCTCCCACCCCTCTTCCCTATCTACAATTCATTTTCTATCAGTTTTTGATAGAGATGCTGAAGTCTACAAGTATAATTGGAGGTCTCTCTCTCTCTCTCTCTCTCTCTCTCTCTCCTGCTCCCTCCCATTTCAAATGTATTTCTAACTGAATCATTTTCATCCTGGCTGCTTCAAAATATTTTCAGCTTATTCTAACATCTCTATCAACTTAATGTTGCTCTCTATTGGTTATCTTTTTGTTTTCATTCTGTTTTAAAAATTTCTCCTGATTCTTGATATGATGAGTGACTTTTTACTGAAACCTGGATATTTGTGTATTATCCAGTGAGATTCTGGATCTCATTTTGACTTTCTTTGTGAGCTACTTGATACAACTCCAGAAGGAAAAGGAGGGTGCCACCTTATGACTGTCAGGTGAAGTAGAAGTCCAGGTTCCCCACTAGCTTCCAATTATACCTGAATGGGAAGAATGTTCTTGTTTATTTCTGGGCAGAAGAAGATGTTCTGAATCCCCAAGTGGCCTCCACTGACATTATGTTGAGGTTGGCCTGGAGTTCGTGGAAGTTCAGGGTCCCCTGCCATCTCCATTAACTCCACTGAGACTGTGAAGGGTGATGGGTTCTTTACCAGCTAGTGAGCATGAAATCATTTGGGCCTTGACCTGATATGATCCTGGACAGAGATTGAGGCTACTTGTTAAGTGTTTGTCAGATTGGCAGTATGAGCTCCTTATTGGTTCTAAACTATGTTGAGTAGGGCTACTGCTTCAGCTTTTGCTTCTCTATTTTATTTTTATTTTATTAGCAGTATTTATTTATTTGTGTGTATGTGTGTTTATAGTAGAATGACAATTGTTTATGTTTTCTATATGGAAGTTGCCTATTTTCTGACTCAATGGAACTAGATGTCCGCTGGGTGTTCTTTTGTCTTGGTCTTGGTTTCCTGGGTTCCTAGGCTTCTGACTTCTTTGGTGCTAAGTCTCAGAAAACCCAGAGATATTACCATTTGTGTTGTTCTTTGTGTCCTGAGCTCCTTGACTGGACTGTCCTTGTCTCCACCTTTCAGAGTCCTTATATGTTTGGTTCTTATATGTTATAGTTTGAATGTGGTGAGGTTTTCCCCAAAAGCTCATATGTGAGGCAATGAAAGAAGATTAAGAGGAGAAATGATTGGGTTATGAGAACCTTAACCCAATCAGTGAATCAATCCCCTGATGGGATTAGCTGAGTGGTCACTAAAGGTGGGTAGGGTATGACTGGAGGAGATGGGCATTAGGGGGCCATGGCTTTGGGGTGTATATTTTATATTTGGCAAGTAGATACAAAATATCTCTGCTTCCTCATCCTGAGAGCTGCTTGCCTCCACCAAACTCTTCTTCCATGGAGCTCCACCTTACCTCGAACCCCATGGAATGGAATCAGCTGTCTATGCACTGAGACCTCTGAAACTTGAGCCCCTAAATAAATACTTTCTCCTATATAGTCATAGCAGCAAAAAAAAAAAAAACTGACTAAAACAGTATACAATGATCATAGTTTTTAGTTGTAGAAGTGGGATTAATGGGGAACATATACCTAACCTAGATTCTTGGGGTGGAGATTGTATTGATTTTTTTTTCATAAGACTCCTTATTAAGGTCAAGAATATACAAAATAGCAAGAACCTGTTTGGGTACTAAGCAATTGAACCCAGGAATTTTCCCATGCCAGGCAAGCACTTTACCATTGAGCTCCATCCCCACTTACTAACAGCAAGCACTTGTGTCTGCTCATCAAGACCATGAAGAAGAATATTCTAATGAATTTCTGGACCTAGGCGATGGCTACTCCCTTCTGACAACACTGAATACATTGGAAGAATTGTAACATGTTCCACATGAAGATGCCTTACCTTATTTCTATGCATGTAGACTGTGAAGTATGAACTCATTATTCTCTCCTTTTTTTTTTTAACATGTTTTACTCTCCTTCATTGAGAACACTAGATATAAAGTATCTACTAGTCTATGGAGAATTAGAGTATCTATGGGACTAAAGGATTTGAGAAGAATGTACGTGTTGATCCAATTTTGTTCAACTTTATTTATATAAAATGAGTTTTTAAAAAATCTGTCTGGGTTGGAAGAAATAAAAGGAGTTCAAAGAGAAACTTAAGTAATGCTATCAAATATATTGTAATCAACTTTGTTTGGGGGGTTGTAATGTATTGCATTTTCCCATTTCTGTGGTGTAAATATTCTTACTGTGGCTGATTTCAAACTATCAATGTGAGAACATTCAGGATGGAGCTGGGAAGAGATCCTAACAACTGTTTTCATAAGTTGTAGGCATTAGTACCCCTATACTGTTGCAAATGATAGTCACTGTTAGTACTTTTGAGAAGGGGACCTATGTGTCTACTATTTAGCTTCCAGGGAAAATTATCAGGTAAACTCCTACTAAATTTGAATATCTTTTCTACTTCTAAACCTTCTAACTTGCTTCTGAGGCTTGTGGTTACTCCATCCACTACCATAATATTGTGGAAAAGGTCATAATGACTGTATGAATCAGTGTTGGGTAGTCCAGGGGAATCTTTACCTATTTTTCTACAGCGAAGAGGAAAGAAATTACACTTTCCTCTGCTCCTGAGAAGGGCCACAAATTTGGCTGAATGCAAAAACCAGGTGTGTTAGTCAGCTTTTCATCTTTGTGATCAAAATATCTGACAAAAACAGCTCAGAGGAATACAAGTTTATTTGAGGCACACAGTTTCAGAGGTCTCTGTTCATAGTTAGCAGACTCCATTTCTCTGGTGTCGCGACCCCTTGCCCGCAAGGAAGACGCAACTCAGGAATCTTCTTTCAGCAGTTTATTCAGGCCCTTGATATTTCTTCTTCTCCTCTCTGATGCCCCTCCCAGCCTTAATAAAGCATCCCAAGCCCCAATGCAAAGCTGCCGCGTGGAGCTTTCTCACAGGGTGGTGAAAAATCATGTGCCAACTTTCCCAGATAAGAAGTTGTTTGTCACAGACCACAGTGGAGCCAGCGTCATCTTGTAATGGCGACCATAGTCTGCAGAAACAGCAGAAGCGGCTCACCACAGTTCCCCCTTTTCTGTTTTCTTAAAACAATACAGGCGAGAGTAGAGGTCCTATCCCACTGTGCAGAAGTGGCTGCATAGTATGACTTAGTCCTAAGGAGGCGCCTTCCCCAGATCTGAAGCCATATCAGCCGACGCCTTTTTTCGTGGGGCGGGGCGTGGACGCGTCTAACCCGCATGCAATAGGACATGCTCTCCTTGAGGTCCACGTCAAGGATCACTCAAGTGCAGTGCCTTGCCTCGCATCCTGTATCGTGACGATGGTGGACGAAGGGGGATAGCTGAGGCTGAACTGTGGCTGCTTATAAGGACAAACAAGTTGACAGCACCCTGAAAGAAAGGCACAGACTTCAAGGCGATAAAAAAGTACTAGTGTGGAAACCCATCTGCGTGCAATGGCAGTAAGACCGGCAGAGTGCAAGGGCTTTCCAACACTAAGAGAATAACAAGGAAAGTCATGTCGATCCCAGTGCAATGTTATAATAACTTGGGGTGTAACGACCATGACAAAGGTTTACTGCTTAAGATGCGCAAGCCAGACTTGAGGCGAGTTGCCATTTTCTAAAGCTGCAAGAGCTTGTATGATCATAGCCTTTTCTTGTGCATGGCGAGTTTTAAGGCGACAGAGAAGCCACAAACAAAGCACAACACTGAAGCAACACATTGCCCCAAAAATGCCTACTCCCACCCACTCTTTGAAGAAGGAAAAAGCAGAAGATATCCAATCGGTGAATTGACCCAAAGTCACAGGATCGACACGAGTACTGTTCAAGACAGCTATCTGGGTTAGTTGAGACTGGATCATGTCTTCCGCTGCCATGGACCAGGTTCCGGATAGATACTCTCCGATGATGCGGGAGGCATTTCTGGAATTATTAAATCTGACAGAGGTTATACATAAATGTGCACGTTGATCAACACAACCCAAATGTACTAGGTCAGACAATTCCTCAACTTGAGCTTGAAGCAGATCTATCCTTTGATTAGCAGCTAGAATCCCAGATAAAGTGTGTTGATTAATTCTACTTTGAGATTCAAGTATGGTGGATGTTTGTTGAATAACCTGATTAATAGTGGCAGCAGTTTGTACCTGGCTGGCCATGGCTACTCCAGCTATAACTGCTGCAGCAGCAGACACTGCCACAGCTGTCACTATAGCTGCCATAATTCCAAAATCTCTACGGGCTCTAATCAGTTCAACAATAGGAAAGGATTCTGGATCTGCAGTAACTGGGATCGGGACAAAGGTTGGAAATTTCATAACCATTGCCATAGTCCAGGAGCCATTCCAACACTCAGACAAATAACAGGTAATATTAGAGCAATTAAGCATCCCCTGTAATGTAACATTAGCCAAAAGAAACAGGAACGGAGATTGGAGACAGACTGCTGCGGAGGGTAATGTAGCATTAAACAATTGTGAATTGTGTGAAGTAATTTTAAGTCTCCTATCTCGCTCCGAGTCTTGGGTACTGCCAGAAACATTAAACAGCCACCTTTGGACTCCTAATATTTCCCTGGGGAAACACAAGCGCGGACTAGACTAGCCCAATCTGAGGGAGTCATGCAAAATCTAGTAAGTCCCTCCACCTGAGTGAGAGTGAAAGCGGCATCTATGCCATAAGTGCGGACAGATTCTGCCAAGGTTTTAATTATCTTAAAGTCTAAAGGCTCATGATATCTTCCCCTGTTATTGTCCTGAAATACAGGGTATGCAAGTCCCATATCTGTATTAACTGTCCTCCAAACTTGTGCATGAAAAGATCTCCCGGAACCTTGGCTCCCCCCACATACGGAGGTGGGGCAATCGGCACCATATCTTCTTCTAGATATTCTACCTCCTCCTCCTCAGAGTTTTGTTGACCAATGTTAACTCCCTTCCCCTTCTTACAGTAGGCCTGCGTGCCCTGTGTCTCCTTTTTCTTCTTTTTCATTTTTATCTTATGTAGTTGTTGTAACAATATATCAAGGTCCTCAGAACTCTCTGAGTCGCTTGTGTTCTCAGGCGTTTTTAATTCAGTCAAGTCTGGGTAGAGCCTTCTCCTATTTTTATCTTCAGGCTCTTTTGCCTTCTCACTACTGTTACTTTTAATACTCTCTGCCACTTCACTACATGATCCTTCAGATTTTTCCTCATGCAGTTGCTCAAGAATAGCTTGACCCTCACTCACAGCTTCCTGGCATTTACCATCTGTAAGGCAACCACAGACCATTTTCCAAAGGGGTATCACCCCACCCTCTAATATGCCCTGCTCAGAAGCAAAGTCAAGATCTTTGCCTAATTTATCCCAACTAGGCACAGTAAGGCTGCCCGAAAATGCAAACCACGGTGCAGCGATATCTATCTTTTGTAAAAATCTCTGTAAAGTACTATGTTTCACTTCCAGTCCCTTGGAACGTAACAGGCCATCTAGGGCCAGGAGAAGCAGATTTGAAGATGCGGCACCCATGACACAACAACAAAGGAAGCACAAAAAAAAGAAAGCGAAAGTACACAGTGCAGCTGCAATAAAATGTAAGGCTCTCTCTTTCATTACAGAGGAGCTGTCCCGCTTTGGTCGCGGATCCCACTTACTAGGGACTAACCCCGCTTTGATCGCGGATCCCACTTACCTGGGACTAACCGGTGCACCACCCCTGACTGTTGAAAGTTCTGGTTCCCGGGTCTCGGCACCACTTGTCGCGACCCCTTGCCCGCAAGGAAGACGCAACTCAGGAATCTTCTTTCAGCAGTTTATTCAGGCCCTTGATATTTCTTCTTCTCCTCTCTGATGCCCCTCCCAGCCTTAATAAAGCATACCAAGCCCCAATGCAAAGCTGCCGCGTGGAGCTTTCTCACAGGGTGGTGAAAAATCATGTGCCAACTTTCCCAAATAAGGAGTTGTTTGTCACAGACCACAGTGGAGCCAGCGTCATCTTGTAATGGCGACCATAGTCTGCAGAAACAGCAGAAGCGGCTCACCACACTCTGGGTCCAAGATGAGGTTGAATATTATGGTGGGAGGGCAGGTTGGAAGAAGACTACTGAGAGAGAGAGAGAGAGAGAGAGAAAGAAAGAAAAAGAGAGAGAGAGAGAGAGCACAAGCACATGAAGAGCCAGGGACAAAGTATTGTCCAAGGTAATAACCCAGTGACCTCCTTCCTTTAGCCATGCTCTATTACCACAAAGTAATCCATTCAAATTATTAATCCATCAAATGAATTAATCCACTGATGAAGTCACAGCTCTCATAGTTTAATCATTTCATCTCTGAATATTCCTCTATTGTCTAACACCTATTTTGGGGGGGGAGACACCTCATATCCAAACCATAAAACCAGGAAGAAAAATGACTTCATTGTAATGAGAGGAAACTCGAGGACAGAAAGCAGCCTCGGTTTGTGTACCACAGTTAAGAATGCTCGCGGATGTCTCATTGAATGTCCACGTGGAGGTCAGGAAGCACAAAGAACAACATGCAGCAGCTCAACATCTCACTGAAAACACAGCTGAGGGCTGATAATGACCAAAGAAGAAATTCTAATTGTGCCTTTGATGGTTGCGTGATTTGGGGCTAGTTTAGTTCCCTAAACATGAGAATTTTAAAAATATTTGATACTTTCTCAAAGGACTTCAGTATGTCTTTTAACTCCATATCATTATTAAGTCATTGTTTCTAGGTACATCCTTCTGCCTTCTAAAAGGAAGAGGCATATCCTTTTTATTCTGGCCCTCTAGAGATGCAGTTGAAGAGTTCTATTAGGAATAGAGCTTTTGAGGAGGCAGGAAGAGAGAGAGACTGTGATTTGATAATGGATGACATCCAGAAAAGTGATATGCCAAATTGTTATAAGATGAACATAAAGCAATATATTTTCATTTTTTATTCATCTCTTCCTTAAATTTCAGTTATCCTGAAGTGAGTCCACTAATCTTGACGGGATTAGAGACTATTGTGCTTTTGATGACTTTAGTGACAATAATAAAATGAATAAATTAAAAGTAAGGTGCATATGTCTATATAACCCATGTGTATTCATAGTTGAATAAGAATCTCCAATGTTGGGTACATGCTGGGAAAAAGTTGGTCAGGGAAGTTTTATTGTAAGGGAGGTATAGTTGTATATCCCAGGCTCTGGATGGTAGCATACATATCTGGTGGGAATTTAAACCTAAAGTACATTTTTTGTAGAAAAAGACAAATGGTACTTAATTCCTTTAGCACTTTCATTGGTGGATTGGTGTCAAGGCAATATTTCTAGGGTAATATTTTGCATATTTTGGTAGTTCTCTACTATCTACTACCATCTTCTAAACCAATCATTTCTTTCAGCTGTGAGAAGAAATTATTCATTTAAAGAAAAATCTACTATTGCTTTAGGGCTTCCAATGATGTGTACAAAATACAAATTTAACAATTAAATTACATTAAATTAAATTAACTTCAGCAGCTGTAATTTCTGTTAAAAAGCACAGCCGAGTATTGGGCATGAGAGAATGCAATGTGAAGGCTATTATTTTTTTTCTGATGGTTTTAGCTATTTAATCTTTTGATTCCCACAAGAATTAAGATGTTCAAATATACTTTTCAAATGATTTGAATCTTTCATATTAAATGTCTATTTAATATAGCTATAAACTTTTCTATTTGATAGTGTCTATCTATATTAATAACTTGTCTACTTCAACTGAATTGTTGAAAACCACCAACAATGCATTAGAAGCATACAGAAATAATCTACCAACTACCCATGTGAGCTGCAAAACAAATTGTCACTGTGTGATATTATGACTTGCTTAAAATATGTATATATCCTGTATTCACTTTCATCTAATATTCATTTAATATTATGAGCTTCTTACAGTCTGGAACTATTTTATTTTCTGTACCTAGCAGTGTTTGACATATCACATTTGCAGCCCAAGTTGAGTTGAATGAACACATGGTACTTGGGATGCTAGTTTCTCAGTTTTAGTTCTTACCCTTCAGTTTGAGTATTAAATTCAGGCAGAATGTCCTTAGGTTTATGCCTCCTATTTTTTCCTTGAATTTTTATTTTATTTGTCTGGATTTCTGAACTTGATTTTTAGAGTATCAGTATTGGATGTAATTGACTTCAAGAATTAAAGATTGCTTAGAAGTATCAAAATTACAATCAGAAATCATTTTGGGTTGGTCTATACAGTAGTTTGCATATCAAAAATTCTCACTTAATTTGCCAGTTGGTTTAAATAATACTGTTGACTTAGATGATCTGGAGTATAGTACTTCTTCTGACACTAGCTTGTTTTCTAAACTTGGAAAGTTTGCCTAATTCCTTTCTGCTTTAGTTTTCTCATATATAAAATGAGAGCAATCAGACTAAAATAATTTAGTTGTGAGGTTTTAATTATCAAGATTTTATACAAATTTATTAATAAAACGCATGGTTACATTGTTTAATTTGAGACATTAAAAGATAATTTCCTATGAAAGGTTGCCACTTATCTTGTAGGAGCCCAATGACAATGTGAAATATGATTTCATGCAGGCGATATTCAATATCTATGGTATAATATCTTAAAAGACATTGATGCTCTGTTTTCATAAAAAAGCAAGTTTTACCAGATATCTGATCTGAGCCAGGCATTCCCTGTTCCCACAGGCTTTCAGAAGTGAGAATTCATTAGTTCTCAAACCAAACAGTCCCTCGATCACAAGAAATCTTGCAAGCTTTCACAGGTCTCTGAGGAAGTTTTCGCACCCCCTTGCATTGCCTTAAAACTGAAAACGGTTTGGATTTGAGTTTAGTCTTATGTGAAGAAAGTTATTGGTAATTTTTTCTTTTTAGTGATGTGAGTGTATGTGTGAAAAAAAGGGAAAAAGAGAGAAAGAGAGTGGGTGGGGGGAACCATTGATGCAAAACACCCATAACTTTCTTCCATATTTTTTCCTATTATGCCCAAGAATTTGGGGTGAGTTGCTTAATAGAGAATTGGGGTCATCCCAATGACCTAAGGTGGCAAAGTATATTTTAACAACAGTCTAGGATTATAGCTTTAGACTGACTGTTGTTACTAGTTTGTCTTTGGGCTGGAATTTGAAGGACTTTCTGCAAAATTCTCCATTGTCTCTGTGCGTATTTTGTTCTCCTGCAACAGCCAAGGAAAAACAATAGATTTTCATTCCTCTGACATATATTGCTATATTTCTTTAATCATTTGGTGACTGAGCCATGAGTAGCCTTTGTACTAATTGAGAGAAAAAGGCAATGTGCTGAAAATGATTTCCATTGAGCTAAGAAGTTTTTCTTAGGACAGACTCCAAATTGTGCAGACTTGAAACAAGCACCAGATGCAGTCCAGTTCACCAAATGGATTGATCTGTAAGGAAAGTTTTTAGGAAAAAAGAGGAAGGAGGCAAATCTGGAAACCATTGTTATGAATCTCTTCAAAGTAACAGGAAAAGGGATTAGAATCAAAGCTTCCATTGGGCCCTTGGATTGCCCCGTGTTACCTTTCCACTCTGAAGCCTCCCTGATTAAATTTCACATATATGAAAGGGAATCATTGTTAAGATTGTAAAACTATAATAATCTAATTCCTTGAAAATAAAGTTTCATTTAATGACATAGACCTGGGTAAAGGAATTTGTGGACATTACCATCTCCTCAGCCTCTGGTCACCATTCTAAGGCCTGAGAAGGGAGTCTTGTAGTCTATTTTACTGGCTTGTTTGGGGTCTTAACTTTCAGACTCCCATAATGTACAAATCTTGGAGTAAAATCTTTCTCACTGAAGGTAGGGGAGAAGGAACAAAACAAAGAGGAAGCTAGGCTGGAGACATCTTAGTATCCTTTAGCACCCTTTGGGGAGCAAAGTATTATCAGTCCCTAAAAGCTTCTTCAGAAGATACCAGAGACTGGGTGGATTATAAACTCCAGTTCATTGGTTTTCATGCCTAGAAAGCCCAATATCAAGATATCAGCAGATTCTGCTGAGAGCCCACTTCCTGGCTCACAGAACAACCGCACCTCTCAGTGTGCCCTCAACATGACAGAAGAATAAGCTCCCTTGGGTCTCTACTATAACCACCAATTGCATCATGAGAGTTTGCTCCCATTACCTAATTACCATCCAAAGACCCATCCACTAATGTCATCACATAGGTGATTGGATTTCAATTTAAGAATTTTGAGGGGACCCATAGTTTCATGCCACGTATCTAAGCAGCAGGCCTGAGTACTGAAGCTTTGACTCCATTTCCATTGCTTTCCACCATGGTCTCTCACAGATGCCTTTCTTAAGATTCTCATATTGATTATTTTAAAAATAAAATCATGTTAATGGAACTTATCCTACTGATTGGCAGAGCCATTGTCCAACATGCATGGGTTTGAGTAGGTTTGTGGAAGTTACTCAAATAACATGACTAAAACAGGATGATCAGGACTCTAAGGTCTTCTTTAATGAAGAACTAGTTCTCTGTACTGCCACCAGTTCTAGTATTCTGTCCCAGTGGCCAGCAGCTCCCTTCTTTGACTCATCTATGATAACAACTCTTAGCTGCTTTGACCTAAAGATAAGAGGGGTGCTTTTTACAGAGTGGTCCAAAGAACAGCAGCCTCACATCATCAAGGAAGAATTTAGTTTCAGACTTCATCCCAGGCCTATGATAGAATCAGAATTAATTTTATAAGATTGATCCCCAGGTGATTTCTAGGCATGTTCAAGTTGGAAAAAAACCTGCTAGAATAGATGGAAAAAAAATAAGATGAGTAAAACCCCTATACTATGCACAGAGGTGTTTCCCATTTTTTATGATTGGCTATCTATTTCATGCCTGTAAGTTGCTGAAGTTCAGGGACCCTCTCTGTGTGGCCCAGTGCATTTCTAGCTCCTAGCCTGACATGTCATAAATGGGAAATAACTATCTGTTGAATAAAAAAATCCAAAATCACAACAGGCTTTGATTTTTCCTGAGCTCCCAAATCAGGACTTCTATCTCAGCAATTCCAAATATTTTTACAGGACCCTCTAATTCAACATGTGTAAATTGATCTTTTAATTATATCTACGGAACCTCTTATTTTCCTTCTTTCTGAGGATTCCACCCCTTTTCTCTAGTCTTCAGTGTCCCTGAACTCACCTTCAATCCATTATCATATCTTGAGCAACCAGTCATTATAGAATCCATCTCATTCTTTTTAACATTGTGTGCACCAGATCTATTCCTTGTTTGTTCGGCTATTTATTTATTTTTTCAAATAATTATTTTTTAGTTGTAGTTATCAATACCTTTATTTTATCTATTTATTTTTATGTGATGCTGAGGATTGAACCCAGGACCTTGCACGTGTTAGGCAAGTGCTCTACTGCTGAGCCACAACCCCAGCCCTATTTATTTATTTTTTATTTATCTTTTTGGTGTTGAGAATTTAACCCAGAGGGGCTTTGCCACCAGGCTGTATCACCAGTCCTTTTTTTTAAGTTTAATTTTTTTTTTTTAATTTTAAGACTGGGCCTCACTAAGTTGCTATGGCTAGTCTCAAACTTGCAATCCTCCTGACTCAGCTTCCTGAGTTACTGGGATTAAAGGTGTGTGCCATGGTGCCAGGTTTTGATTTATTTTAATAGCATTCTTCAATGCCACCTTGTGTATCATTTCATGTTCCTCTTATCTGTTCTTTACACTGCCTCTAAAATAATGTTCAGAATGTAAACCTGATCAAACCATTTTTGATTTCCTTAAAGAGCTTTGTGTGGCCTTCAAGATGGAATTTAAACTCTGTGAGTTGTTCCCTAAGGTGCTTGTTTATCTGATTCTTACCTGCTTCTCTCTTCTTATATTTTACCTCTCTCCACTCCTTGAGTTTACTTTATGACTATAATCCAGCCTCACTCTATTACTTGCAGTTATATTGAATGTGATTTTCTGTCTCTTGCATCCAGAATTGACTGTTCTTTTCCCATTATTTCTACACCTATTTATTTTGAAAACCTTTCCTCTCCCTGCAGGACTCAGGCCCTTGCCTTTGTTGTTAAGAAAACTTTGATGTTTCTGCTGCCACGATCTTATTCACATCTCCATCACAGTATTTATCATGCTTTATCACATTTGTGCTTATCTATCAGGTCCACCTGGGAGCTTCTTTAGGACAAGTCTAGGGACTTTCATGGTCATATCTCCATAACATATCTTAGTGCAGGAATTATTGTGGATCTTTATCATATTTTTTGAATTGATGACTGAATAATTCAGAAGCAGCAATTCTCAAATAGGGACATGGAAGCAAATTGAAGATGATAAATACCTCTTGAGAGCAAGGATCATATCTCCTTTACCAGTGAACTCTAAGAACTTGGTACAATCTTGGCAATTTCTTGAAGAAATGAAGAGATAGATGCAATGGTGGGTGAATAGATATTATCAATAAGAGCATCACTACAAAACTTTGATTTTTCTGCTTGATAAAGGTTTTATTGTATTATTGCCACCTACTTAAATTCTCTTCCCTTTGTCTTCTGTGTCTTCTGCTCCCTCCTGATGGAAATATTTGTTGGTCCTAGCCTGAGTTTGAGTTAGGAATGACAGAGACAGGAGTTAGATTGGTACCCTCATTCCTACCCTCCTAAATAATTCAGTTTTGTTTATTACCAAGGTCTGGTGTATCAGCAATATGTTCTGTGACTATATGTCACTGATTTATTAACAATAGCCTTGGATGAGCAAGGCACGTTTGGCGTCTCTCCTATCAGTTTCAATTTTCTTTGCTATAATCGAGTACATTCCACTCCTCAGACTTGATTTCCTCCACAGACAACTTATAAGCATCTTTTCATGCCTTTCTAATGTCACACTCTCCTACCTCCCCTGTCTCTAAGTTACCAGAATTATCAACTACTCAATCATTTTGTATGTTGAATTTATACATCTCTATATTTACCTCCTCCAGGCCCCACATTTCATCATATAACATACGGAATGATGATATTTTTGAAGGCCTTCTTATATGTTATCCTTAGAATAAAATAAATATTGAGGAGTTCACAGGGATATCATTTTAAAATAATTAAATAAATATATAAATAGGGGAGACAAGAAAGCTTTTTTGTAACAGAAGAATTCCAATTAATAAACATGGACTAAATGAAGAGCATTTAAAATCCACCAATGTGCAATGACACACACCTATAATCCCAGCAACTCCAAAGGCTGAGGTAGGAGGATTACAAGTTCAAGGCCAGCCTTAGCAACTTTGAGACCCTGTTTTAAAATAAAGGAAAGAAAAGTCTGGGGATGTGGCTTAGTGGTAAAGTGCCCCTGGCTTTAGAATTACTACTAAAAAAGAAAAATCCACCAACAGGCAATTATCTCAATAATAATTTCAGGTAAGCTTTGCCCCTGGATGCAGAAGAGAGTAAGAAGAATTTGAGGAAAAGGAATATGTTCATCATCTCTAAATAGCTGATGCAATCATTTATTAATTACAAAAGGAAAAATAGTAACTTTGCTGTGGAGGAAATGGCCAGAAACAACCTTTCTAGATGATCAAGATGAACATCATTCCTGAAAATGACTCATTGAGACGGGTGTATCACGTCTACTATAGTATAGTCAAAAATGAATGATCCTAAGGTGAGGTAAGATCAGGAATAAAAACCACAACTGCATGGTAGTGCACAAAATACCTGAAAAATAGATGAGCATCCTCTGTATTATTTCTTCAACTTTTATGTAAGTCTATGTTTCAAAATAATATACTAAAGGAATGAAAATCACTTACAACATAATTTGGCATAGAGTGAATGTTTAGTAAAGTCTAGCCATCCTTTACCACTGTCCTCAAAACACCAGACTATTAGACTGCCAGTACTTTAAGTCTGGCAGTATGCATGCATGTTGAGTACATGAACTCCCAGGCTGCACACACCTGATTCTGCCTAAATAAGACTTGTATGACAAACCCCATTTCACCTGTACTTCTTTCCAAACAAGGCATGGAAAAATTGGGCTATATTCCTTTTTCTTCAATCATGTAGAGCAATAAAACTGAAAATGGTTATTTCTTCTTTTGTCTGTCCAAAGCCCAGTAAGAGACTGCTTGGTTTTCTCTGAATGTAGATAGAGAATCCTAGCAAGATTGCTTAGAGACTGAAGAAGGACTCAGGCATGGGAGACCAGATTTCTCTAATCTTCCAGAGCTCTTGGACAACACCCCTGCCTCAATAGATAAGAAAAATATTTTCAAAAAAGAATTTGACAAGGTTTGACATTGAAGATTTATATCTATAGCAGACCCATGGAATGGGAGGTAAAATAGCATATTGTAGCAAAAAAACTAATTTAAGAGTAGTAGACAAAGAGCAGCCCTAGATGGCAAGCATAGCTTCAAAGGGGGTTAGAAATAGCTTGCTTTCCAGAGCTCTGGGAATAAGACCTACATATTTTGGGACATGTGCAGAGGAGGAAAGATCATTGAATTTGCTGGTGATACTAAAATTGAAGTCTTAGCAAATAATAAGGTGCAATATTATCAGATTGAAAAGGATTTGAATTGCGGGTGATTAAGGCAGAGGATGCCAAATGCAGTTCAGGTATAAAGATACAAACTAATAAGTACAGGATCAAGGAGCCAATTATGCAGAACATACACCCAGAAAAGGATTTGGAGGATATTGTGGGAAAATCTGCAAAACCATCAGCATAGAGCACAACTGCATTAGAAAAAGCAACCTGGATTTACCAGGTTATCTCATCAGAGGGGAAAAAAATGAGAAGAGGGAAAGATACTGCATTTTTGAAAGGCATTTACTTGATTCCTATTTTGAATATAGTGTCCACTGTTGGAATGAACAGAAAGGAAAGACTCTAGACTTGGGAGTGGGGGATGAAATAAAGAGTATACGTAATTGGGAAATTATTTGCATTTTAGTCTCATAGTAGGTAAATGATTAATAGAGTAAGTTTGAAAAATTAAGTGTTCTCAGGAACATCTTTGAGATGTGGGAAATACTGAACAAATTATTATTTAGATGCATATGCTGCTCTAGCAGTAGACTTAGATATCCTTTAAAGAACTCAGCTAAAAGTTTAACACTGATGTGTTGGTATGTGCACATAAATGCAAAATTCAGCTAGCCCTAGGGTTATTCAGAAGAACCAGAGCAGATTTGATGATGCATACAAGAAAAAAAAATTGCCAGGAGAAACTGGAGAAGTAAACGTGCAAATGAATTGAAGAGACACTTAAACTTATTTTTGGTGAAGGAGGTGATTAAAAATCATCGTTAAAAAAAAAATCACAAGGGATGGAAAGTGAGAACAAATTTTAAATGACCCGTTCTGACAAGTAAAGTTTTTCTAATTGCAGCGTCTTCATGTATAAACTAAAATGCAGTTATGTAAACAGGCCTTGAAGTTTTCCAATTATTTATATTTGTGTGCATTGCTGTTCTGAATCTGCCACAGGGAGCGTGGATCCACTTTAATATAAGTACAGTGGATGCCAATTTCATATGGCTCAATCTAGCGTTCTGTTTAACATGGTCTACTAGATTCAGTCTGCATGAGGGAAATATGGGGTTCTGGCTGGCACACAGAAGAAAGTCAAAGCAGAGTCAATTTTACTGGTGATTTAGGATTAATAATTTCCATTCGAAATATGCAGAGAAATAAAGCAAAACATTGAGGCTTGTTTATCCCTTGATACTGCTTTGTGGTTATCTCAGTTCGCCACTTTACTTTGCATGATAAAGAATCACAGAAATTTCTAGCTGGAAGGGACCTTAAGAAGCATCTAGTACAATCCTCTTAAATTACAGATAAGGCAAAATGAGAGGCAGAGCTGTTGTGAAATCTCTCCAAACTTTCAAAAAATAGTTTGAAAAAAGTCCAAAACTAGACTCTTGACTCCTAATCCAGCATTTTTACATTCAAAGTCATGGGCTCCTAAATTCATAAAACCAGTTTGACAATATGTTGAATTTCTGCGATTATTTTAAATTTGTATCTCATTTTTTCTTGTGTTTTCATTTTCAAACTTATGTTTTCATTTTTTTCAGAGTAGGAAACCTAGATTGCCTTGTAAAATTGCAGCACAGAAGCCAGTCATGAAGCAGCATGAAACTTAAGAGGTGCACACCATCTTCAGGACAATCAGAGTGACCCTGACTACTGAGCACAGGGAAGAGCCATGGACCAACAAGAACACAACATGGACTTTGTTTCTAGCAGCTTCACAGAGGCCTAATGCTATTCAGGTAAGTCATGCATTATTCCTATATCTTGTGTCTCCCTAAATGATAGAATATGATTACATGATCTACAAGGTTATTGAGGACTTAAGATTCCAGCTTATGACAACCTTAAGGATGCCTGCTAAGTAGAGGAGAAGGAGGAGGTAGAGAGTAAAGATGAGATTGAAGGGTGGCCAAATTTACCCTTGGACATTCTTTAGGACGTCACCCAGTTGAAAACCAATATGCAATTTCTTAATTGCACTGCC
The DNA here is from genome assembly GCF_021218885.2 of Marmota monax. NCBI lineage: Eukaryota > Metazoa > Chordata > Mammalia > Rodentia > Sciuridae > Marmota > Marmota monax. Next base: position 10,678,895 of record NW_026693726.1, read on the forward strand.
AGACTTTTCTTGAGAAACAGACTGCATTTGGGAAGATAGGTGGGTGAACATTATGTAAAAGACATTTTTTGCATAAAACACAGTCATATTCGGTATATAAAAATAGTCACATGAGAAACATCCATGATTCTGAGACCAACTGAAGGAGCACCTCTCATCTTATGCTGTCTAGAACCTAGGAAGTACATGTATAGAATCTAGTAAACTTAGGAGAGAAAATATTTGTGTAATTCCTAATTCGTAAAGCTTTCTTTATTCTTCAAGAATTTCTTTTTTTGGCTTAAGGAATTTACCTGAAAGCCTTGCTCACCTATTAATTTGCCATTGTCTCCTACCAAAAAGTCTCCCTCGAAAGTATTAATATAAATATAACATGGTATATATGAATATTAATATAACGTACTGTTGCATGTGGACTAAATACTACTACTCTTATGTCAGAGGGCTCTACCTATGTAAATTTGTTTATAAATATTGTTGAATTTTAAAAAAATTTTTTTTTAGACATACATAATAGTAGAGTGTATTTTGACATATCATACATACATGGAGTATAACTTCCCATTCTTGTGGTTGCACATGATATGGAGTTACACTGGTTATATATTAACATATATTAACATAGGAAAGTTATGTCCAATTCATTGTATTTGGACAATGAATTGGACATAACTTTCCTATTTCCATCTCGCTCCCTTGCCTTCATTCCCCTTTGTCTAATACATTGAACTTCTATTCTTCCCTCCTCTAATTATTATATGTTAGTATCAACATGCCAGAGAGAATATTTGGCCTCTGGTTCTGGGGAATTGGCTTATTTCAATAGCATGATACTCTCCAGATCCATCCATTTATTGGCAAAAGTCAAAATCCATTAATTTTTATGCTGAGAAATATTCAATTGTGTATATACACCACATTTTCTTTATCCATTCATTGGTTTAAGAGCACTTAGATTGGTTCCATACTTAACTATTGTGAATTGAGCTTCTATAACCATTATTGTGGCTGCATCACTGTAGTATGTTGATTTTAAGTCCTTTGGGTATATACCAAGGAATGAAATAACTGGGTCAAATGGTGGTTCCATTCCAATTTTTCTGAGGAATCTTCATACTGTTTTCCAGAGTGGTTGCACCAATTTGCAATCCCACCAGCACTGTATGAGTATACCTTTTTTTTCCATATCCTTGGAAATTTATCATTACTTGTATTCTTGAAAATTTGTGCATATTCTTTAAATTCTACATATGCTAGGAAAACTTTGCTTTTAGTAAAGAGTATCCATTCCATTACTCAAAGAACAATAGGTTACATATTCAAAGGAGGGTAAATGAAATGTCATTTTGCAAATGACATTCCATTATTTGATACTATAGTATGATCAACTATATTCTATGTTTGACTTGGAACTTCATACTTTAAGATCTCTTTAGGAATTGAGATTGCCTATAATATCTGTTTTCTGAGTGTGATGTGAAAGTATGGTGAAATAATATTAAATAATTATGTTTCAGCAATTCATAGAATTTTGGAATATTTCTACCACCACGCATATAACGGTGGAATCTATAATTTATTATGTAACATTTTAACATGAAAGGCTGTTAAATAATTGCTGCAAAATGTTTGGTTCTTTGTGCTTTCTAAACAACGTAAGTAAACATTAAACAAATGATGTAATAAGGCCCCAAATAAATACTGTGAATTGTTTTTTTTCACCCTTATTTCGGCAGTTTATAAACCAAGCCTTTCAAAACTAGCTGCTATTAATGACAATGTAATTGTTGATATATGTGTGTGTGTGTATTATATAGTCTCCTTGATTTTATTGCTATTTTTTCTTATAATATTTGTAAGAACTGATGTTTGATGTTGCCTAAAAGGAGCCGTTACTCATCTACTCTGCTCAGATGTATTTTATAAAGCTTATGCTATAAGATACTTTTGGTGGATTTAATTCAATAGCATATAATATCAAATAAGATCAGAATTTTGTTCATAATTGTATAATTACAAAAATATCTCTGAGTTTAAATATAGCCTTAAATGTTTTGGCTATATTTTGTACCATAGGGGTGGTTTGTTCTAATGATAACTTATGAAAAAGTAGATACTTATAAAATTCTAAATCTCTGAATTTTGTTTTTAATTAGTATGAAAAATACACAACCTATATATTGATAACTATATAGATGCTCATTTAATATGTTGTCATGTGAAACATTAGTGTCAAAGAATGAATCAGAAGAAATCAAACATATTCAGCTATTTAACACAAACTAGAGTGCTTTTCTACATTTAAACTTTAGAAACACATGGAGATCTGTGAAATTATTACTGTTACATTGAAGAGAATACATTGTCTACATTTTTTATTGCTTTACACATTGACTAAAGGTTTCCAGGTCTACTAGTTGTGGGATTCAATTCAGCTTCAGATTATTAGGTGAAGGCTTAAGTTGATCAGCAAATGAACTTTAAATAAAGAATATAAATTAAGACTCAGAATTTGTTCTTAACTATGCATTAGGTTATAAAATAAGCAATGATTAATGATATTGACACTGATTAGGAAGAAATCTTCCTGCCAGAAACCTTACCTATCTGGGCACCCTCACCATTTCCCTTGATGTTATTTTTACTAGAAACATCCATACCAAATATAACCCACAAAAAATAATAGTTTTGCTTCACTTGCTTCGCCTACAGTGCCAGGGGGATGGATTTAATGATCTTATAGGTCTTTTCAATCTCTCTAATATTTGTGAAATGGCAACTGTCAATGTTGAACAAGAAATTGCTGAAATAGCACAACTTTTTGAAATGGGTAATATCTCATAGGACAAGAGCCCAGAAATGGAAAGAACAACCATAAACCTCACTGAAACTCATCTCAACAGGATGCCAACTTTACTCTTCAGTTAATAAAAATAACCAACTTTAAAAATACGACCTGTCAGTGAGTCAAAATCAGCCATTTTGAAAATCTTGGTACCAGCTGTTGTGCATACCAAAGGCAATAATCTCTCTCTCTCTCTCTCTCTCTCTCTCTCTCACTGTGTTTTTCGTTTTGGCTTTTGCTATCATCTGACCACTTGGTTTCTACTTACATCAGATTAAAAAGAAAGATCCATGATGTATGTCCTAGATTTAGTTAAGTTTTGTATTACCATGCCCCTATTTGTTCATAAACTGCAAAATTTTGTGCTGACATTTAAACAGATCTTTGCAAAAACAAGAAATTTGAACAAAAGCACTTTCAAGTCTTTCTGGTAAATCAAGCACTTAAAAGTTTTCTCTTTAGCTTCTAATGTAGGTTCCAAAATTCTAGATATTTTAATATTTAAAATAGTCTGTGGTTCTGGGAATCAAACCCAAGGGCCTCATAAATGCTAGGCATGCACTTGACCTTTTCCAGCCCAACAATTGAATTTTAAATAGTGGGTCTAGAAAATGTAGGGGAGAGCTGCTTGAGAAAAAAAACAACAACATACATAGAAATGAGTCCAAGTTACTTTCTTTTCCTCAGGCAGTTGACAAATTTTATGTTGTGCAAGGCAGTAGTCATTGAAACAAGCAAAATTACTTAAGAAGATTTATATTTTTAGTAGTCTTCCAGTACTGAGGAGAGATTAACTAGAGTTCAAGGACTTATTAATGATGAAGTATCCTAAATATCATTTAGGGACAAGAAGAGTCCAGTTGGGAACAGGGAGAAGCAGGCATTAAGGTGATCTGCCCCTAGTTTAAGCTGCAAATCAGAAGTTATAAGTTAAATACATTTTATGGAACCTTCCCATTATTTTTTTTCATATGATATTTGTGATAAAAGGGGAAAAATGTAACAGGCATATAAAAGAGTCAAAAGGGAAAGTAAAAAAATGATATGAAATTTACAGATGTCTCATTCACTGCTGTTATCAAACACAAACTTCAAAATAACTGTGCTTGTCAAGTTCAGAACAATATATAAAGGAATAAAATATTGCACTGAAGAAATAAAATCCTTAAAAATAAAAAAAAAGAGGGTGGAGGGAATTAGCAGATCACAAAATACCACACAGAAAACTACAATCTAATAGGTGGATTTGACTGCAGAGTGGACCCAGCAGAAGAGTGATTTTAAAAACTGAAAGATATGATTGTAGAAAATGTCCAAACCCAAATATGAAGATCAAATAGATTGAACCACTTGTAAAAAGCAAAAGAGATATATTGAAACGTCTAACATGATTTCAACAGAAACCTCAGAAAGACAGACAGAGAGAGAGAGAGAGAGAGAGAGTTACAAAAGCTTTATTTCCAAAACTGATAAAAGATATCAACTTACAAATTCAAGAAGAATTATGAACTCCAATCAGGATAAATACAAACTACTTGTGGATGCATCATAACATTTCCAAAATAAATAAAAAGCAAAAAATTAAAAGAAGCCAGACACTATCTACAAGGAAGGTAAAACAAATAAACAACAACAGTAAAATACAGCTAATTTCTTAGAAGAAACATTAGATGCCAGTTGGAAATAAATGAAAATCTTAAAGTGCTGCAAAAGTAAGAAACAACGTAAAATACCATACCCTTGAAAATAATTTTTCAACAGTGGTAGTAAAATACAGACATCTGCACACAAATGCTGACATAATTCATTGTCAGAAGATCTTAAAAGTTAAGGGATCTTTTTCAGGAATAAGGAAAAACTTTTAAACAGAAACACAAAAATATAATAAAGAAACATAGAAAAAATAAATATGTGGTAAAAAAAAATACTGACTGAACAAAAAATACAATAGTGGTATATCAGACCTAAAATACATAAAGAATTGCAAAGCATGAGGATAACAGAATATAGTGGTAGGAGAGAAGTATTATATATATATGAAGCATTTACCCAAACTAACCTTATGTTAAGCTCTCTTCAAAATCTTTCAAAGAATGAAAGTCATTCAGAATGTTTTCTGATCATAGTTGAATTAATCCTCAAAATGATAGCAACAAGTTAATCTAAAATCCCTAAATGTTGGAGATTAGGGAATTAAAAGTAGTAACTGATGAAAGTATCAAACAAGAATTCTCAGTGGATAATAGAAATATTTTATTGTATAATAATAAGAGTGGATATGCTGAAATTTGTAAGATGTAGTTGAATGTGTCATTTGGAAGGAAATCTGTAGCTTTAAATGCATTGTATTTGAAGAGGTTAAAAATGGATGAAAATTGAATCCTCTAAATATTGTCTCAAAAAGTTACATTAATACAGGTAAAAGAAACCCAAAGAAAATGGAAGGAAGTAAAGATAGGGCATAGACCAATAAAATAGAAAACAAATTAACAAAGAGATTGAACCACACCACAAATTGACAGATTTTCTACTTCAAAAGAATAGTGGAATGGATAAATATCTGGCAGGAAATATTAATAAAAAAACTACACGTTTTCCATCTCAGGAATGAAAAAAAGATATCACCAGATATTTTTCAGGTCATAAGAAAATTCTATGGAAAACCTCATGCAAAAATTTTGAAAATTAAAATAAAAATTCAACTTTCTAGGCAAATACAGTTTACCAAAATTTAACAAATGAGAAAAAAAACTAAAAGCACTTTATATACTAAATGTAATCTCTAAAGAAATCTTTACAGAAAAAAAATTTGAGGCCTCCATGATTTCACCAGTGAATGTTATCAAACAGTTATGGAAGGAACAAATTTTTTTTTATAGAAGTTCTTTCAGAGCATATAAATAGAGGTGTCATTTTCCAAATTAAATGGAGGTCAATGTGACCATAACCTGAAGGGGATATTAAAAGAATTGAAAATTACATTCCAATCTCACTTATGAATATAGGCATAGAAGTCCCAAATAACATATTAGCAAATTGAATCCAACAACACACAAACAGAATAATACATCATGTTCTAGGTGAACTGATTTCAGGAATGCAAGATTGATTAAAGGTTGAAAATTAATCATTATAACTGATCACATTTACATACCACTATAGAAAATTATACAATAATTTCATTAAAATTTTAAAAATAATTTCACAAAATTCAATATACAATGATTTTAAGAAATAAACTAGAAATAAAAATAGAAATTTCTTAATCTAATATATGATATCTGCAAAAAAGATACAAACAAAAACATTGGTATACCTCATACATACAGCTGAAACATGGAAGGCTCCATTCCTGTTATGAGAATCAGGAAAGGATATTCACTATGCCCTGGTAACCAAAAGAAAGGGGTTCGTACACTGATAACATCTGTGTCATTTGGGAGCTTGTTAGAAATGCAGAACTTCAGGTCCCACTCCACACTGACTTAATCAGAATTTATGGTTTAAGATCTGCAGGAGTTTCATACGCACATTACAGTATGAGACGGACTTCTTATAGAACTTCCACTCTTTATTGTAAAGACATTTTAATAACTATAATAAAAAAAGAAAGAAATAGCACATACGTATTCTGGAAAAGAAGAAAGTATGGTACCATGATTCAGGGCAACATGATAGTAAAAGTAAAAAAAAAAAAAAAAAGTTGTAAGACTACTTACAAGTTACTAAAACCAATAAATGAATTTAGCAAAGCTGTTTGATGCAAATTTAATGGATAAAAAATCAAATGTATTTCAATGTATTCAAACAGTAATAATGTAGAATTTTAAAATGATTCTTAGGAAAAAAACAAAGAACTTGTTGTATGTACTGAAACCTAAAAAACACTACTGAGAGAATTAAAGAACAAATGTAAGGCCACACGACATATATGAAATTGTTAGAAAGGCTTCAGAATGCATTGGTGTAAAGAAGATAGAGATTACTTTTTCCCTAAAACTGGTGTTGAACAATCTGGAGTACAGGGTAACTATGTTCTAACAAATCATCTTAATGTCCTCTCCATTTTTTCCTCCTCTTCACAGTTGATTGTAGTGTGGTAAGCATCTTCTTTCATCTCATTAAAAAAAAAAGGATATGATGAAGTTTAGCAAAAGCTATTTTTTCCTAAAAAAATAAAACTAATTAATTGATTGCATGCCCAAACCTTGTTGCAAGAAAAACTGAAAAAAAGGTAACTTCTACCTTTAATTCTGTTCCTATGGACAAATGGGTGAAGAAACACTACAGATTTCACAGATAACTAGCAGGCTCTATCACACAATTTGTGAAAAAACACAGTCAGTGAATATCATCAAAATATTGCAAACTAGTGTGAAAAGTGGACAGAACTCAAATTGTGGAGATAATAATCTTGCACTAAGCTTATCATTAGCCAGAACCCTTGTCTTCCTTAATCATTCTTCTTCAATAGGAAAAGACTTCACAGAAGTCAGTTGCTGTTTCTCTGACAGACTTCCTGCACTTTTCCCCAATAACAATGTCTGTTTAATGATAGATGAACTAATACTGAAATACAGTAGAATTTACTTAATAAAATGCTAAAATAAATACTTTTGGAATATAAAATCTTTTTTTGTTTTAGTAATGGGGATTGAACTCGGGGTCATTTTGCCACTGAACTAAATCCAAAGGCATTATTATTATTATTTTAATTTTTATTTTGAGACAGAGTCTTGCTAAGTTGCTGAGGCTGGCCTGAAACTTACAATCCTCCTGCCCCAAGCTCCCAAGTCATTGGTATTACAGGTGAGTGCCATTGCATCCAGCAGGATATAAAATCTTCTATAATGTGACTGACAACTCCAATTTAGCTACCCCAAATTACAATTTTTTCTGTATTAGTTTTATTTCAATTAACATACAAGTTATTTTAAAAGAACTTTTAACTACACCAGCCTGTGGGGTCAATGGTGTGCTGTTAATGAGTTTGCATGCAGATATAATAATTGGTTAGTGATTATTGAATGAATCTGTCCAAGAGTTAGGATTAGTTTCTACTGATACTATGAAGGACCTCAAATAACTATACTTTTAATAAGATAAAAGTCTTCGCCATATTTCAAAGGTGAGTTCTTAAAATCACATCATGTTCATGAGAAGGCCTTTCAGACGCTAGATGTTCTATTGTCCTTAGAGACAGGAACTAAGAGAAAGGGGGTAAAATGCAAACGTACCCCTGGGGAATGAAATTCTCATAGAAGTTTCCTTAAAGCCCTCCCTACCCTACTGTTTCTTCTTATACAGAATTCAGGATATGTTTCCCCAAAATATGGCATCAGAAGCCAGGTAGGTCAGTCCTTTTCCCTTACTTTTGTACTCTGAAGTAAATCATAAAACATAGGATGGATTTTTCTAATCTTTCCCTGAATCAGGACAAAATATCCTCACTCAAGAGGTCCCCTATATCTGGAGGAAAGAAACATTCTTATCTCTGAAGACAGAGCCACAGAGAAGAATCTGGACAAATGAGCCTTGCTAATTTCTCCCTAGTTTATTATCATTAGATTCTACATTATCTAATACTATTTCCCCATATTTATCCACTCTCCAGCAAAACTGACACATGAACACACACACACACAAAATCACAAGTTTATCCATTTCTTCATGTCACCATTTCCATATGATTGTTCTTGTGTCACATAAAACTTCCACTAGGTAAAGTTATATGCTTTTCTGTTGTAATCTGTTTTCTGTTGCAGGGGGCACAGTCATGAGCATAGCATGAATGAGGAGAAAACATGTCTCCTTCCCCAAACCACATTAGTTAATGTATATGCAAGGCAAACATGAATAATGTAATTTTGGTTTTGGCTGGGTACATCACTGCCCCAATGTGTAAAACCTCAGTGACTAAGAAAAAGAAGGAGAATGAGTAGGAATCCAGCCACCCTGTACTTTATCAACTCTCTTGATTATGAAACCATGCTCAACATACGTGCACAGATAATAAAGTAAGGTGAATCAACAAAATCACTACTTAGGATGATAGATTCAGTACATAAAAACTGGGGCTTGCCATACACCAAACCCCTACAGCAGGAGATATAAGTGGCACATTTTGGTGACTACAAGTACTTCTTTCCTGTTTAACCCATTCCCTTCTCTAATTGAGTTCAGAGATCCTTGAGAAAATCTTTGGGAAGAGTGACAAGTAAAAATCATAAGGAAAAAAAAAAAAACATCAGATTTCGTGGAAAGGAAAAAAGCTGGTAGAATGCCATCAGCTCTTTTAGAAAGAGATCCTTTGCCAAGTAGTCTCATGTGCAAGTAAGCAGAGCTTATAGAAAGACACTTGGGGAGCCGGCTGGGACTGGAAAATCAGATTCCAAACATGCTGCATTCTTCAAAGCCTGGGAGAGAGTAAAGAGGGCACTAAGATAACAGAAAATGTCAGGTTCTATTCCTTGAGCATATTTCCAAGTTTTGCTACTACTCAAGAACAGTAGACACAAATTATAGAAAGAGAAGACATACACAGACCAGTACTTCCCACTTACATCTAATTGATTAACTGATTGATTTATATGTATGTGTAAAATTAAACTGGCACTTGTATTAGTCAGCTACTACTGCATAACAAATTGTTCCAAGACTTACCAGCATAACAACAAACACTTATGATCTTGAATTTTCTCAAGATTTCTCCAGGTCGGGAAACCAGGAAGGGTGAGACGGATGGTCCTCTCCTGGTTTTTCACCAGGTTGTATTCATGTCATTCATCAGGATTTCAGGTATCTGAAGGAACTGGAGAAGCTGTTTCCAAGCTCTCAGTGGCTGAGTGCAGGTTTCCCTTGACTACAAATGGACCTGCCTATTGTCTTGCTCAAATATAGTTTCTGACTTCCTCTACAGTTGGTCATTCAAGAAAGAGAGAGAGTACCCAGAACAGAAGCCATAGAATTTTCATCACCTAAATTAGAGTGACACCCCATTTCTCTCTCATACTTTAGGTGATAAAATGTAATCACTTAAGGTTAGCCAAAACTCAAGTATAGGTGAATTAAGTAGCATCTTAAGGAAGGGAGTGCCAAGAGACATATATTTAAAACCATATTGATCATACTTTTACATGCTATAAAATTCAAAATATTGTCAGTCATCTTGAAAGCTTTACAATGGAAGGAATCCCACTTCTCTTTCAGTTCCCTAAACTGAGTCCTAGAGATAGTCTATGAAATTGCAAGCAAATGCTACCAACAGATTAACTCTGCTTAGACTCTATCCTCAGTGACTACAGCCCAATCATGTTCATAGCTTTGATCAATTCAAATCATCAGTCCTTCCTGTTGAGGGTGTGAGCAGAAGAATGGGAAAATGACCTTCCCCATTCCTTCCCTCACAAAATCTTGCCAACTAAAATCTTGCCAACTTTGATTCGTTTCTAATAGTAGAGTGTGCCTTTTAAAACATTGCTTTAACAAAAGCTATTTAATTGTACCTGTTTCTCCCCCCACCCCTCTGGAACATTCTTTGTGGTTTTCTCTCACCATTAGCCAGTGCCTGAGGCAGTTACTAGAAAGAAGTAAATTGAGTTGCTTTTGTTATTAGCTGTGGTTTGTGAGTCAGCTTACTGCTTCTAAAACAATTATAGGAGGAAGCTATTATTTTAAATAGAAATTTGAGTATATTTAGAAGAATATGAACCATGTATTTTCTTCTGGCTACTGCTGCTTTCCAATCTCATTTCAGAGATGAAAAGATGAAAATGACTGCAAAGAAGGAGGGAGGAAAGGATGGATCGAAAGTCAGAGTAAATGGGAGCTAAAGACTGGGTGAGGAGGAGGAGGCCAAGTCAGGAAGGGAGCATGAGGCTGTCTAAGACGGGGAGATGACACTTTAAATTCTTTTTTAGAATATACACTTAAATTATTCTATTATCTTGAGAATTCCCAAATGATAGGATTTGTGCTGACATACTATGCCAATCCACATTAGCCTAGAGAGATCAATTCTGAAGAGCTTCTTCCTTTTCAGGATGTGTATTATTTTCTGTGGCTCTTCCAGGGGAAATGATGCAGGATAATAAAATCATTGTTTGCATTTGCCTGTTTGCCCCAGATCTGTCACCCGTGGTTTTGATTCCCAGTTTTTTTAAAAAATAAAAATCTTAGCTGAAACTAAAACACAAAGCATGTTCTTTTTTGACCTAATTCATATTTATCTAATGAGAGATTGATTTTTTTCTCCCTCTGGTTCTAGTATTGGAACATGGTGGATTTGTCCCTTGAGTCCTGAGTAATTCAGAGAGTTGTCATGTTAAGTAATGCTTATGAAGAAATGATAGTTTCATTGTTTATTTTTTTTAATTTTACATTTTAAACATTTTTAATCAACACATAATATTTATACAAATATATGGGTTAAAATGTGAAGTGTTGATACATATATACCTTGCCTCATGATCCAACAGGGGAATCTGCATACCTGTCACCTCAAACATTTATAGTTTCTTTGAAATAAAATATTCAGAACCCTCTCTAATTATTTTGAAATATACACAACATTAGTATTGACTATAGTTGCCCTACTACTACTTTACAGAATACTGGACTTATTCCTATCTATTTGTAACTTTGAACCCAATGACCAACTTCTCCCCATCCCTCCTACCCTGTACCCTCTCCTGTATCTGGTATTCATTATTCTTCTTTACTTGCATGTGATAGACTTCTTAGTTGTTGTTTTTCTAAGTTGTATTCCATTTTAATCCACCTTGAAACCTTTCTGGAAGCAGGTGGACAACAACCAAATTGGTAAATACTTTAGAATTCCACAGATTTTAGAAGACAATTTTATATATATATATGTGTGTGTGTGTGTGTGTGTGTGTGTGTGTGTGTTTTCATTTACGACATGTTTATGATGGAGTTCAACCACTAGTATAGCCTTCCAACCACATTTTAACTCTTGTTGATTTTTGGAAGACTTTTACAAGGTAAAATAGAATCCTATCCAATTATGAATAATTAAACAGTAGCTATCGAATTAAAATGCAAAGTGAACCAACTATTTCCAAAAACTTGATCCATGTGAAATGCTAATCTAGTCCAAACATCTATTTCAAATTAATATTTTCTAAGGCACAAATTTAGTCATGAATACCTCAAGTTAAAAATCTCTAGTGGTTCATCATTTACTTAGCCTGGACTTATAGTCCCCCAGTATCTGACACGGACCTATTTCTCTACCCTTAGTTCCCAGAGCTCTGCTCCTACCCTGGTCCCCATATTCTCATAGTCCTGGCAAAGATGCTCTGGAATCTCCAGGCACTGGTGCCCACAAAGAATTAAAGTGTTCAGCCATCCAGTTAGACTTTACTTTTCTTTCAAGTGGTCTAACCCTGGATAAAGAATTTAAATGACTTATTGATGTTTTGTTCTTTCATTTTCTTATTTTTATTATGTACGACCTAGGCCTAAACAGAGTGGTCAAGATGCATAGGTCACTTGTAAGTGTAATTTGTCTTGATTCTGATACTGGATATCATATCGTAGGGATCTAAGCATGATCTCACTGTGGTGACAAGACATGGAGAGGTCTCTAATGCAGCTAGAGGGTGATAGCTGGTATTAATGTTTTTGGCTAATAGTTATTAGATAAATGCCATAACTACCTAGAGTTCACCTAAAGTTGATAAGATTACTTGATGAACACTCTTGGGAATCATCTTCAAATTAGAAAATGAAGGTCGATTTTAAGGTTCACTCTTCCTATATCACATTGAAATTTATTCTTATTATTACAGAGAGCATTTCAGCTGAAAAGATCTTTAAGATATCGGGTGTAGCCTATATAAACTGTTATTATAACTAATTTCTTAGAGTGGAATTAGAAAATAACATGACCTACTCCCTCACTGCTACTCTTATATTCTATAAATCCTCACTGCTACTCTTATATTCTATAAATCCTCCATGTTAGAAAATAACATGACCTACTCCCTCACTGCTACTCTTATATTCTATAAATCCTCCTAAGGCTCTGCAAGGTAGTAAGGACTGTCCTCATTCCATTAACCCAGAGATTCCAGGAGGCACATCTAGCAAAAAGCATTCTTGGTGCACTAGAGCTTGAAGGCCCTTTCAGGTTGGACCTGAACATCTTATCTTCTGGTCATTGCATAGCCCCAGCAACATCTTTGTTCCTTCCACTGTCATGATCATGTGCTATTAATGGTATCTATATTCAGTGCCCTATTTATGTGGGTAGAAAACAAAAGTTCCAGTACAGAGAATGCAAACCGGTGGTAAACACAGACTTTCAAATCAATTTTGGTACCTCTGGATATTCATGCAGGGCATTCTCCTTTGATTCCCCACAATAACCATCATACCCTATTAAGTTATAGACATGCAACTGAGATCACTTGCATGGCCTACCAGGCCTTAAAGTTATTTAAATAAATTATAATTCTCCTGTTAGTGGTAGTATTAGGGAGGTTGATATTCCTAACAGCATTATAAAATATCCTTTTAAGTACTTGTGATAGAAGGTGAGGATAAAGGTAGACAGAGCAGACAAATACATACGTGTACACACACACACACACACACAAATCATAGAACTCTGCATTAGAAATTAATAGTAAATTGAGGTTTGGGCTTGGTAAAGAAGAAAGAAGAGACAGAATTGTGGGGTGGATACTTTCCAAGATAGTATTTATTTATAACTGTAAAAGTTAATGAAATTTGGGGGTTTTTGTATCTTTATAATACTATTTACCAAAATTTCAGTGAATTTAACTAAAAAAAAATGCATTCTGGAAAAGCACATGGATTTCTTCTAGGAACTAAGGAACCTGGCAGCCTTCCATTTCCATGTTGAGAAGGCACAGAACAGAGATGGTTTCGATAGAGAGCATGATGATTGACAAACTAGATTCATTCAGCAGGTGCAGCTCTTTGGAGCCAGAGGTAACAAGTAGGTACCTCTTCCTACCCTCTGCTGCTGGAAATTCTCATCAACCCTTAGAAACAAAAGGGCTTCTATGGACTATAAGTTGGGTCTTTATATCTTAAGAGGCAGGAGGACCTCAGCTGGTATGTAGGTTAGACATACCTCCTCTATATAAATGGTTGTCAGTAGGGTCAGTACAACCCACTAGGAAGAATTTGGAATTTAGGGGGAAATACTTATTCACAATGATGAGGCATTCCAATAATATTTAGTGGTGAGGGAAGAATGGGGAGGCAGGATAGCTCTACACAAAAATCATCCCCCAGGCTTCATAACCTTAAGAAATCTCACTGAACAAATAATGTAAGTAAATTTGTATAATAATAATAGCTGTAAGTTCTATTTATATAAATAAATAGATGTTAAAGCTGTGAATTAAAAGCATTTTACATGTAAACAGAGTATTTTGGAATCATTTTAATAGACAACAAAATTCCTGGAATGTGACTATTCTGTAACTAGAAGGAATAATTGCATTTGCTTTATTTGAAGGTTTAGCAAAAGTTGTTTGCCATTTCAGTAAATCATGTCAACTGCAACAGCACCACCTGTGGCATTTCACTCATTAATAAAATAATCCATAATCAGCCTGAACAAGGTGATTGAACCTCTAGTTCTAGAATCCAACTATTCCCTCAGGTCATCTAGTGTGGCCTGGGAGTTATTCACATATTCAAATATCATTTCCCTTTTATGTCACTTTTATACTATAGTTAGGAATTTTATTGAATTTTAAGTGAAATATGTAAATTATATTCTTTATAAAGGGGACATTAATAAATATTCATTATAAAAAGATGCAGAGTGGTCAGGTGTGATGGTAGATATAATCCCAGCAATTCAGAAGGATGAGGCAGAGGGATCATATGATCAAGGCCAACCTCAGCAATTTAGTGAGAAGTATAGCAACTTGGTGAGATACTATTTCAAAATAAAAATAAAAATAAAAAGTCACACTTTTATTACATTTGAATCATTCTAAAAATATTGGCCTACTTGTTATAGCAGAGAAACTCTCCTAATTAAGGAAACACTGGGTCCAATAAGGTACTACCCTTTCTTCAGGTCTGCTTCTGTGTGTCAACAAGGCTGTACCTTATGAGCTGCAGTTTCCAGGTTTCCAAACCATCTGGCTTCTGGCTAGGTCTGTTACTGGCATGAAAGTGTCTATGAGTTCTGTATTCTTTTTTTTTTAAATAAAAATCTAACTTGTTAAAAAAATGAAAATGTGGGTTGGGGTTGTAGCTCAGTGGTAGAGCCCTTGCCTAGCACATGTGAGGCCTTTGGTTTCAACATCAGCACCACATAAATATAAATAATAAAATACTGTATTGTGTCCATCCACAACTAAAAGATATATTTTTTAAAATGAAAATGAAATTGTATAGTAAAAGTTATTTTGAATGAGTGTTACCATTAAAAGAATGAGCCACCTGCTTTATGAAGTAAAGTGCTAAGAGTCATTAAATGCTTTTCTTGGATACAAGTCAGATTTATTTGACTATGAATAATGTCCATAGATATGCAGAGGTCATAAATTCTTGGGATGCTGGATTACCATATTCTGCCAAGATGTCTGTGCTGGCTTGAAAGAATGAATGTCAGCTCACCTTGGAATTTCTCCAGTACAAACAACTTCTTAAAAAGTCCAATGGTATTTTGGTTTGTCTTCATTTTTATTTCACACATAGTGAAGATCACTTGTGGAAAGCTTTTCTTTAACATTTTCACATAAATTTAATTATATATATAATTAATTTTTACATGACAGTGGAGTATATTTTGAAATATTATACATAAATAGAAAAAGTGGAAAGATTTTCCCTCCTTTTCTTTCTTCCTTCCTTTCTCCCTCCCTCTCTCTCTTTCTTTCTTTTATAGTACAATGCATTTTGACACATTGTACACAAATGGAGCACAACTTCTCATTCCTCTGGCTGTACCTGGTGCAGAGTTACTCTGGTGGTGTAATCATACATGTATATGGAGTAATAATGTCTGTCTCATTCTACTGTCATTCCCATCCCACAGCCCCACCCTTCCTCTCTACACAAACCAAAGTTCCTTTATTTCTTCCCTATCCTCCCACCCCATTATGGATCAACATCGGCTTATCTGAGAAAACATTTGGTTTTTAGTTTTTTGGGATTGGCTTATTTCACTTAGCATGATATTTTCTAGTCCCATTGATTTATCTGCAAATGTTATAATTTCATTCTTCTTTAAGGCTGATTAACATTTATACTAAAGTGACGTAGCTACATCAATGTTAGCAACCTAGATGCCCTTTAACAGATGAATGGATAAAGAAAATGTGGTACATACACACAGTGGAAAGATTTTCTTTTCCTTTTTTATTTATATATAACAGCTGAATGCAGTATAATTCTTATTATATATATAGAACTCAATATTTCATATCCCTGGTTGTATGCATAGTATACTCACACCAATTCATGTCCTCATACATGTACTTTGGATAATAATGATCATCGCATTCAACCATGGTTAATTACCCCATGCCAGCTCCCTCCCCTCCCACCCTTCTGCCCTATCTAGACTTTGTCTATTCCTTCCATGCTCCCTCTCTGGATCCTACTATGAATCAGCTTCCTTATATCAAAGAAAACATTCGGCATTTGTTTTTTGGGATTGGCTAACTTCACTTAGCATTATCTTCTCTAGCTCCATCCATTTACCTGCAAATGCCATGATTTCATTCTCTTTTAATGCTGACTAGTATTCCATTGTGTATGTATGCCACATTTTTTAAATCCACTCATCTATTGAAAGGCATCTAGATTGGGTAGTGGAAAGTTTTTCTAAGCAGCCCTTTTCCCTACTTATTGAAGGAATAATGAAGGAGATATTTGTTTACCCATTCAATAAATGTTGAGCATTTTTACAGTAAAAATTAGAATTAGACCTGAAAAAGAGTCATTGTCTAAACAGTTCCCAGCATAAAATCCTTGGATTTTGATTACCTGGATAGGTGCTTCTATTTTCTAAAGTTTATTGTGAGGACGGAAAACTTTTGAGGGTGGTCATTCTTACAGGTTGTAGCCACAACTTCCCTTTCTGTGTGTCACATTGGCATGTCCATAATGACATTCATTACGTTTAGCTTGAGGCTGTTCCGTAGTTGTTTTTCTAACCGATCATGAATTCATCCTTGTCATCACTGGCCATCTGGGCATGTATATCTCCTGTAATTGTTCCTGGGAAAAAACCTGTCTCCCATCTTATAACATTGCACAACCCATGTCTGAGGATTGAGTCTTATGTACCACAATTGTTTTCTTACACAACCCAAAAGTCATGTGCCAATGAGCTACTTTAGTTTTCTTGACTAGCAAAAATGTTGACAGTTTTATCTATGACTTTTATCTATGAATCTCAGCCGATCTGACCTCTTTCTCCTTAGCTTCCCAAACTTTTCTAAAAGTCCAAAGTTGAACTCCAGGAAGGAAATATGCAATATATACATATGACTTATGTTGTGGGTTATTTGGCTAGGTGAAAGTAATTTCAACTTAAGTGGAAAGCACTGAACATTTCAAAGAAAATTCATATTAAGAAATCCATAGACTAAAGTCTCAAAGGATAGTTTTGCTCTGTAATTATGATTTGATATGGCTTTTCATCACTGGTCAGAGCAAACAAAGATAACACTGATGCTGGGCATAGGATCTTTGCAATCAGGAGTCATATTCTGGTAGAATCTAATTTAACACTCCTTGCTCACTCTTCCAAATCCATCTAAGGGGATTCAGGTTTTGGAAGTTGTAGGCTGGAAACAGAGTTGCCTAAAGCAACCCACCCTATGAGACTAACAAGGTCTAGATAGAGTTTGCCCTCTATATCTTTCCATGGAGGAGGAATAAGAGTGACCTAGTGTTGTAAGTTTTCTTCCTGTGGCTAACACTTTACTCCTTTCCCACCTGCTTGGCTTTCTTCCTTTGAATTATGGGTATGGCATCATGATCATCATTTCATTTATTAAAATGATGAAAAATAAAGGCTTTCATCAGGGGACTATGCCAGATAAAAAACAAGCACCAAAATCAAATTATCTTGAAAAGAGGCAATTCAGTAAATGTGCAATAAACTAATAACTACTTGAACTTACACCTGTTAGCTATTTTACTGAAGGCATAGGCAATTTGTATAAATTATTTGAGATACTGTAACTCCTACAACTCCTCTATGTCTAACTGTTTGGTGCAGGTGGTTGTTTAGTTTTCTAGGAGGAGAAGGGCATACTGGAATGATATTTTTTCTTTGCCAAAGGTAGTATTAAATCCTGTGTTTCATCTTCAGTTCTATGACTTCCTAGAGACTCCATCTCTGAGACAGCTCCCTGCTGGGACTGATAGAATGTGCTATGCGTTGTGAATGATCCAACCTTAAGTACATGCTGGCTGGATTTAAGGTAAAAATGAACACTTCTCGATGCTTTGCAAGGTCCTTTGGCCACATGGAGGGACAAAGAGAAAATCAAAGTAAGTGACAGATGGAAGCAAAAACGAATCTATACTCTGAGGCATTGGAGGAGGTCAAACAATGTCGCCTCCTAAAGACAACTACTCAACCTCTTGGTTGCAATCCTAAAATAGTTCAACCTACTAGCCCAGGATGATTACAGGGCCACCCTGTTACCTCCTGGGGCTCAATTCTTCTCTCTCCTGTGATAACATAGGTCAGAGGTGAGGCCCAGGAATATGCCTCTTTATACTTGTAACTGGCCTTAGCCATTGAACAGTCTAGTAGTCACCATTCTTGTTTAAGGAGAAAGTTCTTGAATTCCTAAATCTCTCCCCTTAACCTTAAATTCCAACATTTCAGAATTGGTTTGAATTAACAAGCAGGAATTACTCTCAGTAATCAAAAGGACATACTGTTATGTGAATTCATTGAATCAGATTGCTTTCCTTATTATTCAGAAGGGGAAAGAAAGAGAACTTTTGCCATCTGTAAAATAAGATTACATATGTCTATTTAGCATGGCAGAATAGAGGATTACATGACATTATATATGGAAAATGTCAAACCCTGCTGGTACATTGTATACACTCAAAATATGAAAGCTGTTATTGTAACTCTTATAAGTTGATATAAGGAAGTTAGAACCAAGAGCTGACTATTCCATAAGGTTGTTATTTAATGTTCTGATTTATTAAAAGTTTTTAATTCATAGTGTTGGTTTAACTTTAAAATATGAATGATTTTTACTTATAGTTATTTTCTCTCTGAGTGACCTATTAAGGCAGAAATAAAGAGAGGTCATTTAGCAAGGTTGGGTGTGGGAATCTAGGATTAAAACATCAGACAGACTTCCACAGACAAAGCAGGAAAGGAAAAAAATCCCATGCATTTATCAGTGGTGAAAATATGGAATAGAACTTGATGATCTGACTTGTAGTTAACTCTTAGGAGTCAAGCAAGCCTCAAATCTCACGCTAAACTCAGATACAAGCAAGATCCAGAACAAGGGGGAGCAGAGGGTTTCTAGGCTTTTGAAAGGGAAACATGGGGATAGATCTTGGTGTTAGGGAAGAGGTTGTCTTTTTCAATTTTGTCATTTTTTGCTGAGTACCCGCTTCACCTCAGTTAGAGGTGAAGTTTGAAGAGATGATGGGCTCCCTAATTTTATCATAGCACAAATAGACTAGAATTAAATATTTATAAGGAGAACATTGTATTACTATTAGCATTCTCCACTTCTCAAAAATGTCTTACACTTTGGAAAATGGAATTGTGTTTCTTAGCTCTCTTGTGCACCACTTAATAACCCAAGAAATAGTTACTTGAGATATGGAGGCTTGAACCCTTCATGTGTTGTGCTAATATCAATGCAACAGCTCTTATTATCATAGAAATGAAATAACATAAGGGACCTGATTTAGCATCTTTAATTTTCTTTGTAAATCATTTGTGATAGAAGAACAAAATCAGGTCACCTGAAGAAAATGATGCAAAGCTACAGAAGATCCACTTAATGAGCATATATTATCACCATTCAATGACAATAAAGTGTTAGTATTTACAACCTTATTCTTTTTTTTTTTTTTTGGTACTGGGGATTGAACTCAGAGCAGTTGACCACTAAGTCATACCCTCAGCCTTTTTGTGTGTGTATTTTATTTAGAGACAAGGTCTCACTGAGTTGCTTAGTGCCTTACTTTTGCTGGGGCTGGCTTTGAACTCTCATCCTCCTGCTTCACACTCCTGGGCTGCTGGAATTACAGGCATGCACCACCACACCCAGCTACAACATTATTCTTCCATATGTACAAACAGAACTGGTTTTCATTTGCATTGGCATGTGCATTGTATTAGAAATTTTATTCACATCTAAAAAATAGGATCAGTAGAAAATGTGTGTGTGTGTGTGTGTGTGTGTGTGACAAAGGGGAGAGAGAAAGAATATTTCTAGGCTTCCCATCCCAGCTTATCAGCCATGCATATTAACATAGTTACCAAATTCAGCTTGCCTGTGGCCCCTTTTCTTCTGACTGTAGAACATCAGCACACCTATAAAATTCACACCTGTTATTTCTGGGAACACCCAAGTGTATGGCCCAGGAAATAACTACTCTTTTTCTTTCATGTTAATGTCCTCAGTGAAGCACACTGACTAGGAAGTCATGTGAGAGACACCTCCACAGTGTCTCTGCTGCTCTTGGTCTTCTGGGAGGCTGCTATTAGATTGTCTCCAAGATGCTAGTGAGTTCCAGGTAGAAATGGAGAGATTACCATGCTACACTCCTGGGACTTCACTTGTCTCTTGGGTTCAAACATGCATTGCTTGTATCCTAAATCTCAAGAGGTTCATCTTTTAAATAGACCTTTTATCACTCGAGTGCAGCCAGATCCTTTCTTTCTATATAAGTGCTTAAAGATAGCCCTCATTGCTGAGTGCCTTGGCCCACACCTGTAATCCCAGCAACTCAGAAGGCTGAGGCAGGAGGATAGCAAGTTCAAGGCCAGCCTCAGCAATTTAGCAAGTACCTAGAAAGTCAGCAAGATGCTGTCTCAAAAAAATAAAATAAAATAAAATAAAAATAAGTGTTAGGGGGTGCGACTGGAGTATTGCTTAGTGGCAAAACATGTCTAGGTTAGTTTCCAGTATAAGAAGGAAAGAAAAAAGGAAAGAAGGAAGGGAGAAAATTATACTGGTTGAGGACCATCGTCCCACATCAAATCATCTCCTTTTTTCATATTTCCCTAAATCTGCCCCAAGTGTCAAATACTGATGAATTCCTTTTCCTTTAGCCCCTTTCTTTCTTAACTCAAGTAATCTTATTTTAGGCCCAACTAAGCCACTCCACTACATGTGCACCTTGGCCTTGTGGATACACGTGAAGTTCCCTTTCCCCTGTGAGTACTAACTCCAGAGTCCCAGGAGAGCATCTTCTGCACAAGGTATCAGGCAGACTTGGGTCTCACTTCAGCTAAATAATAAGTTGCTATGTGATCAAAGAGGAGTCATTTTATCTCTCTGGACTTCAGGGTTGTTTTTTTTAATGTATAAAATGGAAGATTTGAGCCAAATCCATGGTTCCTTATTTGGTGGTGATAGACCATTTTCAGAATCTAATGATGGTGTGAACTCTCATTTTGCAAATCCAAATATACATGCTGTAGACTGAATTGTGTCCCCCTGGAAATTCATACATTGAAGGCTAAAGCGCAATGTGACCATTTGGAGAGAGGGTCTTCAAGAGGCAATTACATTTAAATGAGGTGCTGGGGGTGGGACCCTAACTCTATAGGACTGTTGTGTTTATAGAAAAACAAGGGACACTAGGGAAATACACAGAGAAAAGGCTTCAAGGATACAGGGAAAAGCTGGCCATCCTCAAGCTAAGGAGAGGCCTCAGAAGACAATAATTCTAAAGGCACCCCAGTTATGGCTTCCCAGCCTCCAGAACTCTCAGAAAATGAAATTTGGATTCTAAATTCCCCCAAAATGTGGTATGTTGTTATGGCAGCTCTAGCTACTACAAAAACACACAGATATTTATATACAATTTTTGGTTGCTCATAGATTTTATGAGATCTATCATCAGATCCAAACTTCCGAGAGTACCTGTTTTCTAAGCAAAATTCCCCTTTTTCTCTTAATAGTACTGATTATCTGAAGGAGCTAGAAATATTTAGCTTCGTATCTTATATATTTTCTCCCGAAGTACAAGAGACCCTTCAACAATACAGAGGTTAGAGGCACCAGCCTAAAAGCAGTTGAAAACCTGTAACTTTTGACTCCCTAAACTTAACTACTAGCACCCTGCAGTTGCCCAGAAGCCACACCAATAACATAGTTTAATTATAAATATTTTGTATATCCTATATATTGTAGGCAGTGAAAAATATGCAAGAACTGTGAAAGACCATTTTTTACAGAGATAAGCAATTTATTGGAGTGATGAGCTGCTCCTGCAGAGATGATTAAAGTCACCTGGTGTTTTAAGCAGATATTCAAAAGACTTGAGCTCACCACAACAGCAACAGGAAATGGCTATGGAATTATTATGTAGTACAGCATGTAGTTAGTACTAAACAGTTACGGTTTGATACAGCATCTGTATTTGTTCATATTTCTCTAGACTGCTAACGTCCACATGTACAGTTTGTGTGCTTAAGCTATAATAAATTTTGACTCTTTATCATGAATTTGTGTCATTTTGTGGTAGTAAATGATAAATAGACTGTTATCTACATATATTTTATGCATTCATTACATACCTAACTTTGTTTTAATTTTTTTGGATATGTCTAGGCTATGATATTCATCTGAATTGATTATCACTGTATATCTTTCTATGTCTCCAAATATTGTGTTGGAGTCCTATATTGTGTACACATATTAACTTGGAAAGAAGTAAAGTAAGTCAAAAAATTTAAAAAACAAAATCCATGTGTTAAACCTATGTTGTTCAAGGAGCAGCTGTATGGTGAGTGGATTAAGCTCATTATAAATGCATACTGGTTTTAAGTAAGAAAGCCTAATAGAAAAGAAATGGCAGAAGTTTTATACGCAAGATAATGTTTAGAAATTGTGCATGCCTTGAGACTTTTAACCTGGCTTTTGCCTTTTCCTTTATATATGCATTACTCTGAAGGCCTCATGGAGAATATGTGAAGCTTTTTTGGAGGGGAATAGATTAAAATTTTTTTTCTCTACATTATTTAAGTTTGGAATTTTGTTATGTTAGGAAAACATGTTTAAAGAAGAAAGTAAAGGTGGGAGATGATACAATTTCAATTATTATTTTTATGTTTTGGAAAATTATACATCCTAGAATGTTTCACACATAATGCAATTAGTAAATGAAGTGGTTCAAGTGTGTATAAAGGACACTACAACCAGCCAGAATATTTTCTATAAGCCGAGTATCAACTTGCCTCCTACCAAGCAATGATAACTATGCAAGGTCTATTGGAGTCCTGAACAAACATGATAAAGAAAGAATAGTACATTATAGTATTATAGGAGAGACAGATTGTGGCAATAAGATAAATGATGACCATAAGGCCCACTCAAACATCTCATAAAACCCAAATTGTGAGTCACATAGGAGTGTAATGCAGCTTGACCTGGGACTTCCTGCTCCAAAAGCTTCCTTGAGACAAGGACACCTCAGCATATCTCCAACTCATAGACCTTAAAATAAAACTCACCCTTACAACCTCCTTCATGAAAGGAATATCTGATAACTGACTTAGGCTGAACACAGATATAAGAAAGAGGGAGGAATCTCCCAAATCCTGAGAATAATCTCTGGGAATAATCTCAGTGGAAACCTTCCCAGTTGGACAGTTATCTGACCCTTTGACTAACTGGCTCATGACACTGGTTGATTCCTGCTATGTGTCTTGTAAGAGTGCTTTCCAAATAATGAGCATTAGACCAGGTCTAAGACCCATCTTTGGCACAAATCAAATTAAAGAAGAAAAGTCAACCTTGAAGAAGCAGGATAAATGGGACCACATGAAAACATTGAGTAGGACACTTGTTTTTTCAGGAACTAATCAAGAAGGTTCTTTAATGAACATTTTTTGGTTACATCTCCACTTGTTCACCCCAACATCCCCTATTTCCTAATGGTAATATAAATGGTTCCATAAAATGTGTCTCCATTCCAATTTCAGGTAGAGTATGTTGTCTAGGCTAAAATACACAGAATATTCTGGAAGAAGTGATGGGTTCAGTGGGGTGCCTGAGAATGTGCCACACCAATTTGGAAGAACATCTGTACCTTTTTGGAAGTGCTAAACAGAGGCCTGTTCTTGTGAACATAAGCAAAGAAGCACGTGATCTCATGTGATAAAGAGAACCAGATTTAGAATGAAGCCAACATGATAAACACACTGGAAATGTGGGAAGAAACTTATTCTTTGAAAATTATTTTGATAAATCTGCTTCTAAAGCCAACTTGATTTCTGGATTCTCCTCTCCCCACCTCAAAAAAATACTGCATATCTTTTCATCAATTTTAAACAGAATTTTAATTATTTAAAATAAGAATATTCTTAATAATGGCTATTTTTACGTATTTCCACCATTTCATACTCATTTTTTTTCATTTTTTAATGAAAATTACATACAATTTTATTTTATTTGTTCTTTTTAGATATATATGACAGTAGAGTGTATTTTTGACATATTATATATACGTGGAGCATAACTCATTCTAATTAGGATCCCATTCTTGAGGTTGTAGATGATGTGAAGTTTTACTGGTCGTGAATTCACATATAAACATAGGAATGTTATAAACATATATGAACATAGGAACTTTTTCTTAGGATGAGAGGTTAAGAAAAGACATATACAGATAGTTCTTACTTTTCTGACTTTTTCTCAAGTTGTTTCTTTTTCACTACCAGCATCTATATGGGAAGATGATTAACAGAGAGTCCATGCTGATTAAGAAGGAGTCTAGTATTTTACCTAAGATTGTGCATGAGTTGAAGCTGAGATTTGTTCTTTACTTACTAAGCTTCAGTTTCATTATGTTTAAAATGGTACATACTATATACAATTGTTTTAATAATAAAGTGAGAAAATCATGGTACACAGTAGGCACTGAAAAGTAGTCACCATATTAGCTTAGAAAATCCTCATTTTATAGGATCTGAGGTCCCTGGTAACAGTAAATGGTAAATGTAGGGCTTAGCCCAGGGCCTTCTTTATCCCCATCATCCGCTCTACATTTTTCCATCTTCTTTCATGCATTTTCTCCCACATCACATTATTATGAGCAACGATATCTCAACATCTCATGAAGGTATAGATGAAGCAACTATAACCTTTTGTATTGTCTTGAAGAATAAAATTCTTCAAGTCTTTTTTTTTGCTAGGTTGTAAGTACCTAGACTAAGCTGAGTACATGGGAGAATGCGGGCATAGAACTCAATAGGAAAGGCAAATGTTATGTAATTTTTATAATACTATGAGATACCCAAGGTCAGAACTGAACGTGGGGCCAAATAGATAGAAATATGAAGTATTGGAGATCCAAGATGAGGTTGGAAGTAAGGTCTGGAAGTCCAGGCAAAGCATGATGGGAGAGCCATGAGGAGTCCAAGCACCAGGTAATAGCAAAAGTTGATGCTTCAGTCCAACAACATGAAACTAATTAATACATTGAGACCCAACCAGAAGACCGACAATTCTGTGTACCTGCATAAACTAATGATTACAATTGAAACACTTTTTGTCCTAGCACTTTGATTAAAAATCATTGCTCATTAATTATAACGAACTTGTATTTTAAATCAATCTGTATAAATGTTCACTATTTTTGGAAAAGATGATGGGAAATCTCAGGAATTTTCTGAAATCAAACTTTGCTAATACAATAGATTCCATATGTGAACTCAAACCCATTAGACTGAAATTGGTGTTCTAAATCTTAGTTTTAAAAAAATGTTGCTCAATATCCGTAATTTTCTTAATTCCAAGGTTTTCTTCTCACTCCACATATTTGAAAGCATTGGCAATTCATTTCAAACTAAAATGTCTGGCCCAAAATTCTCCTTTTATATATGGCACACAGCCAGTGGCACTCCCCCCACCCCCCAATACTCATTAATTTGGGGGTTCTAAGAAGAATAAAATGTGCTAATAAAAAAAAAGCCTATTTGTTTCTGATGAGTCTCCTGTAAAATGTTTTCAAAATGTGGCTTCCTTACACGCACCACAAGAGAATGTGTGGCTGAAAGCCCCATATATAACACCATCCAAAATGAGAACATTTCTCAAAGGAAGGCATACTTTAGATTTTGGGAATATTTTTAATTACTTATGCACCTCATCCCAGCTCTTGCACTTATACTCTGGGTAAGCTGCCAATTTATCATCATGGTTTAGCCACTGTTGCCTGTCCCTGATGCAGGTAGACTTTTAATAGCCTTCGAGGTAAAGATAATTGGCTATTTGCATGCTTCTAAATGTATCAGTTAGAAAGGTACTTCAAGAAATAAACCCAGTGTATCTTAGAGTGAATATATTATGGATGCAGATTAACTGTCGTGTAGACCTGCACATTAATGAAACCTAGTATGCCTTGACCTGTGAATATGCCTAGTGAATATAGCTTCTGATTATATGTTAAAAAAATATATATGTAGGCAGACCTAATTCAGCTGACTAGCAGTCTGAAAAGCTGGAAAAGAGGTAAAAGTGAGCCTGACATCCAGATGTCCTTCCATTGAATAATGGGAACTTCAGGTAAGCTTTGGTCAATGATTTAGAAGGGGGAAAATGCAAACACAAGAGAATTGAATTAGCTATCCCTACATATTGATTAACAGCTTTTTAAGCCCATCAGTCATACTTTAATTTCTATGTGTGGTATGTCTAACATGAGCTCCCAATCTGCCTGATTGGATTACCTCACCACCCATAAAAGAATCAACACTGGTGGTCAAAACTGTAATTAGAATCAGGTAGTAATTTGTGCTGGGAGGATGTGGGGTGGTGGTGGGGGACCCTCTTGCCCCTTCCGTTTCAATTTTTTAGTGTAGATGATGAATAGTAATTATATTTCAGGCTTTGCCTCTGAGATAATAAAAAGTGTATATGTGAAAGGACAATCAAAGATTTTAGTTATTCTTTTCTCCTAAAGTGGCCACTAAAATGTAGAAGGTAAGTTTATTATTAAAACACATTCTCGAATTTCAATGGAATTCAACAATGATCAGAGATGACTCCTGTCTTGAATATCCAATATATAGTCCATCCTATTTCCCTTCTAGTAGTTTTATAGAAAGAAGAAAAAGAGAGTAGTGTCTATATTAGAATGTAACCATAATGTAAAATGTCTAATTTTTAAGAGGTTAGAATTTTTTTTTCTTTCTGTGATGTTGCTGAAAAAAAAAGGCTTTCTGTAGAAGTATAACAACTACAATATTTTTGTTTGATTTTGTTATAAAATTGTCCCCAGAAAGGGGTCACTTTTCCATCATTACTTAAAGCATATAGCATATGACTTCAGTTCCTAAAGACAAATATCTTGAAAAACTTGAATACTTTTAGATTAGCTATGCTGCTATGAAGTATATCATGATCTGCTTTTCAAGATTATATTTTAAAAATTAAATTAGTGTTTAAAAATAAAGAAATTATATCCAAGATGTGTGATGAAAAATGTTGGTGTTAATGTTAAATATATTTGGAAACAATGCAACTGAACGGAATAAGTAGGTTTAGTAATTAAAGATTAGATGCCAATAGTTGGATTTGTTCTACAAAATTTACAAATGAGCAGAGCAAAAGAGAGGAAAGCTATGCATCTTTCCCTTCATGAACATGATTCCATCACCGTGGATCTCAGTGCATATACACACTTGTGAGTGCACACACATAGGCCAAAACCAAACCAAAATGAGAAGCATCTTGGTGGAGATGATCCTTGACCACAATAAAAAATCAGATAAATTATTCATAAATTAATTTCACATCCTATTTTTGCCTCAACATGAACCTCGCTTCCCTTTCTTCAGGTTTCTATACTAAATCTTCCATTTTTTTCTTTCCCTTTCAACAGAGCTCATCATCCCACTCCATATTTATTTTTCCCTCCAGCCAATGTTACAATCCACTGTCCTTTTACTATATCTTCTATTTTCTTAACTCTATGGGGTGCCTACTTATAAAAGTCCAGTTCATTTTCATTTTCTTCCTTCTCCTCCTCCTCCTCCTCCTCCTCCTCCTCCTCTTCCTCCTCCTCCTCCTCCTCCTCTTCTTCTTCTTCTTCTTCTTCTTCTTCTAATTCTTCTTCTTCCTCCTCCTCCCCTCCTCCTCCTCCTCCTCTTCCTCCTTCTTCTTCTTCGCCCAGGTTACTACCTTAGTTCTTTAACTTCCTGTGTAATATTTTATGCCTGTCTTGGTATAGCACAGAGAGAATCCTGAATTAGACTTTGTTATTTGTTAATGACTAATAAAAACCTCTTAAAATCTCTGAGTCAAGAAGGAGAAAGAAGAGGAACTCTAAGGGGTCTCAAGCTCTCAACCTTGTACAATCCTTTCTATATCAATAGCTTAATATTTTCATAATGTGGTCTCAGCAATAATTTCACGTGTGGATGGTCTGCCTCCCTAATTAGACAGTAAGATTTCCAGGAGGATGCACTGGAACTGCTTTTCCTGTTATATTCTATAACTGCTAGCACAGTTCTGAGTATATTATAGATATTCAATAAATGTTCATTGATTAGTTTACGGAGGTCCTTTTAGGCAGATTTTCATTTCATAACATTACTTCCAACAGAATTGTTAGTGTAGAGGTGGATACATGCAGCTATTATACAAGAAATGAATATATAAAAGAAAAAGTAATAGCACAACAAAAATGAATCCACAACTTGTATATTACCTGATAATTGTCCTTATTGTGGTTTGTTCCATGACTGTAATTAATTGAAACCAATAATTTAAAGAGCAAATGAAGGAGGTGACCCTAAAGATTGCCTTTTATTTAGGATAAATGGGGCACTTTGAAAATATGATGACTACTGTGGGCTTTCTCCAAGAGAATTCACGGATTCTTAACGTTTTGTAAGTTGTGTTTTCATAAAGCCTGTATATAGATTCTATATTTAATATTTAAGTGGTTTCATTTAAAGGAGAAGTGTTGGCTAACACTGACATTGTCATTCTTCCCTTTTGAAGTAACAAAGTCTTCTTTAGCATGTCTGATTGGACCAGAGGTAGATATGTCTTAGTAACCACAGTAGTTTGATGTGACTTTTCTCCCAGAAGTTCATATGCAGGAAGCTTGGTCCCCCATGTGAAGGTACTGATATGGTGGAACCATTAAAAGGTGGATCCTAGTAGGAGACAATTACATGATGGGGACACCACCATTAATTCCATCTCAGGAGGAATTAATGCCCACTCCAAGGAAACAGGTTAGGACTCATGTGACCAAATTAGTTCTTAAGAAAGCAGAGTGTTGTAATGTGAACACCCTGTGTGCTTGGTCCCTTCTGCATGTGGCCAATTCCCTTGCCACTTTTCTGCCATGTTGTGATGCGGATAGGATACCTTACCAGATGCTGGTGCCATGCTGCTTGGATTTTCCATTCATCAGAAATATGAGTCCAAATACACCTCTTTTTCATTATATGTAGCCCAATGTCATGTATTCTGTTATCGCAACAGCAAATGTACTAAGAAAGTAGTCCGTATGAGACTCAGTTTAAAAAAAAGAAAGGCCAGTTGAAATCTTCCCTTGGGAGTTTGAAACAGAGTTACAATTTTAATTTGAGTCAGTTGGTAGTATATTCTAGAGTTAACAATCAAGGTGGTCTTGGGAGATGAAGTGGACAGTTCTGGACCACTTATAAAGAACAAGCAAACAAAGGTGATTGGTAAATGTAAACAGTGAAAGCAGTGACTATATGTGTATAGAAGCAAAAAATCAAAGGCTCCCAGTGTCTCTAACTAAAAGAGAGTGGTCCAAGATTCTGCCATCCTTCTGATGTTCGTGAGACCCATTGTACTGCACTTGGCTTTTTTCAGATGATCTGTAAACTCTGGACCTTTGAAAATCTCTTCCCATTTTTCATCTCTGACATGCCAGCACACACACACACACACACATACACTATAGTCTTTTCTTGAAGTAATTAAAGATTGGTCCTTTCCTCATTACCAAAACTTCTGTCACTAGAATAAACTGTCAACTCATGTTTTGCACCTTGCTGTTTATATGAAATAGAAAACATGATTCTTTCTTAAGGTGAATATACCCATGATGTAGTTAATTTTTTAAGATATGTAAATACATGAAGGTGCTATGGGACCATTAAAATTTCTCATGATCCTAAGTTTCTAAAGGTTAGATTCTTATTCCCTCTCAATTATATCTTATAATTTATTTTTTTAAGAAAATAAGAACCAAAATGATATAGTAATTCAAAGATTTTCTTGTTTAGTTTGTCAAATAATTACATATAAAAATGAACTTTACATGCTTCAAAAATAAAAATTATGATATAATTATTTTTAAACAAATGATCGCAGACATAAAGAAGCAAAACTAATTTTCTAACAGACCTACTTTATCAACTAAAACATTCATGTAGTACCAACAGTGTGTTTTCTACTTGAAGAGATACAATCTTCAATGGGAAATAGTTTATGATAATTTGAAGGATTTAGCTTTTTATTTATTGTCCAGATTTCTTGCTTATAGTAACTTTTCTTTGTTACCATATTTTCAGCTATGTTTTGAAGTTGTGTCCCTGCAAGTTCCATTAACTTAACTAACCCCATGATGCATATTCAATTACTAAACACTAATAAATCCAGTTAACTTTTAAAGAGCTTTTTATGGGCTATTCCAATGTTCTCCTAGGGATTACACTCAGGAACCTATTCCTTCGTCTTGAAGAATAATATATTATATAATGCCCTTAACAGAATGGATTCATTGGGATTTGCAAAACTCTACTAAATGGGTTCCATGTAAATCCAATGTGCTTTTGTGCCCACTTTTATGCACCTGCTGTCAGTGAAGAGCTATTTGATAGCAGGCTGCTCGTTCCATCCTAGTTGCTGACATATCTTTCCTTGTCTTTTACTTGGGTGGGGGGTCTGTGTCAGATTTTCTTTCTCAAACGATTCTCAGATTTCTGATTGCTGTGGAGAACACTATAGCACATATTGTGAAGAAAGAGAGGGGAGGCCATGGGTAGATCAAGAACCGCATGCAGTGTCAGTCACTACAGCTTCTGTGTAGACTAGACTTGACAGCACAAAATAAGATGTTGGTTTTCCAGAAACCAAAGCATAGTCTGCCAACTGATGGGATTTCTGTGTATGTTCTCCATATATGTACCAGCATTTGTTAATTTTATATATTGAATTACTTTTCATAATATATGATGCTTGGTATAGTTTTGATTTTCATTTCCCTGATGGCTTTCAAAATATATTCATTGGCCCTTTGTACTTCTTCTTTGGAAAATGTCTATTCAGATTATTTTTCCTACTTATTGATTGAGTTACTTGTTCTTTTGTTGTTTACTGAGTTCTTTGTAGACTCTGGAAATTAATCCTGTCAGCAGAATATCTGGCTAAGATTTTCACCCATTCCAGAGGTGTGTCTTCACTCTGACAATTATATCTTTTGTGGGTAGAGTCCTATCCAGAAAATTGTGGCCTATGCCAATTCCTTGGAGTGTTTTCCTATGTTGTCTTCTAGCAGTTTCAAAGTAGCAGGTCTTAGATTAAAGTCTTTGATCATTTTTGAGTTTTTTTTTTTTTAATGCAGAGTAAAATACAGGCATCTTGTGTAGATTTTCTATCTGTGGATATCCCATTTTCCCAGCACCATGTGTAGAAGAGGCTGTCCTTTCTCTAATTTTTTTTTTTTTTTGAGAATCAGCTGGACAAAGATATATGAATCCACTTCTGGTTTATCAATTCTTTTCCATGGATCTTAGTATCTGTTTTTAATCTCAATATGATGCTGTTTTTGTTACAATAGCTCTGCTGTATGTTTTGAAACAAAATATTATGATGCCTCCAGAAATTGCTCTTTTGTTCAGGATTGCTTTGGCTGTTCAGTATATTCTTTTGTTTCCTTGTGAAATTTAGGATCATTTTTTTTCTAGTTTTGTAAAGAATATCATTTAAGTTAAGCTCAAAAGTATTTTAATAGGATTGCTGTGTCTACACAGTTGTTATTTTTCTCTGCTGTTGTTATGAGGGTGAGTGTTCAAGAGTGGGACTTCATATTTCCTCTAGCCATACCCACTACCTGCCAAGGTTCATTACCTGGGATGAGGTAATGCCTGAAGCAAAGTGTAATTCCTCTCAATTATGCTGAGAGTGTAGCTCAGTAACACAGCATCTGACCAACATATGTAGAGTGCCAGACTTGATCCCCAGCACCACAAAGAGAGAAGAAAAATATAATAATAAACTAGATAAAGAAATAAATACCAAATATAAACAACAAGAAGAAAAGAGGGAAATAAATAGAATAAGTTGAAGACATAGAAATGAATAAATATATAATTTTTTAAAAGATAACAGGAAAAATGTTTTAAGAATGGAAAAAGTAATAGAGAGGAAGAATATAAAAAGGAGAAAAGAAACAAGAAAAAAACTAAATACATCCTATGTCAATCATAGCTTCTTAGTCTGTACACCCCATGGACAGAGCAAAGTCTGGGGGTTCTTCACCCCTCTTCTTTCCTTTGTGGTAGTCACCAAATGACTAGTGGAAGTGGTTTGAGGCTGAAGTTAGTTGCAATGCTTCCCAGCTATCAAACATGGTGGCATAAGCTGGGGCAGAATGCAGAGCTCCTTAAGAAAAGATTTTCTCTGGAGCCCTCTGCTCTGTGTGATCTGAGGGTGGGAGAAGCCTCTCCTGCTTAACTTTAATTGGACATTCTTTGTAGAGGGTTTTCCTAATCCTCAGATCTCTGCTGTATCTTTTCATCATCTTCCATACTCTCTTTGTTAGGAATTATAATTAACATAATTATAACTACATGTATACACACAGACATGCACATGTATGTTTGTATAATATCTGTGTAATGCATTTATAGATTCTTTATATACACATATATTTGCATAATGACTTCATGTTTTTCCTCCTCATTTGATGTTGAGATTTCCTCATATATAAAATATGGATGATAATAGTACCTTAATTGTAGAATTATTGTGCAGAACATTTGATTTACAATATATGAAATGTGTAAAAAGAATTTAATGAACATTATTATTATTATTATTATTATTATTATTATTATTATTAAATTCCAAGGCAGTGTGTTTGTCACTGACATAAAACATCTGCATAACAGGCTGGGCAAAATGTAATTTTAAAATCAACATGCTATATAATTCTCTGTGCTGTACCATTAGTTGGTTATTTACAGGTTATCTCTTCATTTTAGGACTAAATATACTGTTCATCTTTTGGTAACCCTCTAGGTGTTCTATATAAAAAAAAAACACACACACACACACACATAAGATCAGAGGATTCTTTGAGAAGTTTAGTTATATGCTTCTCCAATAGCTTTAAAAAATTCATTATGACAGTTGGTGACATATCCTGCTGAACACATGCCTTCTACAAAACATTCTGTCATTCCTCTCTCAAATATATTTGAGTCTCTGCCAGGCCGAGGAGATTCACAGAGAATAAGACAGATGAGGAGACTTTCCTTTGAGGGGAAGGGAGGACATCACTGATTTAAGTTAAGCTCAAAAGTAGAAGAGGACTCAAGCCACTACAGGACATCTGTATCTGAGAAACCAGCCTATCCTACATGCTGTTCAAAGCGATGAAGTAAAGAATTTAAAAGCATTGATCATCTCAGAAAAGAAAGCATCTCAGTATAATTTACAAAAGGTAAGGATTTTGGAGATGATTCAGTATTATTTTGGTTTTATCAGGAAGACATAAAATTTCATAGGCTGATTCAAGATAAGCCTTTAAAAGATTAGAAACGTCATCAGAGCTAATAAAGGATAACAGATTAAGTGGCTTGCAAATTGCGAATACAATTAAAATTATTGACTATTTTGTTTCATGAATATGCCTAAATTTGAGAATTGAAACTGCATTCTGTATAGTTACCTTTTCAGTGAAAATATAAAATTGTTTTTTAGTACTCATTACAAAGTTAAAAGTGTTTATAGATAAATAGAGTTGACATGCACGTGTGAATTTATGGAGGGTACCTTTGAATTGTTAACATTATAAGACTTCATATAAGGAGTGGAGGAAAGTTGTTATACTGAAAAATTTTATTACTATTTTTGGAAAGTAATTTTTGAGTGTAATTTTCTCTCTAAATAATTTTTCAGCAAGTATAACACTGCTCTATAAAGGTGACGATTGAAACTGATAAATCCAATAAGTATTGGTGAATTAAATATATCTAGTTTTATAGGAGAATATCTGGTGAAGTTAAAGGCACCAATAGAATAAAACTTTTCACCAGATACCCAGTCTTCCTAGAGTAAACATATCCTTACTGCATACTTAGAATCTGCAGATTTGTTCCTGAATAAATTGTTTTTATGCTGATATTTAATGATTTTGAACTTTCACAATGCGGTATGTATTGTTTCTAGTGAGGATATTGAGGCATGAATAAAAATCTAAAGTAGCAAACCTTTTAGCCAACCCTACAGATATTTAAGCAGAGATAAAATAACTATTTGGGGGGAATATTGTCACATAGGAAAACTTAGAATTTTCTGGACTAATGGCAATCATTAGGATTACTCAAAGAAAAATTGTTGTGAAGAAATAAAAACTGTATTGGATATATGTTTTGTCCTCAAGACACTTAAAATCTAGTTGTGGAAATACATGCACAAATAACTTTAATGAAAAGAGAATACGTAATATGGTATGATAGAAGTACAATAAAAAAGATGTGTTTTTAGATAAAGATTAATTTGGTTTCGGAAAGGTCAGAAAATAGCTAAAACTTCATGCAAGTACTGCTATTCAAGTTCTACTGGAGAACTGGGTAGAATCTTGGGATAATTTTAAATGGAGGAGGGCTCCCTGGTGGAAGAAGTTGGGAATGGTTGTATGGAACCAAGCCCTTGAAAAAAAATCAGAGACAATTGAAGCCAATGACATCCTGTCTATTCCTGGGGTGCCTGTCTTAGTCAGATTTCCATCTTTGCAACAAATACTTGAGATAAATCAACTTACAGGAGGAAAGATTTATTTTGGCTTGTGATTTTATAGGTTTCAGTTCATGGTCACTTTGTCCTGTTGCTTTGGGCCTATGGCAAGACAGTACATCCTGACAGGAGCACGTGATGCAGGAGAGCTGCTCATCTCATGGAAGCTAGAAAGCAAAGATAGGGAAAGAAGGAACCAGGGTCCCCCCAATCCTTTTAAAATCATGCTTCCAATGACCTAATTTCCTTCCACTAGGCTATGCCACTTCCAATAGTACCACAAACTGGTGACCAAACCTCCAACACGTGGGCCTTTGGGGACATTCAACATGCATACCATAGCAGCTTAATGCAGTAGTCCCCAGATTTGTCTACTGGGCATATATTAAGAGATATTCTGAAGTTGAATCTGTGACCAGTGCTGAATCCTCTATGTTGTTGTTTCCTGTAAATGTATACCTATGGTAAAATTTATAAGTTAGGCACAGTAAGAGATTAGCAAAAATAACTTGTAATGAAATAGGACAATTATGATATTATGCAGTAACATTTATTCAAAACTTATGAATTATTTATCTCTGGCATTTTCCATTTAAAATTTTTAGACCAGGGGGGGACCGAAATAGAAAGTGAAACCATGAATCAGAGAGGGCTATTGTACTGCCCTGCACAAAAACTAGCTGCTTATTGGACTATACTGAAGTGAGCCAAATACATGAACCAAGAAACATTTACCAACACAAGCTTTCTATTGAGACTAGCATAGTTCTATAAATACAAGGTATTTAGCACTTCCAGAAATCAACCCTTCCAGCTTCCTGCCTTTATTCTGGAAGGTACCTAGGGTTTGATCTGCTTAAATGACATATGGAGGAAGAACTGTACACAACTTTCTTGGGAAGGAGAAAACTAACACATTTTGCTAGACTAGAAGTGGTAGAAAGTCTTTCCATATAAGCCTTTTAAATATCTGTACAGTTCAACAAAGAATGATTAAAGGCACGATAGAGTCAATTCTGTTTCAAT
The DNA here is from genome assembly GCF_021218885.2 of Marmota monax. Classification (NCBI taxonomy): domain Eukaryota; kingdom Metazoa; phylum Chordata; class Mammalia; order Rodentia; family Sciuridae; genus Marmota; species Marmota monax. The sequence continues at coordinate 10,714,976 of NW_026693726.1, forward strand.
TTCTAGTATTTAACTTGTATCAATATGTTGAAAAAAAAACCCACCAAATAACACAGTCTTTTATGAGATACCTAAATGTCAATAATCAAATACTCTAACCAAATAAGAATTTATTTAAGTTAAGTTGCATATTCTATGAGTTTCCCAGTTGGTTTCTTAAAACCTTAGCTCAGTATCACAGAAACAGGGATAATGCCTTAAGAGCAATCACTTCTCCTTGGACTGGGAGAATTGAGTTCTAGACTTGGTTGGAACATCCTCTGGCCCTGTTCTTTTGGGCAAGGGCTCTAACTCTGGACCTCAGCCTTTGCTGTGACATAGCAGCCTCTCAGGTCTTTTCCAACTCTTGGGAAATTATGATTTTAAAACAACAAAATGAGCATTACATCTTTTTTCGTTTGTTTGTTGTTTTTTTTTTGTTTGTTTGTTTTTGTTTTTTCAGTTTAAAACTCCCCCAGAGTAGCTGGATTAAAACAAAGGAGCAGAGCAATAAATCTGAATGAAGACTCAAAAGTGAAAGGAATGTGTCAAAACAATATTGTTCTCCTAAATCCTTTTCTAAAAGTGTAAATTGCATTCTGACACAACTTGCCATTCTGAGGTGCCACACTGAGTTGCTTTGTTTAACAATGAGTTTAATCAGACAAATAGCTCCCCAGGAGGAGGGGAAAACAGATGGACCATCAACTTTTCAATGTGGAAGCCCTAGTGAAATAATCTGTTAGCCTTAGGCCAGGCAATTGTGACCCAATGACAACTGACACCTGAAAATATGGAGGAGAAATGTTAAGGGAATTATTTATCAGTATGGTGTCAGGAAGCTTTTCTAGGGATGGAAGTAGATGTTACTCTCCTGGGGGAGAAAAAAAGTTTTCTTTGACTCTCTTAGGTTCAGTACATGGGGTCCTGTGAATTAAAATTGACAAAAGACAGACTAGCAAACAAAAAACAAAAACAAAACCAAAAAAACATTTTTATTCATATAGATTCACAAGGGAGTTCCCAGAAAAATGTAACTTCTGAGGCAGTTAGAATTTGAGGTTTATATGGCACCTTAATAGGGTAAGGAGAGGACAAGAAGGTCATTTATGCTTACATATATGACTTTTCACAAATATAAATGAGCCCTTAGGAGAATAAATGGGAGATCTGACAGGTTTCTGACAATGACTATTTAAGTGTTTGGTAGAGATACTGTTTCTCTAGTGATGCTTCAATCTTAAGGATTTATGGCAACTGAATTCTTTTGAGTTATTTTGGGAGGCGTTTAGACAGGTACAGAACTCAGATTTCTTCTGCTTAAAGTATTTGACACATTTACTATCCTCAAACTATTTAGTATCATCTGATTTACAGCAAATATCAATTATTTGGACAGTGTAGATGAAATGTTTGGTGTTTTCCATTCAAATTGCAATATCTTTTTAGGGATGTTAACATGAACTTCTAAAGCTATCTTAAAACAATGGCAAATGTGTGGTGATATTGAGACTCACCAATTTGTCTCTATTGTTCCATTTCTGAAACTCAGTAGGTAGTTCAGCAGTTTTTTTGTGATGGTGTGGAATAAAATAGTGTAGCAGATGAAAACTTGAGATTTTGAAATTTCTGTCCACAGTCAAGTTGGCTTCTTTAAAACATGGGATTTCTAATTTAAACACAAATCTTTAGTTTCCACTTCATACTTATTTCTTTGAGCCTAAAATTAGTACTTCATGCTATCCCAGTCTCAAATTATCTACATTGAAAAAATCATGAAATTTACTTTCCCATGTGAATATATTAATTTAAACCATGTAAAATCGCTGTTTGTTAAGTAAAAAACAGAGGCATATTGCCAATTACATATATAGTTTTTGTAATTAAAGCGCACAAGCACACAAATTACTGGAAATAACTTAGAAACTTTGTATTGTATTCTTATTTTGAATTTTTAATTTTCCCAGGAGTTGAGCCTACTGTTATTGACAGTTTAGTTAATGTTGCCAGATTGATTAAGTAGGCCATGAAACTCACTTCTAAGTGGCTTAGTTCAGTGTGGAGATATAAGAAATGGTTAGCCATTTTGGACAAAGAATAAATAGACAAAGATATGCTAATGCGTGCCTATGTGTGTGAGTGTATGCATGTGTGTGTCTTTGGTATAATTAGTGAAAATGGAGAAGTGGGATTGGGATTTAGGGCTGTCTTAAGATCAAGAAAGCAAACCAAGTTCAAATTTTCTTCCCAAAGACACCCTGGAAGAAGACACATGATGAAATACCTGTTGTCTTTGGGATGATTCTTATTCTAGTACACATGCCTAATTAGTTCTTTCTGAGCTGAGAAAGCTAATTAAAAAATACCTACACATTGCATGGGACTGATACTGATGTGGGTTTTGTGATGAATGGGCTCCACACCCAGGACTGTCGTCACATCCAAAACCACTGGGAGAAAATATTTAAGACTCTGTGTGCTACATGCATCCAAAAGGGGGATGGGTGGGGGCAGGAGGAAGAAAGAAACAGGTAAATTAATATGCATACATGTTGTGTGTATGATAAAGATAAAGATGTCAATTTTAAGTAGCAAGAAGGATTTACCAGCATGGGTTTCTTTTAGGCAAAAACAATCAGAGAAGAACAAGTAGACTTTTAAATTTAGACATTTATTTAGTTTTATAATTTGTTTCCAAGTAGAGCTTCCAGGCTAAGTCTAATATAAAATCAAGCCTTTTCAAGTGAATGATGTATGGAAAAATAGAGAATTCCAGACTCCCTCATTTTGGTTAGGGAAAATGGAATTTCTGATAGCCTCAGAAAGGAAAAGATCTTTTTTTTCCCCTCTGGCTCTTTTTGAGAGCTAAATTCTAAATGTTTTTAGAAAATAAGTGGGCTCACGTTTGGCCACTTATTTATATTTTTTCCTTGATGAATACTGACTTCTTAATATTTTGGGGGGAAATGGTTTAGAGTATAACTGGTGGGTACTAGTTCTGCCTTCCTATTGGCACAACTGCAAGGTGATACTGAATTTATAATAGAAGATAGGAGATAAAAAGTGGAGATAAAGGCATAGGCAGTCAGGTGGATCTGGTTAGAAACTTGGCTTCTCTAATTATTTTAACTGTGAATATGAGCAATTCATTAAACGTTTCTGAGGATGTTTTATCATCTGTAAAATGGGAATAATATTCCCTACCTGTTATGATGATTAAGTAAAGCACTTAACACACACTGCTTGATACATACTAAGTGTCCAATAAATTATGTGCTAGACAGCTTTCTATCACTGTGACTAAGAACCTGAGATTAATCAACTTATATGAAAGTAAGGTGTGTTTGGCTCACAGTTTTGGAGATTTTAGTCCTTGATCAGTTGGCCCTGTTTTTTTCGGGCTCTCATAGTGGGGATGCATGGAAGAGGAATCTGTTCACTTCATCATGACTGGGAAGCAAAAAAGAAGACCCACATCCCACAATCCCTTTCATGGGTACACCCCACAATGACCTAAGAATTTTCAGCAGGCCCCATCTCTTAAAGAATTCCACACCCTTCCTTTCCACCAAACTGGGGACTAAGCCTCTAGCAAATGGGCTTTGGAGATATTTTAGATCTAGACTATAGTAAATGGTAACATTCCATAGCAGAGGAGTGTTACCAAAATATACAACATTTTAAAAAATACATCAAAATTGCTAGAAAAGATGAACTTGAAATTTCCCAACACACACAAAACTTCTAATTACCATGATTTAATCATTACAGCTAGTATTCATGTGTCAAATTTTCATATTTTGCCACACACACACACACACACATATATTTAAACAAAACAGTGACATTGTTCACATTATTAATGGAAACAGACAATAACTACCAGGGATTGAGGTAGACATATGTCATACAAACACAAGCTTAGTGAAGGTTAAATGAAAGGAATACTCTTAGGTAGTAGAAGTATCAGAAAGAAGCTTAGCTCCAGAGAGATGTTTATTCTTAGTTCTCTTCTGGCCCACTGCTGGTTCCTTTCATGAAATGGAGAATCAACTCTCATATTTTAAGTTCACAAGTACTGCCTTTCTTTTCAACTTAGGCTTGCCCTTAAATTTATTTCTTCTAGAATCTCTTTGGTCTCACATTGACCACCAAAATTGAAATGCTGCTACCCCAAGAGAGATGTGCCTGTCTCACCTCTACTTAGAGTTTAGCCCTTATTGGATTGACTAAGTATAAATCTAAACTTTCTAGTCTCAATGCATGATTATCAGGAACACTATCCTATCAGCTGAAATCTCTTTATAGGTGTTATTTGAAGGAAAGGGATATAAAAGTGTTTTTTCCCCCCTTGATGAATTCTCTATTTAAAATTAGAAAATAAGTTGGTCTTTCCTGTAATTTTATGCTTAGCTGTTCTATTAGATCCATCCATCCATCCATTTATTCTTTTAATAAGTGTTTAATGATCACCAACTCTGTCAGGAATTACCCCAGTTCCTGAAGACCTAATGGAAGGTCTGGCTGACAGTCTCTCTTCATGGAAGATAAAAGATTGGCTGCAAAATCTGAACTTGCTAAAAGCATATCAAATATTTTTTTGACCACTACCTGTCCAGATGTAGCTTCTCAGTGTTTGATTTGATTTCTTTCCCTTATGTCATGGAAGTAGTTAGGTTTAGAGCATATTATGACTATTACATTCTAAATATGTATGGCCTCCCCAAAACTCATAGTTGGAAATCCTAACCCCAATGTGATCATATTAGAAGGTGGGACCTTTTACGGGTATACTTGAAGGCACAGTCCTTATAAATGGATTAGCGACTTCATGAAAAGACAGGAGAAAACTTTCTTTCTGTTCTCCACCATGGGAAGACACAGCAAGAAGACAGCCATCTGCAAATGAGAAGCAGCCCTCAACACATACTGGCCTTGCCAGCACCTCCATCTTAGACATCCCAGTCTCCAGAACTGTGGGAAATAAACATATTTGTTTAAGTCACAATCTATGGCAAGTTGTTATAACAGACTGAACTGACCACAAGAGTGACATACAAATACACTTTTAAAAAAATCTATTTTGTTTAAATTTTCTAAGGCATGAATTTGGCAATAAAACCTATAAAATATGACTCTTCAGCACTTCTTGTAAACATGCTTTTACTAAAATGTAATTTTCTTGAGAGCTGGGACTTGGTCTATTTTGTTCTTTGCTACATTATTAGGGTACTGCCAGTGTCTGGCACACACCAAAAAGTCATTTTTTTATGGATAATTAAATGAATGAACACATACCTTTTGCAAAAATTAAATAGTCATTTTGTAATTTTTTTATTTTCATTTTTTTGGTACTGGTTATTGAACCTAGAGGCATTATATCACTGAACTATATTTCCAGTCTTTTGTTTTTTTTAATTTTTTATGTTATTTTGAGTAGAGTCTTGCTAAGTTACTTGAACTTGTGATCCTCTCGCCTCCACCTTCTAAGTTGCTGGGATTCATTTTCTAAATTTTTTTTTCTGAATTACAGAAAATGATATTAGTTTTCTATGAATAGCTCTCCGTATCATCATGTTTCTATCAGTGATGTGCACTCAGCAGGGTTCCTCTTAGTTTTCTTCTTCCTGATAGAATATATGGGACCTGTACTATTAGGAAATGAATTATTTGAATTACTAAATGTTTTTCTTTGCCAAGATGATACCAAACAACTGGTAAACTAATTGCACCAACATTATGTGCTACTCTTTCTCCCTCAAAAAGCTATTTACAAAAGCATGGAAGAGTGAAGTTGAAATCCGAATCCTCAGAATCATTTTGTACGGTTTGATACATAAATTTCCACTTCAGTTTTGTCAACATCTTTAGTATCTCAGTCCCCCTCCCCCCACCCACCAGGTTAAACATTCTCAGTCCCTTTTTGCATGACACAGTTTTCATCCTTTCAACACCTTTGCATTTTCCTACCAATTACAATACAATGGTTCCTGATAAAGGACATGTTCACAGAAGGTCATTTTCAGATAATCTGAGTTCAGTACTTGAAAAGAAATCAAATGGTGAAAAGATGGAAGAATAGAGAGATGCCTAACACTAGTCTGCTCTCCATGGGGTAGAACCAAAGCAACAGGTTGATAACCATATATGTAGGTATGTGGCCAGGAATGAGCATTAGCAAATGACAGAGGAAATGAAACCTGGTCAAATAGAAGCCATGAAGAAGAACAAAGCAAGAGAAGCAGAAAATCTGGAGTACATGGAACCTAGTGCCTTGTTCGAGGAAAGAGAAATCCCCCTTTCTAGGGAGTAAAGATGAAAGAGAAGGTTAGGGTTAGTGTGGTGCACCAGGCCTTACTTTCACACTCAAAAAAAGAATAAGTGACCTGGAATCTTCACAACAAGCTTCCTTTAGAGAAAATATTTATTGCATCCCTCAGAAAATTCTGAGTGTTACAGCCAGGAGCCATCTTGAGGAGGATCATAATGTCTGAGACTATGCTGTTCTGAGGGTCAGAAAGCTAGGCATAATAGCATCTCAGGGTCCCTGTAGACACTCTTTTGCATCAACTGGGCTGGTGGCAGCCCCCCATGACACTCTTGGTGGGGTGGGGCTGTGTTTCGAACAAACCTGCTAAGAGTTTTATAATACAAAGAGTATAAGCAGTGAATGGAAGGGGGGGTGCAGGTCACTGTCCTCTAGAATCAGTGGCTCCATGAGTCTGTGACTTGGAGTAACAGCAATTATAAGTGGTTTCACATGAGAACCAGGTCTGAGATACCAAGATCAAGGGTAGCAAATCACTTGGGTTTCTGCTATAGTCTTCCAGCAAAGAATTCAGTGGTTCAGTTGTTCTTCCCAGCCTTGGAGGAATCCAGGGCTCAGCCATGACTTTGGCATCTGTCATGTTCCTGAGCACAAAGATCAAAAACTTCCAGAGCAAACAGACACTTGGAATGGATGGGTTTCTGCCCCAAATTTGTCAACGATCAGGACTTGTTGGGGCTACAAATTTGTCACCTCGCCTGAGTGTGTAGACTAGAAACCTGCAGAAAGACTATGTGCCAAGAATGGCTTGCATTCCACCTTAACCCATTTAGCAAGAAATATTTGGCACAGCCTGCATTCCACCCCAATTTCCCTGGTGAGAGCTGAGGGGAATTTCAACAAGCTGCAGTTATGGCCCACTAACCCTCCTATACTCGGTGGATTTCAAACTTAGAAAAGAGAACATTAGATTTGCATAGCCTCCGATTATGTGCCCTCACTTGTATTTCTGAAAACTTTTCATCTTTTCTTTTTTTCTATATCAATTCTATTTTAATTGAATGATTAAAATTTTGTTTTTATTTTTATCATTTTCATTTTTTATATTTCTTTCTATTTTTAATATTTTTCTCTTTTTTATCCTTTTTCATTTTTTTATGTATTTTTGTCATAATTTTTATTTATTTATTTTTCCCAATACTGGAATCAAACCCAGGGCTTTACACATATTAGACAAGAGCTCTGCCTTTGAATTATGCTTCCAGATTGGTTGAAAATTATAACTCAGTCTCCTACTCAAGCTTTAGCAGACAGTTATATGTACAAAGAAGAAATAAGCTCCTAGCTGTCTACCCTCCTTCAGGTGAACACAGCCAGGGGGATGCTGATGTCCTGCTACTTGGCAGATAGTTCCAGAATAGTTGCAGAATGACTGCTGACATTGCATCTACATGGGTTCTCTGCATCAATTACAGCCACACCTGATCAGATTGCATAGAGTTGATGAAACTGAAGGTGAGTACCACAGAAAGGGAGCTGTGATTCCAGCGCCCACCCCTTCCTATCTACACCACACTAGGCTTTGTTCAGAGGACAAGAGCTTCAGGACATCCAATATGAATGGGGCTACCAGCACCAGAATCCTGGAGTGACATAGATGGTATCAACCATGATTGGAAATCCCCAACTTCCACTCCATACCAGGAGTAACCACAAAGGACACATTCCATTCACCATGCTGATTATTGCATGTAGTGTCCTAGATTTTACAAGACTTGCAGAGACAATGATCCTGACTCCAAGGGAGCATGCTCTATGCCCATACCCAAAAATCACAACCAAAGAAGCAGCAGGAAGATTACACTAAGTAGTCAAATTGGAGACAAACCCAACATTACTCAACAAACTCGTCTCCCAAGATGGAATGGCAGAAGAAAGTCACATGCTAAGAAGGCCATCACATACAAACAGAAGAGATATCTGCAATGAACAAATTTCAACTATGAAAACATAGGAAAAGCAAGTAACATTTGGTTTTAAGACTAAGTCATCATCAATGTAACAGATTCCAAAGATAGTGAATTAGATGAAATGCTGGATAAAGAAGTCAAAAGAATAATTTTTAAAAGTTAAGAATGTATAAATAAACAATTGAATTAATTAGTCATACAATATAGGATATGAATGAGAAATCTGGTAAAGAGATATTTTTCAAAAGAACCAAATAAAAATTTTGGAAATTGAAAGCACAGTGAGTAAGATTTAAAAACAAACAAAACCCAAATAACACACAGTTGAAAGCTCCAACAATATATCAGATCAAGCAGAATCTAGGATATCAGAACTTGAGGAAAAGTACTCTGAAATATTACATTTGAACAATAATAAAGGGGAAAAAAGATTGAACATAGGATGTCTCTAAAATATCATGAAAATTTCAAACATTCATATAATCAGCATATCCGAAGGAAAGGAACTAGGGGCAGAGGGCATAAGCAAGAAATTTCCCAACAACTTGGGAAAGTCATGGACATCCAGGTACAGAAGAATATTAGAACCTCAAATATACAGGACCAGAGAAGAACATTTCCTTGACATATTAGAGTTAAATTGAGAACAGTATAGAACAAAGAAAGATTATTAAGACCTGTTAGAGAAAATCATCAAGTTACATGCTAGAGGCATGGCAAAGTCTGATGTCAAAATATATTAAAGAGCCATAGTAACCAAACAGCATCATACTGGCACAAACACCACATAACCTATAGAAAAAAAACTAGGGAGAGCAGAAATAAATCCATGCATCTTCAGCCAAATGATTTTTGACAAGTGCCAAAAACATACATTGAAAAAAAGGATAAGTTCTTTAACAGATGGTGCAGGAAAAATGGAATGTCAACAGGTAGAAGATTGACATAAAATGTCTCTCTCTCAACTCAAAAAGGATCAAAGATTTCAATCTAAGACCTGATACTTTGAAACTGCTAGAAGACAACATAGGAAAACACTCCAAGATACTGGCACCAGCAAATGATTTTCTTTTTATTTATTTTTCTTTCTTTCTTTTTTCTTTTCTTTTTTTTTGTGCATGCAAGGCAAGCACTCTACCAACTGAGCTATATCCCTATCCCCAATGATTTTCTTAACTAGACTCCAATAGCCCCCACACACACACACAAAAAAAGCAAGGGTTGACCAATGAGATGACATCAAATAAAAATCTTCTGCTGATCAAAGAAAATAATCATTAGAGTGAGCGGAAAACCTGAAGAATGGATGAAAATCTTTGCCAGGTATTCCTCTGAAGAGGATTAATATCCAGAATATAAAAATAACTAAAAAAAAAAACCACCCCTGGACAACAACAACACCAAAATAATCTGATCAATAAATGGGTAAGTAATCTGAGTAGACATTTCTCAAAAAAGTACAGTGGGCCAATAAATATATTTTCAACTGCTCAGTATTTTTAGGCATTTGGGAAAGCAAATAAAAGATCAGAATTGCCATTATAAAAAGAGAAGGAAACATAAAAAGAAGGAAAGAAAGAGACGGAGGGAGAGAGGGAAGAAAGTTAAAAATGCTGGCGAAGTTGTGGAAGAGAAGGGACCCTTATCAACTCTTGGTGAGATATAAATTAATATAGCCACTATAGCAAACAATATGGAAATTTTTCTTTTTTTATTTTTTTAAAACATTTATTTTTTAGTTGTAGTTGGATACAATACCTTTATTTTGTTTACTTATTTTTATGTGGTGCTGAGAATTGAACCCAGGGCTTTGCACGTGCTAGGCGAGCGCTCTACCAGTGAGCCACAACCCCAGCCTAATATGGAGATTTTTCAAAAAAAAGTATAGAAGTACCATATGATCCAGATATACAATTCTTGGGTACATATCTGAAGGAAATGAGGTAGCATGCCAAAAAGAAACCTGCATACCCATGTTTATTGTGGCACTATTCACAATAGTCAGAAATGGAATCAGCCTCAGTGCCCATCAACCAATGAATGGATAAAGAAAATATGGTATATGTACACAATGGAGTATTACTTACCCATAAAGAAGAATAAAATCTTGTCATTTGCATGATAATGAATGGAACTAGAAGACATCATGTTAAGTGAAATAAGCCAGACACAGAAAAATAAGTATTGCATGTTTTCTGACATATATGGAAACTAAAACGATAACAACAGGTGACTTGAATGTAGAAGAGGAACTGGAAGGGGTCTGGGGTGGAAGCAGGCAGGAGAGGGTAAAAAAAGAAAAGTGGTCATGAGCAAAGTGTGATGTATGTACGCATGCATGGAAATGCCCCAGTGAACCCAACTAGTTTGTACAATGAATATGTGCTCTTTATAATAATTAAAAGACAAAGAAAGGCAAAAACACATTTAAGTGCATGGCTTGAGGGTATGTGTGCAGGCGTTAACTTCCAGGTTTTAAGATTCTTAAGATTTCAGACTGGAATGCTCTGAGGGGAAGAGACCACAATGCTTCGAATTCCCATCTTTTTATTGATCTCTTGCTGGACATGATGGCAGAGAATGTTCTTCCCTGGGCAGAGGTTTCTAGCCTTGAGGTCATGACTGGAGAAAATGCTGAAGTTGTGAAGATATCATTGTCCCCTGCTTCCCCTGTCCTCCTCTCATTCTTGGTATTTCAGAACTGTTGAAGTCAATCCATTGCAGTGGCTGTTACTTCAGGGATTAGATGAATCCATGAACTACATTTTCAGGAGTTGAATGTCACTGAGATGAGGTGAGTAGCATTTTCTGAAACTGAAAGGGTGAAAGACATACAGCATTATTCATCATTTATTTCCTTTGATTTCAAAAGGGATGGATGGCCTAATCTTCAAACCAAATGTGACAACCCCCTTTTCTACCTGCAGATCTGAAGCCACATATTTGGAGAAGGTTATGGAAGTGCATACAAGAGTATGGAATCTGTCTGTGACATCTATAGGAAGATATTCTGAGAACTTTTTCACTTCTTCCCACAAAACTTGATCAAAAACGTGGAGAAAATAAAACTTTTGTGATTCAATTTCAAGTACTTCTTTGAAGGAGCCTCTGAAGATGGTCCATAGCCACATCTATTAACTACTTTCAAGCTAATGCTCCCAAAGTGTGATGTGATCTCACTGTGGTTTAAAAAAAAAAATCTGTTTAAAGTTATAGAAAAGAAGAATAACTATTGAATAGGATATTTAGAATGAAAAACTGGACACAAACTGTGCTGTCCACTTTGAAATCATATAAAAAGCAGTAACGTGGATGGCACTATGTAGCCAAAAAAAAAAAAATGGGCTGATAGGACTTCTCATTGAAGATAATGAAAATCCAACTGTGAGTGCTTGTCAGGGCCTCTTTGAAAATGCTGCAGTTCTTCTGCACTCCCCCACGCACTCTCATGTCTCAGGGCCTTATCTGACACTGTCCCAGTCTTACAGGAAACACTGGAGACTCACTATTTATACGACATGACCACATATCCCTAGCTCCAGTGTATAGCTCAGCAAGCTATAACTGTGATTTTTTTTCCTTATTGTTGCTGCTGAAACTATAGAGGATTAAAGATTTCCCAAAGTTCAATCTAGGTAATCCCTTCTATAGGATTAACTCACTGTATGGCTTTCTGCTGTATATTTGTTTAAAAAAAAAAGAAAGAAAGAAATAACAGCTTTCAAATCCTTAAATCTGGAGTTAACATTTGTTTATTGTGCAGATAACATCATTGATAACTTGAGTGTGAGTGTGTGTGTGTGTGCATATGTGTATGTGTGTATTTTCTACATGTTCATAGCTTATCCCATGAGAAATCTCTAAATGAAAATTAAAAAAAAAACTAGTTTTTCACAAACTATAATTACTTTAATTACAGGATAATTATATAAATAATGCATTTGAATGTAGGTTTCAGTTTTCTTTGTTTTCTAAATATTATCATCTTTCAGTGTTTTCAGAGGTGTAAACAGGAAACATTTAAGTTTAGATGAAGAGCAGGTGAACTGCCTATGATACAAGGAGAGACAATCAAAAGATGATTAGGCTATTGAAAACTGCCTAACTAGGTGCTAATTTTTAAGTGAGCAGGTGTACTTAGTCATTATAACTTTAAAATGAAAATATATTTGAATTAAACCAACATCCCCCCCCAACATTAAAATAACATTAAAGGTCTGACTGGCACTGACTAAATCCAGCAAAGGCAGAAACAGTTGAAATTCAATGATGAGGCAGCCAGCCCCTTCTGGATGAGGAGGAAACTATAGGTTTCTAAAGAAATGAAGAACCAGTTTCACAACACTTTATTGACTTTCTTTAAAATATGGCCCAGACACCATTAATGTGTTAAAAAGATTAATATTGTACTTATTGTTGAAGGATGATTAACTTTGCCAAGAAATTGTGCAAAGTAATAAAAGACCTTCTAATTACCATGGGTAGAAATCAATTGGTGTTTTCTTCTTTCTCAGTTCAGTTGTTTTTCTTGTTGACAGCGAAATGTATCAATGCACTCTTAGTCTCTCACATGGAACACAGAAAGGTCTGATTCTGAGTCAAAGGGAGAAGGTAAATTTGTGACTAACATATAAGTATTAATTTCAAGGTGACTGTGACATACTTGATACTTATTGAATTCACATATAGCTACATCTGAAGTGGAACACTTAGATTCCATCAACATTGATGCATCTAAATAAAATAAACTTACACAACATTTGCTATGGGGATTTTTTTAGATCCATTATACATCATGGAAGAATGTCAAATGTAAGAATCCAGGTGATGCATTGAACATTTAGAACATTAATAAATTGTCTTCAATGCACAAAATTAGTAATCTGAATTTAAGAGCTTATAAATAGAGAAAATATGATATCACATATTCAGGTATATAATAAAAGAATCTGGATAAAGTTGTATAAACTAGTTGAGTGAGTAAAATGTGTGATATAATCAACTTCCAGCTATGTCTAGTGAGCCTTCAAATATTGTTAATGGTGTCATCCCCACTGATCTGTTCTCTCTAAACCATTATGGATTTTCCATTCATTAATTTTCTTCTAGCTTCCAACTACAGGTAAAACTACAGGTAGGCTCTGCTATGGCAATGCCCTACCATGGGTTTGCTTTTATTGAAAGCTTCATTAATTGCTTTGGATTTTTGTTTTATAATGATATAGACAATTTGGTGGTACTTCTTGGTGTCTTAGCCTTTTTTTTTTTCTTGTGTCACAACAGAAACAAAGTAGAGTTGCACTTGATTTCATCTGATATGTGTAGATACACTGTATACACAGAAAAGTATTACAGGCAAATTTTTCAAAAGCTTAGAGAATCATGCCTATCAGGAAATCATAAGTAGTTTTTCTATAGTTGCACAAGAGAATTTGTTAGAATTGGTGCTGGGACTATAATCTGCCATTTTAAATAAACTGAGGCTGAAAAAGTTGAACTTAATGCCACGATTTACACTGGGATAAGATTCCTCACTGTAGTCCAAGAACGGGGTCATAAATACAGCAAAGGAAATCATCAGAGAAGAATCCAGTGAGGGTGACATTAGTGGCAATGATTCTCCCTTTATGTGGGAATGGCCTTTATGTTTATTCAACTATTTTAATGTTTCATGACGTGTGCATATGTAGAAAAGTATACATGATTAGTATTAATTGAGCTCCTGACCCACATCATTGCTTGTTAATTTCTGACACATTCAGGACCAACCTGTAATATACAGTCCCAATTAATATATGTTGTATGAAATAATGGACAAATGGACATCAACCCAAATGATTTTCTATCTAGGGGAATTCTTGTTTTTCTCCAATCATTACCATTTGACTCCTCTTTATCTCTCCCACTCTTTACTCCTAAAGTCATTATTTGTCTGGTTTTAATGTCTTTGTTTCCTTCTCCTTCTCCCTAGACTAGTTCAATGTAGGGTCTCTGGGATCTTAATTCCCACAATGGATTTCTATAAAATTAGTAGGTTTTCTTTAAGATACTCATGAATCATACTTCAGTCAGGGTACTCACTTTCCTAACATTGCCTTTGACCATAGAAATGAAAGTGAAAGTAAGAAGAGTCTTAACTTTTGCTTATTTCTTAAAACTTACATACTTGAGCACAGGTAGATTGTTTAATAAAGAAGAAAAAGCAGTGTTCTTATTGTTTCCAAATACAAGCAATAAAATAAAACTTGAGCTTGAAGGGCTGAAATGTACGGTCAAGGTAACACATCCAGTGGGTACTAGATTTGGACCTAAAATGCAAACTAGAACCGAGTTCTTTCTACTGAATCATTTAGTTTTATTTTAAGTAGAAAACTCCAAAACAAGTATCAAATATACTAGAGACAGTAAAATAAGGAAGCAAAACCCCTGAGAAGCCTTGGAGTAGATGAGACACAAAGGCATTCATCCTGTGCTTCTGATACTTAAGGTTCTGTGGAGTAGGTCAGATCAGATCATCAGAAAACCTTGAACTGAGATCCAACATGGCGGCGAGACGGGAGGCAGCGCTTTCAGTACCTCCTCAACAAAGGGGTCAGAGAGACGCATGGATACGCTTAGATATGACCTGCTGAGAAACTCCTAGCAAAATTCCACTAAAGAGAGACCGGCCGGGAATTGGAAGGATTTTTGGAGGTGACAGTCTGCGCTAGACGAGTGAATCTCCGCCACGCAGCGCAGAGGTCCAGACCCGCCAGCCGCTGCCCGCGCGACTCGGCGACTGTCGGCTGCCTGCACGCGGCCCCCGCGTCTGGGCGGATAGCCTCCGAGGCGCAGTGCAGCAGGAGCGGTGCAGGGACTCTAGGAAGAGGTCTCTCGCCAAGCCTTCATGAAATAGCAAACAGGGAGCTGAAACCGACCAGAGACAGACCAGTCCCACCCCTCCCTTCGGACACTCTGGCAAGGAGCCTGGGGCCTGCCATAGCAGAGTGGTGACATCACCAGAGTTCCGCCGACAGAATTCCTTCCCAGCGGAATCCACATTAGCAGGTGTGTGACTCCCACCCCCTCCAGATACAAGCAGCCAGGAAACCACCGGGGGCGTGTCTGTAGGGAAGCAGAGGGGATTCCAGATCCCCACCTCCCCTTAACACCAGCGGCGACACCCAAGATCTTAGCCGCCAGTTTCTGGGGGCGTGCCCACCAAAGGGGTCCTGAAAAATTAAACTGTTGGTTCCCAGATCACCCCACCACAGCACTGGGGCTTAATTGAATGACAGAGAGGGTGTTCATCGTTCGGGATATAGGACACGCGGTGGGGCTGCAAGTGTAATCAGATCCTTGGGGAACCGCCTCTGGTGAACAGGACCTGGCTGGCTGGCTGGGAGGAGGAACAGGGGGAGGGGCCGGATAAGTGAAAGGGCTCTGGACTAACAGGATTGAGAGACTCCCAGGAGCCACCGTACAGGGATTTCTGTCAGCACATAGAGGGCAGAAGCTCAGCTCAGAGGGCACAGCTCCGCCTATTGGAAGAGAAGAAAATGGGATTCAGCCATAGAACAGGGGATTCCAGCATGGCAGAGATCTGATGTCATCGGAGAGCGGCCGAGGAGAAAACTTCATCGGTGCCAGCGGCGACGGAAACAGTTGGTCCCCTGGTAGGGAGGGTGAGTCACAGATACCCGAGTCTCTCTCGCTTTGTCGTCGAGCCAGAGGCGAGGAGAGGGGCCGCCGCCCACGCCCGCAAGGTAGGAAGACCTGCGACCAACCTGCAGATCAGGCCCAGCGGTCTGCAGGCGTGGTAAGAGGGGCAGGGCAGAGCCACCGCCCGCACTGGCAAGGTAAGCAGACCTGCAACAGACCTGTGGATCAGGCCCAGCGGCCTGCCAGCGTGGTACACACTTCACCCCAACTGGAGTAGGGGCAGAGCAGAGCCTTAGCCCGCGCCCAGATCAGGCCCAGCGGCTCTCCTGTGTGGTGGTCAAGTGACCCCAATTGGAGTGGGGGCGGAGCGGAACTCACACCCTTGCCCACAAGGTGGGCAGACCTGCGACCAACCTGCAGATCAGGCCTAGCGGTCCCCGGGCGTGGTAGGAGGGGCAGGGCAGAGCCTTCGCCCCCACCTGCAAGGTAGGCAGACCTGCGACAGAACAGCGGATCAGGCCCAGGGGTCCGCGGGCGTGGTAGACACCTCACACCAATTGGAAGAGGGGCAGAGCAGAGCCCCTGCCCGCACCTGCAAGGGAGAATTTTCAACTATACAAGAGCAACATAAATATATGGGGGGGGGGGAAATTTCAAAAACACAACAGTTTCACCAAGAAGAAAGAAACGCAAGCAGTATGAAAAGACAAGGAAAGAAAGGACTACAAGCAATGCAGGTCAGCTCAACTTTAGAAGAGGTAACAGCTGCAGCAGATGGAATGTCAGATAAAGAATTCAGGATATATATGCTTCAGATGATCTGGAGTATCAAGGAAGAAATTAGACAGCAAAATCAGACAATGAAAGATCACTTCGACAAGGAATTACACAAACAAATCCAGGAAGCAAAGGATCAACTATACAGGGAGATAGAGGTTATAAAAAACAAACAAACAGAAATCCTAGAAATGCAGGAAGCAATAAACCAACTTAAAAACTCAATTGAGAGTACTACCAGCAGAGTAGAACACTTAGAAGATAGAACATCAGACAATGAAGACAAAGTATTTCAACTGGAAAAGAACATAGACAGCTCAGCAAGACTGTTAAGAAACCATGAGCAGAACATCCAAGAAATATGGGATAACATTAAGAGACCAAACTTAAGAGTCATTGGGATACAGGAAGGTATAGAACTCCATACCAAAGGAATGAGCAATTTATTCAATGAAATAATACGAGAAAACTTCCCAGACTTGAAGAATGAGACAGAATCCCAAATTCTAGAAGCCTACAGGATGCCGAATGTGCAAAATTATAAGAGATCCACACCTAGACACATTATAATGAAGATGCCCAACATACAGAATAAGGAGAGAATTTTAAAAGCTACAAGAGAAAGGAAGCAGATTACATTTAGGGGCAAGCCAATCAGGATAACAGCTGATCTTTCAACACAGACTCTGAAAGCTAGAAGATCCTGGAATAACATATTTCAAACACTGAAAGAAAATGGGTTCCAACCAAGAATTGTGTATCCAGCGAAATTAAGCTTCAGGATGGAAGATGAAATTAAAACCTTCCACGATAAACAAAAGTTTAAAGAATTCGAAGCTAGAAAACCATCTCTTCAAAACATCCTCAGCAAAACATTACAGGAAGAGGAAATGGAAAATAACAATGAAAACCAACAGTGGGAGGTAGGACAGTAAAGGGGGGGGAATAATCAAAGAGGAAAACAAACCATGTTTAGTAACATAAATAAACAAATATGGCTGGAACAACAACCCATATCTCAATAATAACCCTAAATGTTAATGGCTTAAACTCACCAATTAAGAGACACAGGCTAGTAGAATGGATCTCAAAACAAGACCCAACAATATGCTGCCTACAGGAGACGCATTTGATAGGAAAAGACATACATAGGCTGAAGGTGAAAGGTTGGGAAAAATCATATCACTCATATGGACTTCGGAAAAAAGCAGGAGTGTCCATACTCATATCAAATAAAATAGATTTCAAGCCAAAGTTAATCAAAAGGGATAAAGAGGGACACTACATACTGCTTAAGGGAACCATACACCAACAAGACATAACAATCATAAATATATATGCCCCAAACAATGGTGCAGCTATGTTCATCAAACAAACTCTTCTCAAGTTCAAGAGTCTAATAGACCACCATACAATAATCATGGGAGACTTCAACACACCTCTCTCGCCACTGGACAGATCTTCCAAACAAAAGTTGAATAAGGAAACTATAGAACTCAATAACACAATTAATAACCTAGACTTAATTGACATATATAGAATATACCACCCAACATCAAGCAGTTACACTTTTTTCTCAGCAGCACATGGATCCTTCTCAAAAATAGATCATATATTATGTCACAGGGCAACGCTTAGACAATATAAAGGAGTAGAGATAATACCATGCATCCTATCTGACCATAATGGAATGAAACTGAAAATCAACGATAAAAGAAGGAAGGAAAAAGCATACATCACTTGGAGAATGAACAATAGGTTACTGAATGATCAATGGGTTATAGAAGACATCAAGGAGGAAATTAAAAAATTCTTAGAGATTAATGAAAACACAGACACAACATATCGGAATCTGTGGGACACATTGAAAGCAGTTCTAAGAGGAAAATTCATTGCTTGGAGTTCATTCCTTAAAAAAAGAAAAAACCAACAAATAAATGATCTCATGCTTCATCTCAAAATCCTAGAAAAAGAAGAGCAAAACAACAGCAAAAGAAGTAGAAGGCAAGAAATAATTAAAATCAGAGCTGAAATTAATGAAATCGAAACAAAAGAAACAATTGAAAAAATTGACAAAACTAAAAGTTGGTTCTTTGAAAAAATAAACAAAATCAACAGACCCTTAGCGATGCTAGCGAAGAGAAGAAGAGAGAGAACTCAAATTACTAGCATACGGGATGAAAAAGGCAATATCACAACAGACACTTCAGAAATACAGAATATAATCAAAAATTATTTTGAATCCTTATACTCCAATAAATTAGAAGATAGTGAAGGCATCGATAAATTTCTGAAGTCATATGATCTGCCCAGATTGAGTCAGGAGGATATAGACAACCTAAACAGACCAATATCAATTGAGGAAATAGAAGAAACCATCAAAAGACTACCAACTAAGAAAAGCCCAGGACCGGATGGGTATACAGCAGAATTTTACAAAACCTTTAAAGAGGAACTAATACCAATACTTTTCAAGCTACTTCAGGAAATAGAAAAAGAGGGAGAACTTCCAAATTCATTCTACGAGGCCAACATCACCCTGATACCTAAACCAGACAAAGACACTTCAAAGAAAGAAAACTTCAGACCAATATCTCTAATGAACCTAGATGCAAAAATCCTCAATAAAATTCTGGCGAATCGGATACAAAAACATATCAAAAAAATTGTGCACCATGATCAAGTAGGATTCATCCCTGGGATGCAAGGCTGGTTCAATATACGGAAATCAATAAATGTTATTCACCACATCAATAGACTTAAAAATAAGAACCATATGATCATCTCGATAGATGCGGAAAAAGCACTCGACAAAGTACAGCATCCCTTTATGTTCAAAACTCTAGAAAAACTAGGGATAACAGGAACATACCTCAATATTGTAAAAGCAATCTATGCTAAGCCTCAGGCTAGAATCATTCTGAATGGAGAAAAATTGAAGGCATTCCCTCTAAAATCTGGAACAAGACAGGGATGCCCTCTCTCACCACTTCTGTTCAACATAGTTCTCGAAACACTGGCCAGAGCAATTAGACAGATGAAAGAAATTAAAGGCATCAAAATAGGAAAAGAAGAACTTAAATTATCACTATTTGCAGATGATATGATTCTATACCTAGCAGACCCAAAAGGCTCTACAAAGAAACTATTAGAGCTAATAAATGAATTCAGCAAAGTGGCAGGATATAAAATCAACACGCATAAATCAAAGGCATTCCTGTATATCAGCGACAAATCCTCTGAAATGGAAATGAGGACAACCACTCCATTCACAATATCTTCAAAAAAAATAAAATACTTGGGAATCAACCTAACAAAAGAGGTGAAAGACTTATACAATGAAAACTACAGAACCCTAAAGAGAGAAATAGAAGAAGATCTTAGAAGATGGAAAAATATACCCTGTTCATGGATAGGCAGAACTAACATCATCAAAATGGCAATATTACCAAAGTTCTCTATAGGTTTAATGCAATGCCAATCAAAATCCCAAAGGCATTTCTTGTAGAAATAGAGAAAGCAATCATGAAATTCATATGGAAAAATAAAAGACCCAGAATAGCAAAAACAATGCTAAGCAGGAAGTGTGAATCAGGCGGTATAGCGATACCAGACTTAAAACTATACTACAGAGCAATAGTAACAAAAACAGCATGGTACTGATACCAAAACAGGCGGGTGGACCAATGGTACAGAATAGAGGACACAGAAACCAATCCACAAAACTACAACTATCTTATATTTGATAAAGGGGCTAAAAGCATGCAATGGAGGAAGGATAGCATCTTCAACAAATGGTGCTGGGAAAACTGGAAATCCATATGCAACAAAATGAAACTGAATCCCTTTCTCTCGCCATGCACAAAAGTGAATTCAAAATGGATCAAGGAGCTTGATATCAAATCAGAGACACGCCGTCTGATAGAAGAAAAAGTTGGCTACGATCTACATACTGTGGGGTCGGGCTCCAAATTCCTCAATAGGACACCCATAGCACAAAAGTTAATAACTAGAATCAACAAATGGGACTTACTCAAACTAAAAAGTTTTTTCTCAGCTAAAGAAACAATAAGAGAGGTAAATAGAGAGCCTACATCCTGGGAACAAATCTTTACTCCTCACACTTCAGACAGAGCCCTAATATCCAGAGTATACAAAGAACTCCAAAAATTAGACAATAAGATAACTAACAACCCAATCAACAAATGGGCCAAGGACCTGAACAGACACTTCTCAGAGGAGGACATACAATCAATCAACAAGTACATGAAAAAATGCTCACCATCTCTAGCAGTCAGAGAAATGCAAATCAAAACCACCCTAAGATACCATCTCACTCCAGTAAGATTGGCAGCCATTATGAAGTCAAACAACAACAAGTGCTGGCGAGGATGTGGGGAAAAGGGTACACTTGTACATTGCTGGTGGGACTGCAAATTGGTGCAGCCAATTTGGAAAGCAGTATGGAGATTTCTTGGAAAGCTGGGAATGGAGCCACCATTTGACCCAGCTATTCCCCTTCTTGGTCTATTCCCTAAAGACCTAAAAAGAGCATGCTACAGGGACACTGCTACATCGATGTTCATAGCAGCTCAATTCACAATAGCAAGACTTTGGAACCAACCCAGATGCCCTTCAATAGACGAATGGATTAAAAAAATGTGGCATTTATACACAATGGAGTATTACTCTGCATTAAAAAATGACAAAATCATAGAATTTGCAGGGAAATGGAAGGCACTAGAGCAGATTATGCTAAGTGAAGCTAGCCAATCCCTAAAAAGCAAATGCCAAATGTCTCCTTTGATATAAGGAGAGTAACTAAGAACAGAGTAGGGACGAAGAGCATGAGAAGAAGATTAACATTAAACAGAGATGAGAGGTGGGAGGGAAAGGGAGAGAAAAGGGGAATTGCATGGAAATGGAAGGAGACCCTCAGGGTTATACAAAAGAACATACAAGAGGAAATGAGGGGAAAGGGAAAAATAATACAAGGGGGAGAAATGAAGGTCAATAGAGGGGGTAGAGAGAGAAGAGGGGTGGGGAGGGGAGGGGAGGGGGGATAGTAGAGGATAGGAAAGGTAGCAGAACATGACAGTCACAAGTATGGCAATATGTAAATCAATGGATGTGTAATTGATGTGATTCTGCAATCTGTATATGGGCTAAAAATGGGAGTTCATAACCCACTTGAAGCAAAGTGTGAAAGATGATATATCAAGAACTATGTAATGTTTTGAACAACCAACAATAAAAAAAAAAAAAAGAAAACCGTGAACTGAGACCACCTTCAATTTCTTCTGTGGACTTGCCTTTCTTAAGTTTCATTACCTTCCCTGTAACTTTCATTCAGTCAGTTAAGAAGAATATTTCTACTAAAATCACATTTTTGCCTTGGTGAAGGTCTACAAATCATTGGATTTACTCCTTTTATAGTTTTCCTTCCTTGTTTAATTTATTTATGTCCTTCATTGGAAAATGTCTTAAATTAATTTTTTAATTTAAAAAAATAACAAAGGCTGGGGTATAGCTCAGTGGTAGATCACTTACTGATTACAAGGCCCTAGGTTTGATTCCCAGCACCACCGAAAGAAAGAAAGAAAGAAAGAAAGAAAGAAAGAAAGAAAGAAAGAAAGAAAGAAAAGATAGATAGATGGAGGGAAAGAGAGAGAAAGAAAGTGAATATAAGTACATGGATCTATTTACATGATTCTGATATTAGCTATAACCTTATCCATGGTGGGTTGACTGCATCTGGGCCCTTGGGGAACTGGTATTGAAAACTACTTCCTTGTGAAATTCATATAAAGTATCTCCTTATAATTATCAGGTTTAAGATCATTCCTATTCAGTTAAGAGGTATAGACACCTCTTTACATAGGTGCAGAGCCTTATTTTCTGCCAAACAGAATACATCTCAAAGCTTTTTCCCAACAAAAACTGAAGACAGGGGAGGGTTCTCTCACTGAAGGATTCTCCTACTCAACATAACAGAATAGCATATTTTAGTTAAACAAACAAACCAACACATATTTTTAGAGCACCCTTTGGGATTATTATGCATTAAATAAATTATATTATTCCTCATGCTTTGTTTTACAATGACAATTTCTAAGATATGATAAGGACTTTTATTTATATTCTTTCTTCAAATAATGAATTTGCAGGACTCTTACTGTTTAACCAGTAAATAAGCTATTTCTTAGTAGATCTGCCCATATTCAGAATGGGGGACAAAGGTGTGAGAGTTGAGTGTATGATAATTGCTACTAGCTGTTTTCCCATTTGAAAACATATTGGGGAAAGAATTTTATATGATGAGAAAATGGTACTCCTGAATCTCTCAGGTCCAGAGACCCTCCACCAGTCAACAGCTTCAGCAGGCCTTGTGCTCTTTAAATTCAGTGACAAGATAGGCCTACATTGGTCAACACTGGGTTTATGAGATGATTCATGTGTAACTGTTTTTTTTTTTTTTGGTTGAGTCTGCAAACTCATAATGCTTGCTTGCCTATAATAATGAAACATACAAAACCTGAGAAATAGTCAACATCTTAAGGTAGCATTTTTTAATTGCTTGATCCTAATCACTCTGTTGAGTATTCTTAAAATTGGTAGGTTGAAAAGCAGTCCAATTCTTTTACCATGGTGGGGTTTCTTTATAGGTACAGAGAGGGAAAAAGGGCTATTTTCTTCACCAGTTAAGCACAGCCACACTGCAGATGACTTTATTAGAATTTCATTTTTCATGTTGCAAGTTGCACAGCCATCAAGTTTGTGTTAAACTTTGATATGACTGTGTTTATCTCCAAGGGTGAAATGGGATGACAGTATGCTTTTGTTGTATGAAAAAATGAAATAAAATGAACACTCTATCAGTTCTTCTTAGTTGGTTTCTTGAATATATCAGCAATTTCCCATACATTTAGTCGTCTGTGTTTATAATTTATAATCATTGTCTTTTCAAGTATGCAATCTGCATCTAAACTTTTTCATAGCCAAGCTCCCCCAAAATATTTTCTGCTGTCTCTGCTTCCTCACCTGCTAATCATGATTCCACATGGTTCCAAGCACCATTTTGAAGTATGTGCTAAGTATATTAGTCAGATGTCTGTTGCTATGACAAACACCCAAGATAATCACCTTGAAAAGAGGAAAGGGTTTGTTTTGGCTCAGTTTCAGAAGTTTCAGTCCATGGTCACAGTCCTGTTCCTTTGTGACTGAGGTGTGGCAGTTCATCATGGCTGAAGTGATGTTCCAACAGAAACTGCTCATCTCATAGTGGTTGGGAATCAAAGAAAAAGATGAAGGAGCCAGGTCCCAATATCCCCTTCAAAGGCACTCCTCCAAAAACCCAACTCCTTTCCACTAGACTCAACTCCTAAAGGTTCCACTACCTCCCATTCCCAAGACTGACATGTGTTAGCATTTTATTTCTGTGACCAATATATTTGGCAAAAAAAATCTTAATGGAGGATAAGTTTACTTGGGCTCAAGGTTTCAAAGGTTTCCGTCCAGTCCATGGTTGGCAGAAACATCACAGTGAAAGGGCATGATGGAGGAGAGCTGCTTAACTTAAGGCAGCTGGAAATCAGAGAGAGAGAGAGAGAGAGGAGGGAGGGAGGGAGGGGGAGGAAAGGATCAGGGTAAAAGCTTATGATTTCCAAACACATACCCTCAGTAAATCTCTTTCCAATCATGTCCCACCCACCTACAGTTTCCACCACCTCCAAGTAGTTCATTCAAATTATTAATGTATCAAATGGATTAATCCACTACTAAGATTACAACTATCATAATCCAGTCAATTCCTCAAACTCCCAATTCCAGATATTGCTCCACTGGGGACCACATTTTCAACATGAGTTTTTGGGGGACCCTTCTGAATCAAACCATAAAAAATGTTTTTAGCATATGGACCTTTGGGGATATGTAAGATCCAAACCATAGCATTAAAATACAGGATGAATTCCATGTAGCCAGACATAAAGCACACTTGATGTCTCATTCATTATCTCTTCACATGAATGAATTTTCACGCTGGGCAGCTTCTTATCACATGTCTTCTTCTATATCATCAGACTTCCTGGTTGTACTTCTCTTAATCCCTAGTCATTTTTATTCTTCTCTGCCATGTCCTTCTCCTCTATCTTAGTCCTAAATCAGTGATTCTAAATTTCATCAGTCTCTTATGAGTACCCGAAATGTGGCTGGTTTGAATTAAGATGAGTTGTTAAGTGTAAACCACATATAGGATTTTCAACACACAGAATGAAAAAAAAAGAATGTAAATCATCACACTAATATACCCTTGATTTTCATTATTTGTGGTAGTTCTATAAGGTCTCTGGGACCAGTGAATTAGCAAATACTGAGTGATTGCTCTCAGGGGAAATACAGGGTTAGGTTCCTGTGAGCCTCTGGTCACAACATTTCATCCACAGATCAATACTTAACCTTGTGCTATGTGTGTTCCTGTTTCAAGGCACCTTATTTAATATATGTCATTGATTCATTAATATTGAACTCATGGCCCATGGCACCATAACTCAGGCCTGCATGAAGCTTATTTAGCACACATATTTTCTCTGGAAGTCACATCACAAGCTCTTAAGCTAACAGACTAGACAGTATTTCAGCACTGTACTTGGGGGCCATTTTAAATAGTAAAGTCATCAAAAAAGAATAAAAATGCAAAAAAAAAAATGTAGCAGTAAACAGATACTCCTCCCTCCAAAAAAAGGAAACAATCTTTTTTACCATGTAAAAACTGAAATGGGAAGGCAGAGTCTTCTTTTTGACCTCAGTAGGGAATATGAACATCAGATGACTTAATTTTTGCCTCCTCTACACCTGTCTGCCTGTGACCACAAAACATAGTGGTCACCAACCTGAGGTTACCAATAAATGTTAGCTGGTAGGAGAATTCACAAATATGGAATCCATAAGTAATGAAGATGAAATGTATTCTGTGCTACTTACATATTGAAAAGAGAATATTTTAGAGATTTTGAGCTAAATATCTCAATAATAATTGTACAGTGCTTACATGCTGAAACAATAATATTTGGGGTATTTTGGAGTAAGCAAAATGCACGCTAAAATGTATTCTGTTTCTTTTAACATTATTTAATGTGACTATTAGTAAGTTTATGAATACCCATGTGGCTCATTTTGGCTCATGTTGTTTATCTACCAGAAAATACTGTTATAAATGGAGGAGTTTCATAGGACTGGATATTTACCATGGATTGCTTCTCTCTTTATTATGAATTTAGATAATCCATACAGTCCAAAACCTCCTCATACTGTAGGGTCAGTCTTAAATGCTATTTGTCTTATACTCCAATCCACAGGTTGTTCTTTTCGCTCTAGCTTTAGTATGTGTACAAAATGTTCCATTAATCTCTCTGACCTCCTTGGCTTCACACTGCCCTCAACCACCAGTGCTAATTACCCAACTATCTGAGTGCCTCCTGCATTTCTCACACTTCCATCCACAGTGGTCTGAATGATCTTTTGGAACCAGTGTTAGATCATAATCACACATCTACTCAGAATTCTCTGATGGTTTCCCATCTCGATTAGAGCTAAATCCAATCTTTACCCCAGCTGACAAGACCTATAGGATATGGCCCTAATGCTCCTTCTGAAATGGATCTAGTATCCTCTTCCCATTGATTGTTCTGCTCCACCTATACAGACCTCCTTGCTTTCCCTGAATTCTCCCCAAACCTCCCTAGCCTTTGCACCTGCCATTCCTGGCCCACATGGGCTTTCCTTTGCTAGCCCCATGGATGCTCATTACCATGAGTTCATTCAGCTCATAGCCCAAATGGCACCTGATCTCTAAAAGAAGACTACCACATCACTCTATGTGCTCCTAATTTAGTTCATATATTTTTTTCTCCTTCTTACAACTACCCAAGATTTATTTTTCTCTCTCTCTCCACAATAAAATATGAATTCTATAAGAAGAGGGACTCAAACATAGTTAATCTCAGTTATATTCCTGGTGTTAGAATCACAAAACCAGAACAATAGCACTGGTGGTTGAGGGCAGTGTAAAGTCAGAGGAGGTCAGAGGGATGAATGGCATTTTGTACACATACCAAAGCTGGAACAAAAAGAATAACCTGTGGATTGGAGTATAAGAGAAATAGCATTTAAGACTGAACCTAACACCAGGAATATAACTGGCATAAAATTGGTAACCCATAAAATATTGTTTTAATGAAAGTTTATGCTTATAGTTCAGATTGATGTGCTACCAAAAGCCTACTTGACCAACTTCAATATCTTGTATGCATTTTTAGTTTTTATTGGTGCATATTAATTATACAGAATAATGGGTTTCATTGTGGCAAATTTGTGCATACAGAAAAACAATTCAATCAATTTTACTACCCCGTATTTTCTCCATTCTTCTTTCCAAACTGTCTCTGATCACCTACCTCTGCCCTGCTCATCTTTTTTCCTGATTTTATGGGATGACTTTCTTTTTGCTTTTGGTTTTGATTTGTCTTTTCCTTCTAGATTCCACATATGAGAAAAAGCATATGACACTTTTCTCTCTGGGTCTGACTTATTTCACTCAAAATTATGGCTCCTAGTTTCATCCATTTTCCTGCAAATGACATAATTAAATCCTTCTTTACTACTGAATAAAACTTCATTGTGTATATACATACCACATTTTCTTTTTTCATTCATCTGCTGATGTACATTTGGATGGATTCTATAGCTTGACTATTGCTTCACACATATTTTTAACAATAACATTCGTATAATTAATACCTTTCATTGAAAATAGCATCAGCATAAGTTGGGCAGACCCTGACAGAAATATTACATTTGGCAATTATTTCCTCTGGGACCATGCACTAATCATTTTACTGCTCTAAGTTCCATTTTTTCTTTTCACAGTGGGTTTAGGGATTGTAGTCTACAGTCTTATTTTGAAGATTACAAAGGGGAAGATCTATGTAAATTTTCTGCATGGTGATTAGCACATATTAGATACTCAATGTTACCCGGAAATTTTTTATTTTTTTGTTATATTTTTTTGTGCAGTACTGGGGGGTAAGCATATGGCTTCACTTGCTAGGCAAATGCTCTATCATTGAGGTCCAGCCCTAGCCGCAGCAATGTTCTGTTAAAAGCCAAGTGCCATGACAGCGTTTAGAGATGTAAACTGCACAATATCAAAATTTAGAAAGTGAAACAAAAAATTAGGCTAGTATGAAGATGGGGGTTGAAAGTGGGAGGATGCAGATATAATCACACATAAGCTTCAACATGTTAACCTACTAACAGGACACATGATTTCAATGGTGTTGAACAGGAAGAGCTCAGAGAAAATGGGATTGAAGTGGGCTTAGAACATATTTCATAAAGGAAGTAAGGCTTGCACTGCTCACTAAAGGATGCATGCCTTTAGGCAAACAGGAAAATATTGAAGGAACTGCTTGGGAGATAAACTAGTGAGCAAAGACCCTGAGGGGTAAATATAAAGTGGCACTCAGGAAATAACAAGAAGTGTGGCATTGCTGAGCATAATATCTAAGGGATTTTGTGGAACAATAGAGTCCAGATTTAGATGAAGGGCTTTTGATGCTCATGAGATTTCTTTTTATATAAGCAGGCAGAGTGGGTTGAATGGTAGACTCCAGAGCTATGTCCACTTCCTAACTCCCAGAACATGTGATTATTTGGGGAAAGAAAATCTTTGCAGATGTAATTAAATTAAGGACATTGATATGAAGAGGTCATTTTGGATTATCTAAGTAAGTCCTAAATCCAGTGACAAATGTCCTCATAAGAAAGGACTTGGGAAATTTGACAGGAGGAAGAGGAAAAGAGCATGTGAGCAAGGAGGCAGAGACTGAAGTGATGCTCCCATAAGGCAAGGAGTCCCCAGAGTCCCCAAAAGCTGAAAGAGGCAGAGCAGAGTTCTCAGAGTCTCCAGATGAAGCATGTTTCTGATTGCTGCCTGATTTGCAACCTCTGACCTCCCAAACACCTATTCTTTTAAGCCATCCAGTTTATGATAATACTATAGTGATTTTAGACCCTCTGCCTCCCACCCATAAGCAGCATCTTTAAGCCGGGCAATGCTAACGAAATCTCTGAAGAAATGTGGGAGATGCATCTAAGAACAAGAGGCTACCAAAACACTTGTTTCAAAAGAAAAAAAAAGACAAAAATTTGTATGACTTTATTCTAGGAAAATAACCTATGGCAAAACTAGGTTAGGTTTTGGCAGAACCATGAGATACTGCAAGTTGTGTTAAATGACATGAGAGGATGGAGGAGAAAATGTTAAAAATAATTTCCCCAGATCTAGCTAACCTGCTGCTGTGGACATTGATGCCATTCCCTTGGAAGAGAGATTATGCATTTTGTTTCTGAATTGTCTCTGGACATGGAGACAGAATCTATTTAAGCAGCAGATGTCTCTTTGGGACTTAGCAGAATATAGATGGCATCTAAGGTCTAGAAAGGAAATAAACCTGTTCTAAGAAAGTACATAGAATGAGATGAGAAGAGAGTAAAGACAAAACAATGAAGAGCATTAAGACTTGAAGAGACATGGAAAGCAGGAGACTGAGAATGGTGGAGGACCCATTGAGATGGATGTCAAGAGAGAGAGTAGCCCATGGTGTGGAGTGCCACACAGAAATTAAGAGCATGTGAAGAGTGGCTTGGACTTACGTGGACATTAGAGATATTTTGTGGAGCAGACTCTATGGAGTGTTGGACAGTGGGATCAAGCTGTATGGAGTACAATGTGGAAGAATATGGAGCTCTCCCAAAGAGTATTCTTTAAGGAGCAGAGCCATGAACAGAAATAGAACATTAATTAGAGAAAAGACCTGGGCAATGGAGGATTATTCGTTTATTTGTAAGTGGGGAGATAATTGATCATGCTTTTTAGTTAGTATAGGAAGACCCAAAAGGATCCAGTAAAGAGGAAGAAGGTGAACAATTGATATGGTAAAGCTGAAAAGATATAAAAGGATAGATTTAAAAGCCCAAGGTCAGGGAGAGAAGGAGGAAAACAGGAAGCACTGGGAAATGCAATGGAGCAAATTATTCTCCATGCTTGTTTGAAATCAAAAAGAACCTCATTACTATAACTATAAGGCACCAATAAAAACATTAAGCAAAAAAATCCCAGGAAGAAATCAAAATCTAGAGAGGTACCTATTTCTATGAAACTGAAGAGATGAGACTCCATGTAGATTATATCTACATAAAGCAGCCCCCTTTATGTGTGATTTTGCTTTCTGCATTTTCATTTGGCTGTAGTCAACTTCAATTTAAACATATTCAATGGAAAATTTCAGAAATAAACAGTTAAAAAGCTTTAAATAATTTTATGAGTATATTTCTATAAATATTTCATTTTATCAATTAATATGAATTTCTGACAATGCTTAGTTTACAAGTTAAATTTTATTATATGTATGTATATGTAAGAAAAAAAAAGATTCCATAAGGTTTGGTACTACCTGAGGGGGATTTCAGTTACTTACTCTGGGTCTTGGAACATGTCCCCAGAAGATAACGGGAAACTATGTAGTTAAGGAGAAGAAAATAGAGAAATTCCTTTTCTTACAACCCATAATTTTTTCCTTCTGAAATAAGAACTAAGGCTTTATTTTGGGATGGAACAGTGACTAGGAGCAACGACAACACCCTTGAGAAAATGGGTAAAGATTTTAAATTGCAGTGAAGCAGAGAGTGAGATAACAGAGAGACTAAGATGATTCCTTTTCTCCTTTTGCTGAATTTCCCTCATTGAAAAGTTGTCTCATTGTCAATCCACAGTCACCTGCAAGACCTAAATCAAAGATTACTTCCTCCTTCCTGACTTCTCTGAACCTTCAATTCTGAACTACATGTCTACACATTAAATTGTGTATCATATTTTGGCTAATAATTTTTATTTTTCTTATGCAGTAAACTGTCCAAGGAATAGGATGTTGTCTCATTCCTCTCAGGAATAACAAATAGTGCAAAAGCAAATAATGATTTAGTTGACCAACCAGGACCCATGGCCTCTGAATGTCCATGAGTGTCAATTTACTGGGAGAGTTTCAGTTTATGTGACTAATTTTAGAGTAATTATCAGTGGCACCTCCTCTTGGTTTCAGACATATCCTAGCTTAGATGATAATTTATATGAGGCACTCAAGGGAATTTACTTCCTAGAAGGCAGACAGGAATTAGGATAGAGGAGGCTGGGAAAGGCAGAGTTACCCAGCTAAGGTGCTAGTAGTCAAAGGGGACAAGGTCAAGGTGTTGTTGACCTGTCTCTGAGGCTGACAGGATGAAAGAATTCAAGGTCTGCTCATCACCAATAATTCCAGAGTTGTTAAAGTCTATGGGCAACTTTACACCAGTACCCTGGAAAAGGCTCCTTCACACTAGGGCATCTGACCTGGACTCAACCAAGGGATTAAAAAAAAAAAAATCAAACCAGAAAAATTAACCAAGAAAATACATGATCATCTATTGTCCTGTCTCCCCACTCCCTGCACTTCTCACCCAGCTTAATCAAGTCCACTTCATCAGACTTTGTTAATAGAATTTTATTTCTTTTTGGAAAAAGAGAAAAAATTATAATTATGCTCTAAAGGACAAAAAAAAAAAAGCATTACCCTTAAGAACATGACTAAGGATCGACAATCTATTGAGCCAGATACCAAGCGATGGTATGTATTCCGCGTAATCTACTAAAAACCTATGGATTAGGGGACATGACCTGAAAAAGACAAACCAAAATTCAGAGGTGTCAAATGAATGTGCACAGGCATCAGCTTGTTAGAAATGGAGTAAGATCTGTGTCAAGATTCAAAGCTTCTCAATCCTGCCTCTTTCAAACACAAAGTCTCTGTGTAGGAAACTCAGTCATGATCAAGCAAGGATCATTGAAAACAAAATAAACAGTCTCCATTCTCCCCTGGAACAGATCCATATTAATGAATGTTTCCACTGCCATTTGCAGACAACTCTTGCTATAGTAGAGCATAATAAAGAAGCAATTTCAAGGCAGTTGAGATAACTGGGGTAGGAACACAAAGGCTGGCACCGATCCTTGTAGACGGTGGTTCTGTTTACTTGTTTCGTTTTGTTTGATTATGGACATTATGAATTATGGACACTGTAAGCAGCATGTGATGTGTTTCTGGCAAACTCTCTCCCTCTTCACACACTGCTCTTCCTAGACTCCAAGCCACACTGTAATTAACACCAGGTAGCTAGCCATAACCCCAATACAACTCCTTTGTAAGAAATGAAGTTGTTCAAAATTTCCTAAATAAAAAGGAACTTTAGATAGGGTAAAGAGGAGGGAAGGAAAGGAAGGGGGAATGAGGGTAGGAAAGATGGTGGAATGAGATGGACATCATTAACCTAGGTACCTGTATGAAGACACCAATGGTGTGACTCTACTTTGTGAACAGAGTCCTTAAGAATTGTGTTCTATATTTGTATTATGAATTGAAATGCATCTGCTGTCATATATAACAAATTAGAAAAAAATACATCAATTTAGATTAAAAAAATACAAAATAAAGGGGACAAAATCTTGGATGTAGCTAGGCCAGTCATGTCTATGCCTTATTGACAAACAGGATTCATTTGGGAGTGACCTGAATGCAGCAGTGAACACTGCATCCCCCACTGAGCATTTTTTTTAGCTTAAGGTACTCAGAAAGAGTCGATTTTCCCATAGTGTTATGTTGAAAGCCACGGCAGTGACACCACAATAATGCCCGTCATCGTGGTGTATAATATAGATGTTATTGCACATAATAGAAAGCATTCTTTGGGTGTAATGCATTTTTGTTGCTCCATGCTGATAATAAGCAGATAGGAGTGCCTTAACGTGTTTCCTCTTAAAGGGCCAGTGCAGACACACACTCCAGCACATGTTTTATTTGTGTAAGGTTTGGTGAGTGGCTCGCTTTTGGAGCTGTTTTCTTTATTCGCTTTAGGAATCCTAATAGCTCTAATTATAAAGCACAAGATTTTCTATTCCTTTCTTGGTGTTCTTTGTCATTGCACCATTCGTAGACATTTAAACAGTAGAAGCTGTTTATAGTTCATTAAACATTTTAGGTTGTTGTTCTAAAGTTTTGTACATTTTTGTGTTTCCAAGTCATTTCCCAGGGCTGTCATATGAGACCATGCCACACAATGCAATAGAAGATGTCAGATCTGCACAGTTTTGTGAATAACGAGCAGGGCTAACAAAAAGCTCTATATGAATCATAGAACTTGGCTATACACTGTGTTTGCTAAGGCATTTGGCACAGAATGTTTAGACCTTTTTTTCTTAAATGATCTTCTATAATTCTTTTTAAAGTAGTAATTTTGCTTCTTAAATAAAAGCACTAGCCAAAAGAAGTATTAACTCATGATATGATACAGCATAGAAAATATGACTCTCAGAAAGCTGAGTATTTTTCTATAATATCACAGTAGGAGGAGATTGGGTAGTTAACTGCAATAAATGACCCACGAGGCTGGTATTGCAATCGGAAGAAAGAAAGATTTATCAGCCTTTAGACTGCCATGGAATGTACTGCAGACCACAGAGGGATGAGAGGAGGCTCTGTCTTTGTTTTCTCTTGGACTGGTCACGCGGCGACTGTCATTTCTTGATGTGCTCCTGGAACAGGCTTTGCATTGGAAACTTGCATAGACCAAAGTAATTTGGATTCATTCCCCAAAGCATTATATAATCTTTCTGTGAAAAATGAAAGTGAAAGGTTAGGGATTTATTCTTTGCTGCTTCAACCAGTGAAAAATCATTCTCCATCATATTAATTTATAAGTAAAGACTCATTTAAATCACCACATGGAGCATGCTTAGGACACACATTTCTGTATTAGAGACAAAAGCAACCTACCAAGAACCAGATTTAAAACACGGGGAATGGTGCAGAAAAAGGTGACTTTCAATTAACATTAAATTTCCTAACAATGATTGATTTAAGAGCCTGAAGCAGTGCCTTCTTCTCCAGTAGAAGGACAGCTGACTTTCTGGGGCCATCAAAGGTGCTATTGTGCAGGTGACCTACAGAAAGCAGGCTCTCAAGGTGGGCTCTTGTAATTGTATGAAAAAAAAATCATGAAAATTGAGTCTATTTCTTCTCATCCCCCATGCAATATTCTTCCCTCCTGGCCCTTTTTCACATTTTTCTGCTCTTTATTATGAGATCAAAAAGAGATCAAAATGATCACAGAATCAATTAATAAATAGAAAGACATGATGGGAAGTTTTATGCACATGCAAACAAAATAGAAAATCTCAGTTCACAAATGGGACCTTAGGAATCTTGAGATTACTGATCCAATATTTATAGCTGATGACAAATTATAACTGCTTATGAGCATCACTTCTCTTGATTTTAATTCATCTTGATATGTAGCTAGTACATGGTTTGCTTACACTCTGTGTATGTTTTATGCATTCATAGAGGATGACCTAAAGCAAAAAAAAATTAATATTAAAAATCATTAGAGGATATAATTTTTAAGAAAGTTTTTGCCTTAGAAAGCTAACCTATGTTTTTTGAGTCTGTCACTTACTTTTTTTTTTTTGTAAAATCTTATGAATTTTTCTCAGGATTTCTATTTATTAAAAAAAAAAAGGAAAATTGTATCTACCCCACAGTAATGATATGAAGTTAAGTGAGACTTTTTTTTTTAATATAAATGCACTTTGGAAACTATGAAATGCTGTGTAAGAAGATGCTGCTATGATTCTTAAAACTTAAACATACTTCCCCTTGTGTTAGGATGTTACTGTCAGACATATTATTTATTTACTTATAGCAGGGATTGAACTCAGGAATGTTTAACTACTAAGCCACATCTTCAGCTCATTTTTTTTTTTAAATTTTTTACTTTTGAGATAGGGTCTTGCTGAGTTGGTCATGGCCTCCTTAAATTGCTGGGGCTGGCTTTGAACTTTCAATCCTCCTGCCCCAGCCTCCTGAGCCACTGAGATTACAGGCGTGTGCCACCATGCCTAGCTCAGACTTACCTTTTGACAAAAGAAACACAGAAGATCTGTTTTAAGGATTATACAAGAATTGTTAAAAATATCACTTCTCAATTCCTGCTATACCATGCCATTTAATTATTTCTTTAATTGTTTATTTTCTCTCTTCTCTTACTAGAATGGAAACTCCAGGGGGCAGCTCTTCTTGTCTATTTTCCTTACTGATAGAGTACAAAAGCCTGAAAGTATTCTCAACACATATTAGGCTCTCTAGAAATGTCGGCTGGATAAACAAATGGATGAAACTTCATTTGCCAGATTTTTACAGAGTCATCCATAGGAAAGTCACTCCACAAGGAAGGCTTAGGGAAAATCTGAAGACCAGAAAAGAAGGCAACTCTGTGGAACATCTTCTCGGAGAAGAAGGGTCCACACTTAGACACTGGCAGAGTTTAGGCCTTTGCCCTGGAGAGCAGCAGGCTGTGACACTGGCCATATTGCTGTCTGATATCCATTGAAGACGTTCATCCAAGGAGGACTTACTGGACACAGTACCCAGCCCACAGAGGATGAAACAAAAATACAAGAGTAGTAAGCTATGAGTCTAAGTCTCTGGAGGCCAACAACTAACCCTTTTCATCTCTCCTCATCTCTCCAGGTGGTCCCATTTTTGACATATATTAGAAATCTCTCACCTGGACTGCAGCAAACCTCCCAATGAACATCCTGACTTTCACTCTTGCCCTGCTAACAAACACTTGGCCAGAAAGTTCCATGAATTTCACTCCCTTGCTCAAAACTCTTTCAGATCTTCTCATTTCCTCGGCATTAAAAGCCAAAGCCCTTCCAGAGATCAGACCGGTCCCCTCCTCCCTCTTGCTTCTTCCTCCCAACCATTGGGCACTATCCCTATTGGTCTCATCCCACTCCATTACAGGAGCCTACCCTGCTGTGACCTTGGGATTTTTGCACTCCTTTTCCCCTCTGAATGGAATCATGTTTCTTAAAGTGGAATGAAGATCCAGCCCTTCTTCTACTTGGTTTTCAGCCCAATTCTCTACATGTATCAAACAGCCAACTTCGCCACACTCCATCCTTATCCTTATATAAAATCAGTTTTCATCATTGTTACAACTACTGACACATAGTAGCTATTCAATAAATATTTGTGGAAAGAAGATGCTGCCAATAAACATGTCAAAGTTGAAAATTACATAGATTCAAAGAAGACTGGGGCCTAGAAAGAGGCCCACTTACTAAGTAATATTTTGATTGAGAAAAGACAAGGAAGGATAAGGGTTATTCAGTTAATGGTATTAAGAGAACTAAAAAAGTGATTTGGAAATTAATATAGAGCCCCTCATTTCACAGCGTTTTATTTAAGATTTTTGGCACCAAATGTTGGAAACCACTCTGGGATTTATTGGAAGCATAATGGTGATGGCAATTTATAGGAGGCAATAATATCAAGTAGCAACTGAGAAGGAGTTGGAACATTCCAAAACTGCCATAAAGTAGGATACAGAGAAACACAAACTCTGAGATCAAAATCTAGACACTCCAGGTGTTTATTTCTGACATTAAATAGTCCATAATAATATGTAAAATGTGATATTTTTATGATGAGAAAAAATTTCCATTTAATTGATAGCCTTTTTTCCAAATGAATAAAATTATAAGGAAGGGTTATAAATGTTTGTGAGTCTAAAAATATAATAAAATTAAAATATTTAAAAGTAAGATAATTTTTTTACATAGAGTTTATAAAATAAGAATATCTCAATGAAGAGTCAAAAACTACAAAAGCACAATTCCTTTTAAGAAAATATAAATAGCAATAACATACAGAATAGACCTTCAGTTTTAATCAATGAAATGCAAATTTAAATGGGGTAACTTCTGCCTGTGAGAGCAGATCACCTATAGAGGAAATTCTTAGCATGTACAAGGTCCTAGTTTCAAATACCAGCAGCCTCCTTCCCCATCCCCCCACCCCCCAAAAAAATCCACAAAAATACTAGGTAACTTTTATAAATCAATATAGCTAAAACCAAAAAATATAGGTTATCATACCCAGTACTTTTGAAGAAACAGTAAAATTCAAGTTTCTTGCATTTCTGACTTACATTGATCATTGAAAGGGTATTCGTTTAGATCCCAGGCTTTGGGGATAAAATGCTCGGGTGCTAATCAAATCCCACAACTTTCTTATGTACTCTCGGCATATAGCTTATTCCCTCCTGAGCTGTAAAATGAGGATAATGATAATGCCTCCTGATACTTTCTACAGGGAGGATTTAATGAGTCAGTACTCATAAATCTCTTAAAATAATAAACAGTCAATAGATATGAACTATTGACTATACATAAACAAAGAGTTCAACAAGGAGCAAATGGTGCCAAAATTTATCATAATTCAAGGAGTGTTCATTTTCAAAATAAGTTATCACAATGTTGTATACAGGGTATAGGGAATCCAGGAGGAATAGTCAAGTACCTAGATACAATAGTAGGTGGTCTGTTGTTTCTTCTAGTCCTGAGGAATGACATCTCCTAGAAAGTGCTGAAACAGAATTGCTACATACAAAAAGGATCTTGGTAAGGAGAAGTGATCTTCTATCAAGGGACACAGTCTGCCTGAGGCAATTCTTTAAGGAGGGAGCTAGAGGAACACATGCCTTGACTTCATTTTTCTCTTTTCTGCTCTTGAGAGGACTCCCCATTGGCTGCCCAACCAGTAGCCTGTAGGCAGCCAGTTGATGCAGCCCATGAGATTCAGTCTCTGGGCATGGAAAGCATGGTGCAAAAGAGTGAATCTGGAGTATATCTGGTATAATATGCCACAGGCCTAGTTGATCAAGTCTCATGAAATATCATCCCAAGTATGTGAGCAGATTCCCTTTCCTGGTGCTAATCTCACACCCAGCCAGTTAGGCATCAGTCACTGGACTGGACTGACATACTTTGGACACCTGAGTAAAAGGCAGGCCATAAGCAATGGAGCAAAAATTGATGAGATCCCAAGCCCCACAGAAGGTAGGAAAGACCCCAATAGGGGCTCACACCTCATCCTCAAGGGCAGACCATTCCATGATTATTGACCAAAGGTCATTTCTATCAAAGTGAAATATGCTCTGATCAAAAACAGGTTTTTTTTTTTTTTTTAACAACTTCAGGTTCCAAATTTCAAACAAGGAGTACAGAATGCTCAAACAATGTTAAATTAGTCAGATTGGTGAATATTCATTTAAATAACATTCATTTAATGAAAAAAGTAGATACAGATACTTAGTAATTTTATGGTTATAACTGAGCAAATTTGAAAATTAATTAGAGGTTTGGGGGATGTAGTTCACTGGTAGAGCTCTTGGCTAGCATGAACAAGTGCTAGGTTCCATCCCCAGCACTGGAGATGGAGAAGAGAAAGAAAGATGGAGAGGAGAGGGAAGGAAAAAGGGTAGGCAACAGAGAAAACAACACATCTTCAGTTTTTCCCATTTCAATCCAGGATGCTTCTGGTGCCCTTTCCGCTCTTCCTTTCTGCCAATGCCTAGTGTTGGCAGCTCCTTTTCCCACTTCTCTCTTTGGGTCTTCCTACAGACTGGGTTCATGAAGTAAAAGGTAAAAGCAGTCTGGAGTATGTCTCTCCCCGTGAGCCACTTCCATATTCTTGCTTCCTGGGAAACTATTATACAGGGAAAGTAGGGGAGACTCACCAACATGGGGCTGGCTGGAATGCTCAGCCTTGGGGAGTGAAGTAAAAGGAGAGGGAAAGTAAACCATTGGATAATACCCACAGAAATTTCAAGAATAAAAGCTTGCCACAGTCATCCTTAGCCCAAGTTCCTTCTTTTGCTTCCTCAGAGATTTCTTCTTTGTTACAAATTTCCAATCCTCTGGATAGAAAACTATACACACATATAGTTACATATATATATATAGAGAGAGAGAGAGTACATATTTATATGTGTGATATATATATATACATATACATATGTGTATATGTCACTTTTACCCTACTAATATGTGGGGAAATATTACTGTCCCCAACTTTATAAATGATAAATGATGACCTTATTTAGATTTACTATGACTACTTGTATTTCTGAACAATCATCATTATGTGGTTGTATTTATTGAAGTAGATTATCAAAATGCACAACATAGTCTTTCCATTAACTCTTTCACATTAATGAGTTGCTATTTAGTAAATTACTATTTCCCAGCACTAAAAGGAAGGCAGCCAGTGGCCTGAATGATTTTCCAAAGTGCCTATTAATAAACACCCAAGGCATATATTAAAATGCTAGAATACAAAGGTCTTTGGGAAGTACATACACATGTGAACCGGGATTTTTAAAAATGTGCCTTAACACTTTCATGACTACAGAATACTGTTTAATAAATTCCTTTGCCAGTTTTTTTTAATCACTCCGATTTTTCACATATTTCTACTTGTAACAATTTGCCATGGGAAATGCTAAATAATCATTTGCAATTTTATATCAAGGGCTTCCTGATTATGTTACTCCATTTTCCACTTCAGTAGGTTAGAAGCAGTTAATGATATAGAAAGGACCTATAAAAAGCAAAGGTGTTAAAATTTTACTTCTTTTAAATTCTTCAGATATTAAAAAAATTAACTGTTAGGTGGGTGCTATGACATTTGCCTGTAACTCCAGAAACTATGGACAATGAGGCAAGAGGATCATCCTAAGTTCAAGGCCAGCCTCAGCAATTTAGTGCCTCAGTGTCCATAGTTTCTGGTGTTACAGGCATGTGCCATAGCACCCACCTAACAGTTAATTTTTTTAATATCTGAAGAATTTAAAAGAAGTAAAATTTTAACACCTTTGCTTTTTATAGGTCCTTTCTATATCATTAACTGCTTCTAACCTACTGAAGTGGAAAATAAAAACATTAAAGTGGACCAGGGATGTTACTTGTGGTAAAGTGACTTGTGTATAATAATTTCTAATACCAAAAAAACCCTTTGATTGTTCAAAAGCATAATCTATTTAATGTTATTACTGATTCCATCTTGCTAAATGTAAGATTTTAAAAGGTTTTTGAATTTAACAACTTATGTGGAATTAATTATAAATTAACATGTCATAAGAAATAAGGGAGACATGACATGTAACCATTACCCATTTCTCCAAATGACATTTTGCAGTAGTACAATATTTCACTCAGAAGATTGACAATGATACAACCAGGAAATAGGCCATTCATGTTACCACAATGATCCCTCATGTTGTTCTTTTATAGCAGCAGTCCCTTATTTCCTCCTCAGTCCTGGCAATATGTTCTCTATGTCAATCATATTGTCTTTTATGAATGTTACATAACTTGAATCACATATTATTTCATGTATTGGAATTAGATTTTTTTTCATTAAGTATAATTCTCTGGACATTCATTGAATTTGATGGCTAAATTAATAGTCCATCTCTTTTTACAGCTAAAGAGTCATCTGTGGTATATATATATATATATATATATATATATATATATATATATATATATACCACAGTTTGTTTAATCATTCACAGTGGAAGGACTACATTATTTCCAATTTGTGGATATTATGCAAAAAACTGCTTTAAACATTTGTGTGCAGGTTTTGGGGTATGCATGTAAGTCTTCATTTCTTTGGTAAAAAGTCTAGTAGCTAATTGCTGGGTCCTATGTTAGTTACATGTTTAGTTTTTAAGAAACTGACAAACCATTTTCTGGGGTGACTACTATTTTATATTTCCACCATAATTCATGAGTAATCTAGTTTCTCTGAATCCTCACTACCATTTGGGATTATCACTATTTTTTAAACCATTCTGATACATGTGTAGTGGTATCTCTTTGTAGTTTTAATTTGCATTGCCCCGATGACTAATGATGTCAACACCTATCTATGTATTTATTTCTCATCTGTGTATCTTTTTCAGTGAATACACTTTTATATACTTTGTCCATGATGTAATTGGATTGTTCTCTTTTTTACTTTAGAAATGAAGAGTGATTTATATATTCATGATATGGTCTTTTATCAGACATGTGGTATGTTTGATTCATCATGTCCCTAGGATCAACATTCTGCACCATATATTCTTGATGTTTAGGAGGTTATATAACTTGGGTGTTATGGTTTAGATGTGAGGAATCACCCAAAAGCTCATGTGTGAGACAATGCAATAAAGCTTAAAGGTGAAATGATTGGGTTTTGAGAGCCTTAACCTAATCAGTGAATTAATCCCTGATAGTTGGTAACTGTAGGTAGGTAGGGTGTAGATGCAGGAGATGGTTCATGGGAGCATGCCTTTGGGTTGTACGTATTATAAATGGTAATGAGAGCTTTATATGTTTCCTGGTGTTTATGGCCTGAATAGTTTTCACCTGCCACACCCTTTTGCCATGATATTCTGCCTCATCTTGGTTCCAAAGCAATCATATCGGTCATCTGTGGACTGAGTCCTCTGAAGATGTAAGCCCTAAATAAACTTTTCTCCTCTAAAATTGCTCTTGTGAGTCTTTTGATCAAAGAAATAAAAAAAAAGATGACCAAAACACTGGGTTTGTGTAAGTTCACCCTCTGATGTTCACCCTCTGATGTTCACACTGTGACAAAATTGTCTTAAGAACATTTCTTGGAACAGCATACCATTGTTGCATGGTGCATGATCACAGTGTGTACTGGCATGAGTGCTTTTGTTTTTACCCTGTGTAATGTTTATTCAGCTTTTTGAATATGCAGGTTTATGTCTCTTGCCAAATTAGGAAATTTTCAGCCATTATTTCTTGAATTATTATTATTATTTCCTATTTTATTCTTCTCTCCTTATGGAACTCTGATAAGATGAATATTCTATCTTTTGTTATAGTCCAAAAACTTGATTTCCTAATCTATGTTTTTCACTGTTGTTGGATTGAGTAGTCTGCATTATTCTGTTTTCCACCTCACTGATTCTATATATTTCTTCCTTTATCCTACTTTCTGCTTTGGCTCATCTATTGAGCCTGTTAGCCTAGTTATTATATTTTCCAGTTCTAGTATTTTCTTTAGTTCTGCTTCCTTTCTTCTATTTCTTTGTTGAGATTTTTTATATTATTGCCAAGTCTTCCTAATTTTTTCCTTTGTTTCACACATGTTCATAATTGCTTACTGAAACATTTCTACCAATACTGCTTTAAAATTCTTTGTTATATCATTTTATTGTCTATCATCTTAATATTAGCATCTATTGTCTTCTTTCATATTTTTGAGATCTGATATGTAAGTATAGAAATCACTTTCTATTAAAAATTAGATGTTTTTACATCATGGTCTGACAATCTGGATGTTATTTGAACTTTCTGATTTAAATGGCCTCCTATGACTGTGCTCCATCAGAGTAAAGGAAGAGCCACCTCATTAGTGCCACTTAGTTTCTGTGGACCCCTGAAGTAGGCAGCTTATTGTGCTAGTTGAGGGTGGGATGTCCAGCTTCACACATGGTTTCCATTGACATCAGATTAGGGTATCCTCATTCTGCCTGGTGATAATGAAAGTTTTGATCATCCACTGAGCTTTCTCTGACACCAACCAGTGATGAGGAGGATAGGCATCTATTAGCCATGAGTGAAGATGGAGACTCATTCAGCCCATTTTGTCTCCTATGATACTTTTGGGGGGCTGGGTGATTATTAACTGATGGCCTTCTCTGATGCCACCCTAGCAGAGGTTTTGAGCACCTTGTTGTAGTCTGATGAATATGAAAATCTATGCTTTCCAGTCAGGCTCAGTTGGTAAATGAGGGAATTGGATTTCATTGATTCTCTATGCTAGAGTAGAGTGATTATTATCTTATAGTTTTCTGTCTTGATGTGATGCCCTTTTCCTGATTCATTTTTAAAATTTTATACCTGTTGGCATTTATGAGTTGCCACCTGATTAAGCACCTGCTCTGGGACATATGAGGCAAAAAGGAAATAAAGAGAATTTGTCATTGTTTTATTCCTCTAGTCCCAAGGCTAGTCTACTTTCTTCATTCCATCTTTTACAGTCATCCTCCTATTTTTAAAATTTGATATCCACAAGTTTTAGTTGTATATTGTGGAAAACCTAGAAAAACTTATGTCTTCTTTATCTTCCCAAAAGAAGAAGTATCCAGACTTTATTTTATAAAGATACTTCCTCTGGTAGTGATTCACAAAAAAAAAAAAAAAAAAAAAAAATTATCTTAAAGGAAGTAAGGAAGTCTTATACAAATATCAATCTTAGCATGAAAACAAAAATTATGTTTTTTTTCTTAAGATTTTGATCTCCATTCTTTGGGCTCATTAATACTCTTGCACTGAAGGAAGAATAAAAGGTGCTGTGTTTAGTCCTGAATCTTGTCCTTTTTCTATGGTCAGTACAGGAACAAGAGCAAGAACTCTATCATGGTTCTCAAAAGAGTCAAAAATATGACAGTACCCACTATTGTTCTCCCCTTCTTTGTAACTAACATGATACATTCTTCCTAGTGGAGAAATATAAAGTAAATTCTCATCAATCGACAAGTGAAAATTGTCATGATTGACAACAGCTTTCTCAACGAAGATTAGATTCACTGTCCATTGAAGAAACAAATATGTGTTGCATACCTACCACATGCTTTGCACAATGGTCATAAGACGGATCTGGTTTCATGATGTGTAGGTTCAAGTGAAAAAAATATGGTGCTGGTTATTCAAAAGGAGGAGAAATTCCATTAAAGGTACAAGGTACTAGCACACACAACTCTTTTTATTTCACTCTCCTTTTTGACCTGTTCTAGGACACTTCATTTGCTAGTTAGTGTCATGTTCTTTTGGGCAATGGGATACTCCACTTCCTATGCATTGCATTTTACCATTGCACCATTTTCACAACTCACAGTGGACAGGCCACCCTGAGAGATTATAGTTTCTGTGCTAGAGCATGCTAGACACCTACTTACAGGTGGATGAGAGGTTTGATAGTAGCCCTTGAATGTGCCCCATTGCTCCCTTCCTTGAATAAAGACAGATGCCACCATGCCTCACCCTATGACC
The DNA here is from genome assembly GCF_021218885.2 of Marmota monax. Taxonomy (NCBI): domain Eukaryota; kingdom Metazoa; phylum Chordata; class Mammalia; order Rodentia; family Sciuridae; genus Marmota; species Marmota monax. Next base: position 10,758,684 of record NW_026693726.1, read on the forward strand.
CAGGATTCCACATATCTAATCCCCAGCACACAGGCACCTACAGGGTTGAGGGACACCAGGGAGGATATCAAGAAGTGCCAAGGGTTCTAAAAAGGGGAGAGTGAGTAGTTTAGTCCATGCCAGGGAGGAAGTCAGGAGGCAGCATTGTGGGTCAGCCAAGGCTCCAAGCCTATGACACATGCGCCAGGGTCCACTGTGCTTCAGTTACAAAAAATAATAATAATTCAAGGATAAATACATTGAGAATTTTACTTTGATAACCATAAAGCATTAAACTCCAATCAAGGTATCCTTCTCAGGTTTGAGCCCCGTGATGGATGGCACTGTTTTCATGTCATGAAGCTGGCTCTGGGACTAGGGAAACAGTAGAGTTATGCCTTGAGATTCTTTCTAGAACTTCAAAGGAACTGGTTAAAAAATGAAAACTTGAGTCTTTTAAACATATATTTCATGTGTTTTGTTCACACACACTCAAGAAATCTATTTTTTAACTAAATTGTCATGTTGTTTTGACATTTGGAAGACATTAACGCTTTCAAGTGGCTTTGATGAGATGGCTCTGCTGACTTTCCTTACTTCATCATATCTTGGTATTATGGTAAAGACATGTATTTACTCTCATAAATTTCTTAGTGATCCCATTATTATTCTGTAATTATGCCTTCACGACAGAAACTAAGTTCCATTACTCAGTAGGGACTATTTTATTTCTTCTAGAGAAAAGAAGCTACAGCATATTTACTGTCAATGGTGAAGTGAAAATTCTCAAATGGCTTTCATCAACATCCTTATTCTTATTCTTCTCATTTTGTTTAGGAAGGTCTTAGTCTATTTTAATCATCAGTTTTATTCAATGCAATACTGCATTAGTAGGTCCATCTACACAGATGGCCAACTGAGTTGGATAATTTATCTTCAAATTTCTTTCTGGTTTTCTTGTAAAAGATACATTTTCAAAAGATAAGTTAAACATTCAAGGTCAAACTGTTGATTTAATAATTCACTTTGAAAAGTGATCATGCATTCTAATTTTTAAAATGTATTTATTTTATTTATATTTTCTTGTATTAGGAATTGAATCCAGGGCCTTTGACTTCATAGGCAAGTGCTCAATCACTGAGACACATCCCCAGCCCTTTTTTAGAATTTTGTTTTGTGATGGGATCTCACTAAGTTGCAAAGGCTGGCCTCAAACTTGTGATCATCCTGCCTCAGCTTCCCAAGTAATGGGGATTACAGGTATGCTCCTTGCACTCAGCAATTCTAATGTATTTTAGTAATGTCAGGGTGTTATAATCATTTTTGCAGAACACTGTCCTGTTCCTCTATCTGACTTACCACTAATGTTTAGATTCAGTCTTTCAATGTTGCGAAGTATTATTGTTTTCATTTTCTGGAAAAGGACATGGAGGCAGAAAGAAGTTTAATAATTTGCCTGAGAAAAGTGAGAATGGTATAGTTTCTTCCATTCAAGTTCTTCCCGTTCTGCTGTGTCTTCTCCCCAAAATGTCCTCTCTTTGCAAAGATAGTGTGAATCTTTCTGCTAATTTTTTAGATTTTTGTTTTAAAGACAGTGATACTCATGGATGATTGGGTGACCCAAAACTTATTTTTTCTGTTGTTTTCTACATTCGTTTATATATTTAACCATTACAATATATAAAAACACCTTAAATCAACAATAAAGCAAGTTTAAAGGGACATTTGAAAGACTTGGCTTATAATATTCACCCACTTGTCTTAGAAATAGTGAAATATGACTCTTGATAAACAGACTTGTCCATCGTGGAACTCATGCATGGAAAAGCTAGTTACTGAAGCACAAAATGGATCTCATAACCAAAATGGTTATGGTTATTGTTTTCTGTTTTTGTTCTAGTGCTTCTCTGACCGATTCTATAACTTTTAAGTAGAATGTTCCTGAATATTTGAATTTCTAAAAATAGAAGTTCCAGGATTATCTTTTCTTAAGTAATAAGAGGGCATTTGAGGTATTCAAAGTGTTCAGGACATGCCACCCCCAAATGTACCCCCTTGGTATATTGTTTACTTTGAGCTTAAGACACCTGAGAAACAGCAGTTACAGGAAAGGGTGTCTCATCTCCTCCTTTCTACCTAAAAACAGGCCAAAATGGACTGCCCCAGCTCAAATCCCTCTCTCTTGTCATTTCTTTACTATTTCTTGGTCACTTTCTTCTCTGGTTACTTCTTCAAGTCTTCATTTTCATATAAAGGCTGTCATCTGCATGTAAAATTTTGGTAGAATCTGTGTGGTTTTTCTCCTATTAACTTGTTTTGTGTCAATTTAATTCTTAGGTCCAACCAAAGACCCTGAGAGGGTAAAGGAGAAATTTTTCCTTCCCTATAATATTCACTCAACTATTTATTTGATACTACCTACCTGTGCAATTCTTCAATATTTAGAAAATATTTTCATCAAATATGTTATATTTGAAGATATTTACTTACTTTGCTTCCTTATTTTGTTTTCCACTGTTGGAAGAATAGCTCAGTTAAGCCCTCTGAGTCTGTTTCCTCCTTGTTACTAATGCACAGTATTAAGATCAGTGCCGGCAAACATTATTAAGCATGAATTATTTATATCTTTTGGCTTCATATTGCTGTTAAAGCTGAAGGTAGCTTCCCAGGTCTTAGTCCATTTTCTGTTGCTATCATAGAATATCTAAGCCTAGGATATTTATGAAGAAAAGGGGTTTGTTTAGCTCGCAGTTGTGAGGACTGAAAAGCTCAAGATCTGGTGCCTGAATCTGGCTAAGTCCTCATGTTATATAATAACATAAGAAAAGTGTAGAAGGGCAAGAAAGTCAATTTGGGAGAGAGGGCAAGTGTGGAGGAATGTTTTATAACAAACTGCTATTACAATAACTAACCTATATGAATCCCTTTTAAAGACCTAATCCCCTCTTACTCGCCTACCACCTTTCAATGCCATTACACTGAGGACTAAGCCTGAACATGAGTTCTGGTGGGAACAAACTATGTTCAAACTATACCACTTGGTCATCTAGTCTTGATTAACCATCATAATAGGACAGGGAACATAGAGTTTCAAATGAGTTCATGACCCAAGACTCAAGATAAGTCAATAGATGCATTAGTACTAAAATATACTCACTAATCATTAAGAAAGATCTTTTTCATGACTCAAATTAAATGGACAATTAACAGTTTTTCCACTTACCAATGTACTAAGTTCTCAGTGAGTTTTGGTCTTTCTTGATGCATGCATTTCCATGTATAATTATTTAAATCCTTCTGTATAAAACATCATCCTGTTAACATTGTTCTGTCTGCTCTATACTCATCCCTCAGCACTGAGCCTACCCTGTGACAGCTTATTTGATATGTCTTCCTTTAGTCCAACCTTCAAATCCCACCTATTCCAGACCAGCTTATACCTTTTCCTAATGACTCCCTCAGAGTCCTTCATTTAGCCAAATTATCCTGTTGGATGTATTTGCTGAATTTCTTATATTTTTCCCCCAAACAGATAATTAGCTTCTTGGATCAGAAATTGTCTTCTACAGTAGAGTGTCTAAGCATTTAAAAGAGATATTAAATATTGATGGGCTTGAAGTTGAGGACTGGAACATGCTAGTGGTCTGCTGTCCTTGACCATGCCTTCTCTAATGCCTACCTCACTTCTCTCTTTCTTTCTAGATCTTCACCTTCTCTACTTTCTCACACAGATTTGTAAAGGTCAGTGCACATATGGGCAGAAGATTTTTTTCTTTATTTCCTTCTAGTTGGGCCAAATCCTTGATTCATAGCAAAGTGAATTGCAAAACTGCTTGCTTGTAGTATGAATTATCTTCTGCTTCCTTTGCTGATCATCATAGCATTTCCATATTAAAACTTTCCCAAACATTTTCCAAGAAAGATTAAAAAGGATTTTGTGAAAACAAATAGTCCCATGGAAAACTAGTGACAGGTCTGTGAAGAAAGGGTCTCATGTTTAAGTATGGTGAGGAAATGCTGCATACATTGTCATTCTTAGACATCACCCTGCTGTGGCACACCAGGAGAACTGTGGAGATGTGTGGTTAGCAGCAATTAAATAAAGTCACTTATAGTAAGTGTTTCATCCAAGTAATTCCACCATAGATTTTCAGGTGGGCATGCCATTATCTTGTGGTCTTTCATTCATGTCTGAGAGATCATGATCTTTACTAATACCTTCATGGGAATATGGTCACCACTCCCATATCTGTATAGGAGACAATCTGCACCCATATTCTAATCAGTAAATGTTTCCTTTTCTTTTTTTTCTTTGGAGTTTTGTTATTGTTTTTCTTTGCTAAATTTTTCTCTAAAATTCTAATGACTTGGGGCATCCTTTTAATTGATCTTTAAGATCTTTGAAGAGCAGTTTTAACATGAGCAGCACTAAAGAAGTGTATGATACTCTAAAGAAACTCTAAAGTGTAGTGATTAGCAAGAATATTATGACAAATTCTCTTAAGTCTTGGATACCTTCCTGCAAGCTTTTTATTTGTATTGAAAAAAAAAAAACAATGAATCATACCTCATTTGAATATTGTGTGGGTTTTAGTCAATTTTGATTATTAATTTTTCTGTGTTTAGTCATTCTCAATGTGTTTTTGATATACAACCACAACAACAAGGAGACATGAACCTTGAACATCTGAGTTTGGCAGTCCAGGGATGGTTTGCTTGTTTCTCATTGTGTTTGTAATGCAGTGTACTTTAAATTTAATATATTTGCAATTTTCCCTTTGTATTTTTATTAAACTCTCTACTTATTTTCCCATTCTTCTCTGACTGACAGATGGGCTTATTTCTCCTGTATGTGTTTCTGTTGCTAATATCTGTAATTCAATAGTCAGAGAAACTAGAAATTAGTTTGTAACACATTTTCAACAGAAAATGTTTTCTTCAAGCTGCATTTTATTTGTAAGCTAAAATAAAACATAATACTTTCTAGATGACTTATTCACAAGGGAATAAAAGCCGAGTTTCAAAAACAAACATGATGGTGAAACTTTCTTGCTAATCATAGGAAACTGGCTCAAGACATGGTCACTTCCACATTCCGGTCTTTAGCTGACATCTTTCTTCATATCACCAGGCACAGCTTGCAAGAATTCCCTTGAACAGAATTAATCCAATTGTATTTTACTTATTTGTCTTTGTGTGGCTGGGGATTGAACCCAGGACCTCCTGCACACCAGGCAAGTGCTCTGTCACTGAGCCACATCCCAGGCCTCTACAGTTGTGTTTTCTTATTCAGCTTGTTCTTGATTTGACAGGTTTTTATGTTTTATGAAGACATAAAATAATTTCAAGATTAAAATTAAATTATGGTAATGGTGTAAAGAATTAAGTATTTATATTTATGCCTTCAAGAAAAAAATGCCTTTTCATGCAGTCCTTAATCAGATAATATTCCCAATCCAGAGAAATACTTTGGATCTGACCTGTCTTGTCCTGAGAACTACTGATTAGATCTCACCAAGCCACATCCTCATCTTCTAGTATAAATGTGTCCTCTCTATGTGTTTTTCTGGTTTAATGTGATTTTCCTGGCTTGGAAGTTTTCTGGTTAGATGAATTCTTTCCTCCCTGACCAGGTATAAACCTGACTGCTGGTCTGAGGTCTGTAGGTCCACCAAGGTGCTGTCATGTTTTCTCACCTTCTTTATATAGGAATATTGTATTCCCTTCAGAGCTGAGGGAGGAAATCAGATGAACCAAAGTTATCTGCATTGTAGGTCATGACAGAGAAGCACAGAGAAGTTAAAATTCCTACTGAATGTGCATAGCAGTTATTGATGGTATCAAGAACAGAACACTTTCTTTGCCTGTCTTAAATTCTGGGCCTGAGATATAAATGCCCAGTCTCACCTAAGCATTCTTTATTTCTTGACTCTGCTGATTCTCACCGCTTAGGTATTCAAAATACAGTTTCCTTGTTTCTGCCTGTGCATTCCCACTCCTCATTTTCTCTGCCACCAGGGGTATTCTTTATTCTTATGAGTCACCTTTTCTTTTTTTTTTTTTTTTCTCTTGTTCAATTACCATCCCAAATTTCCATCCTCCTTCAAAGCATCCTGGTTTAACTCTTCCAATATCTGATTGTAATTTTCTTTCTCAGGTAGATTTTTATATATTAATTTGCTCTCACTACAATTTCATTGTGAACTTTGTATTTTCATCTCCCCTACAATCTTCTCCAGCCCCAGCACATTTTAAAATCTCAAGGGTTCAAAACCAATCTTTATTTTTCTTTGAATTCTTTAAGGTTTTGTTAGGAGGAGGGATCTGATTTTCTTCTCTTCCTTTGTTTCATTAAAAGAGGGAATGCAAATATTTTCCCTCCAGGGAGTTTTTGGGAAGGAGTTTTTTTAGTTGCTAATGATTTGTATTCTGGGTTTAATGGTCCATCAAAGTCTATTAAGTAGTAGCAGGAACAAAAGAGGGTTATAATGAAAAGTAAAAGGGGATAAACCACAATGAGGAAAAAAAGATTTCTCTAGGACTACAAACATGATTTAGGGAGGTGGACCAGAGAGGGACAGCATTTATGAAAGGGGAGTCTGGGAGGCCAGGAGAATGGAGAATGACCAACATGGGGAAGTTCAGGCACAGATGAGAGGCTGGACCTGGTGAAGATCTCCAGGAGAGCCCAGAAATGACTAGAGCCAAATCATAATTCACAGCCACCCCTTACTGTAAGATTTTGCTGGATCTGGCATCTCTCCTTTCCTCTGCTCAGGAGAAAGGAATGTGGTGCGTCTCCTGGCGCCTGTAGAGCAGTTTACCTTGACCTCCCCTGGGAACCTCATCAGCTCATCTTCCATCTGCCCTCCTCTCAGTTGGGCCACTGACATCATCTGTATGAGTCAGGGTTCTGGCATCTGGCATTGCTACCTTCAGCACAAAGTTCTCTTCTGATTTCAACTTCCCATTTGCAAATCCATTCAATTATTTCAGAGGTCTCAAAACTAAGTATATCCCAAAACCAACCTCTGGTCTTCATTGTTATAGTAAGTGGTATCTTTGTCTAGTCAGAATAAGCCATGAACCAAGAGGCATTTCAGGCATATTCTAATGACATACTTTAAGGCAGTTGTAACAAAGAACTATCTGCAAAGTCGAGGGTGATGTTTAAAGAAACCACCAAGCAATATTGCAGTACTTCTGAAATAATGACAATAGGAGCCCGGACCCCATTCCTACCCCTGAAGGGTCAGTTGAGGAAGTGGTTTCTGGCAGGGAGGAAGGAAGGGCTATGCAGAAAGATATGACTTGGATTTGTGTCTTTCCATCAATGGATATGGCACTCACAGCTTGGAGATGTAGGCAGAAACAATAACAGCAGTCACTCTCCTTGCACCTCAGAACTCCTTCACTGTTCCTGAAATTACAGAACAAAGCTGGGGGTGGGGGATCTATTGATGTACACCTAGAGAGAGAATTCCTCCTAGGATGTGGGGTAGGGTGGAAAAGGATGAGTGGATCAGAATGGACAAAGAAAATACAATCATATATATTCTCTTGGCTCCTATCTGATTATTTCATGTCAATAACCTTGAAATAATATCCAGCATATCCTTAAATTTATATATATATATATATATATATATATATATATATATATATATATATATATATGGCGTGGGCACAGAGCACTTAACAAAAAACATGGAAAATATCATGTCAGAGACTCCTGGGCCAGGACAATGGTTGATGATTTTCCTACTGCCATTGTCCAGGGGTTGCACACAAGGGACCCAATAAATGTTTGTGATGGCCTCTAACTCCCACCCAACTGGAGGCTCACGTTCTTTCTGGCTTGTTCAGTTCAGCGAGAGCATGAAGCACCTCTTGAAGACTGACTCTGCGGTGCTCACTCACTCACACACTGACACGTAATCAAATGTTTTACTTTGGTTCCATTATCTTTTCATCAAAACACTTGGAGAAAAAAAAATGATTGGCACCGCCAAGTTAATTCAGCTGAGGACAAACAATCTTCAAAGCAGAGTCATCTCTCCCTGAGCTGGCTCAACCGTCTGCAATATTAAATTCATAAATTGAATTACTTCTGCCTCTGACTGACTTTTCTTGAAAGTAGATATTATTCTCTTTCTTTTTACATAATCAATCATGGATTAAAGTAGGTAACACAGGTTGTTTGCTACAGATCAATTTCTCTACAAAACCAGGAAAGGGAGGGTCAGGAAGAAGAGGGTGAAAACTCTCCAGATTGCTAAAATAAAAGCTCTGCAAAGAAAATCTTAAACCTCTTCTTCCTTGGGCTCCCAAGGAACTACCTTTTCCTCCCATCCTAAGTTATTGTGGGGATTTTAACCCTTGTCTACAATATCCCTGATAGTCCTCTCTTCAACAGATGGAATCTAAATCCCCTTCTTTCAAATTTAGACTGGGTTTAGTGACTGACTTTTAACAAATTGAGTGAGGACAAGGAAATGAGATTACCTATGTGACTTCCAAGTCCTGTCATGGAAGGCTGGCTTTGCCTTTCTTGGGAAACACACTTTTACATCTGAGGTGCCATGTGAGAAATTTGCCTATGCCAATGTAACTGTGCCGGAGAGACCACCTCAGACAGAGACAAGCCAAGGGAGCCCATCTAATTCAGCGTCAGCTATCTGAGCACCACACCTACAAGGAAGAAGTCTCCCTTACTGAGATTCAGTGTCATCACTGAGGTCAAGGACATCACCAAGTTCTAGTAATTATTTTCCTACAATTATGGCAAATGTAAATCATGTTTGTTCCCACTGCTTCCACTCAGATCCAAGGGACAGTTGTTCTTATATCATTTAATACAATAATTCCTCAACATTCTCATTATTGTGATGATTTTGACATGAGGTGTCCACCAACAGCTCATGTGTGAGACCACATAAGAAAGTTTAGAGGTGAAAAGATTGGGTTATGAGAATCTTAACCTAATCAGTGCATTAATCCCTTGATAGGGGTTAAGTGGCTTGTAACTGTAGGCAGATGGGGTGTAGCTGGAGGTAATGGGTCCCTGGGGGCCTATCTTTGGGGTATGTATTTTGTCTACAGTCTTTCTCTGCCTCCTGGTGTCATGTCCCCAGTTGCTTTCCTCTGCCACACATTTCTTCCATGATACTCTGCCTCACCCCAGGACCAGAGCAAAGGAGCTGGCCATCAACTGAGACCTCTGAAATTGTTAGCCCCCAAATAAACTTTTCCTTCTTAAAATTGTTCTTGTTATGTTTTTTGGTCATAGCAGCAAAAAAAAGTTGACAATAGGCATATTAATTTTTAAAATATGAATCATATGAATTTACTACTGTCCCATTTAGGAACATTTAATTGGGGCTAAAACTTCCTACACACTAACTCAGTGATGATTTAATATTGCTTTTCTCTCCAACCTCCTTTTGACTTACCCTCTCCCTCATTCACTAGATCTACTTTCTTAGATTCCCACAAATTCCTAACACTTTGGGGAAGGCTTGTGTATGCTTCCCATTCTGTGTGGAATACTATCTCCCTTTCCTCTGAATCTACTGTCACCTCAAAAAACATCTCTTGTCTTAGCTGATATTGATCTATCTGGTTTCTCCTTCAATGCCACTTCCTCAAGTAGCATCCCTTGACCTCCAACTTTGATATGATTTTGGTCTTATATATTAGTCCTCTCCAAAACATGCTCTTATGATCACACTATTACTACAGTTAGAAATTATACCTGCCTTTTCTATATTGAATTTATTTATGTTATATCCCTACAACTTTAGGTTAAGTTTTATGATGGCAGAGATGAATCTCATTTGTTCACCAATGAATGCCCAGAATTTATTAGTATCTAAATCACAGTAAATATTTGACATATATTTTTGAATGAACAAATTCTTGTTAATTATGATCTTTGGGTCAACGTTTTTGTCACATTTGGAACTTTTGAGAAAGTGATTTTACCAGTGACCTTGTGACCATGTGATCATGTAGAGAGATCTTGGAAGGACAAATCCCTTCTAGAAGATAACGTTACATAAACTACATTTAGAGGCAAGTTCAAGTCCAAGAACGGTCTTTTAAAAAGATACCGGATCTCACATTACCTCCACTTGATAAATTTCTGAATAGGTCTCTTTACTTTTCTACGATGTCTTTATAAGCCTAAACTTTTCCTTCTTCCAGAGCCCATTGGAGAAAAAATCAACCAGACATCCCCTACCCTGAGAAAAAATTCACATTATTATTTGGAATGATTTCTTTAATATTATAAAGAAGCAAAGCATTGCACATATAGAGCACTATATATATATGTGTGTGAAAAAATTGTAATGTATTCTGCTGTCATATATAAATTTAAAAAAATTAATAAATAACTAAAAAAAGAAGCAAGGCATTTATTTTTGAGAATAGAAATTGAATCCTATTTCTGCTATTCCAAAGAAGTTTACTCTTGACTTTATAACCATCCCAAGCAACAAAGTAAAAACAAAACCAAACCGATTTTCATGGTTTAAATAGCCTCATTATCTCTCTAGATATCACCAGGCCAGATGAGGAATTTAAAAACTTTAAAAAATAGAGTTGCAAATAAAAGAAACTGTATCAACAGCCAAGCAACATTAAATGACCTTCTCTCTATAGGTAAAATATCAGCTCAATTCTGGTTTCTAATTTGCTTTGATTATAACGTTAAAAATACCCAACCTTAAAAACAATGTGGGTCAGAAATCATGTTCATGATTATGCACAATGCAGAAAACCCTTTGGTGAATACCTGTCACATGCATGAAGGTTTCCACCACTATTGTGGCATCCATGACAATTCAGAATAAAACAGGCCAGATAAACATCAGTCAATCACATTTTCCTTTCCTCCTGGGATCAAAAACATTCTGGCTTTCCCCTGCTGTCCTGAGCCTGATACCAGCATTTTTTTTTTTTTAACCTGCAAGATTGAGACTAAATATTTTTCCATCTGTCAATACTTTGAGTAAAAAATGAACTAAATAAATTATACCAACAGATAAAAGAGCATATACATGAATTAGGCAGTGCCCCTTCTCATCACTGCTCCTTCTGTAAATGACAGATTAGCTGCTCATCTAAAATCTGTCAAGCAAGTGCTTTGAAAATCCAGACAAATTATAAGAATTATAAGACAGTCTTGTTAAGTGGAAGTAGATGACAACATTATGCCCTATAACTGAATTTATTGAAGCAAAAGCCTGGGAGCAACAATTTTGAATTTTTGAGGTGTTTCTCAAAATTCTCATGTTTTTTTAAAAAATATGCATTTGACCATTGTAATAGGATTCACTAATGCTTGCCCTTCCTTCCTTCCTTCCTTCCTTCCTTCCTTCCTTCCTTCCTTCCTTCCTTCCTTCCTTCCTTCTGTTTTCTTTCTCCCTTCCTTCTTTCTTTCTCTCATTTTTAATTAAGTAGGACTCAGCACAGTGGTACAATCCCAGCTACTTGAGAAGCTGAGGCAGGAGGATCATAAGGTTAAGGGCCAGCCTGGGCAACTTAGTGAGATACTCTCTCAAAATATAAGCTAAAAATCACCAGGGAAGTAACTCAGTCAAAGCACCAATGAGCTCAATCCCTAGTACTGCAAAAATAATAAAATAAAATTAAACAAGAATAAATATCCATGATTTATTTTTGGATCTCTGGATCTTGGATCAGCCTTTCCAAAAATGATATAGCAGGATGTTAAGAAGTTTTATGTTTTAAAAATGTCTTGAAATACTGATTTGATATAAATAGGTTCTAAAGGATTTGTATACTATAATAATTATGTATTTGGGGATCCTCCAAGTAGGGATACAATTTATTTGAGTTCAAGAATACTTTATTTTTTGGATCATCTTAAAGGACTAGAGTTTAATTAAATACTTTTTGGGAAACTGGTACCCCCCACCCAAATGTCCATAAGCATGTGGCAGCCCAGAAGCTACTCAATAAGGGCACTAATCACATCATGAGGTCCCTACCCTCACATTCTAATTATCTTCCAATGGTCCTATTCCCAACCATTACATTTGGGCTTAATGTTCCAACATCTGAATTTCAGGAGACACATACAGTCCCTAACAGTTAAAGTGCAATAATTTATTTATCTGCAAATCTTTATATCTTCCAGGTATGAGATCTTGAATTAGGATCTGAAGGATATAAGAGTGAATATTTAAAAGGAATGGAAGAAATATTTCCTCCAAGCAGCTTCCAGTTAAAGATGGAAGAAAGCCTTTACAGAATTAATGTGGTATAGTTTGGAGCCTGCAACATTGTTTCACACCTTCATGGAGAATCCATCTTAAGAAGAAAGGGAGACAAACTAGTACTTATGAAACTCTGTACCCATTGCATTTTGCCCTCCAAATCCTTGGATTCTACATCAGTGGATTCAACTAACCATTGATAGAAAAAAAAATTTTATTTGTGTTTCTACTGAACATGTTCAGTCTTTTTTCTTGTCACTATTCCCTAAACAATACAGTATATCAACTATTTACATGGCAGTTACATTGTATTAGGTATTATGAATAATGTTGAGATGGTTTAAAGAATAGGGAAGGTATTATAATTTACATGCAAATACTATGTCATTTTATATAGCAATCTTGAGCATCACAGACAGCAGAGTTTAGCATCCTGGGGGAGACTGGGTAAGGGTGGGAAAGAGGGTGTCCTGGAACCAAGCCCCTGAGGAAACAACTGTGCTTTGATTGGGGAAAGGTGCATGTGAAGGATATTTTTTAAAAGAAAAAGAGGAGATGTGAAAAAGAGAAAAATAATCTTGAGACCTAGTCACAGCAGTATGAGTAAGTAACTCTGCACCCCTAGCTATCCAACTAATCCTTTAAGCTTCAATTTGTTCTTACCCAAAAGAAGAGGTTGGGACTCAATGGCCTCAAGGCTGTTTAGCAATTCTCAGCATCTAATCTATTTTACTGTCTTGTATGTTTGCAAATCCAGGTTTAAAGAATCCAGGCAGCTAAGAGAAAAATTAGCAGCTGATCAGTTTCTTCAACATTTGGTTTGGGTTCCCATTTATTTTATTATCAAACTTACATTAAATCAAGTTTGGTAATTGTTAGAAACAAAGAATCATTACTCAGAAAGCAGCATCTGAGCTGTGTTGTGATTAAAAGACTTTGAAAAGCTCAGGAAGTATAGTTTTCATTGGCATTGTTTTTCTTCCTTTCTCTAAAAACCTTTTTGTGCAGGTTCAAGTGCAAGATTAGATACTAATTTGATTCTCTACATTATAGAACAGTCTTTAACACAGTGTTGAGATATGGGCTTATCTAGAGGGACTGTTTTTGAAAGAAATGCTGCTTTTCAGTGGGAGATAGGCCAGCTTTGTTTTTCTGAATTATTCAGAACAGAAATAACTGGCTGATTTGCTGATATGCAGATCAATATCAGGTATTATTTAGCAAGCACCAGCATGCCTGAATATCTGAATATCTTTTCACCACTCTGGGAATATTGAACCTTAGAAAATAAAAAGAGGAACTTTGTTTCCTACTGACCAAATACAAGATATTAGATAGTACCCCTAGGAAATAAGAAAATTAAATAAGCTCCATTTTCTTGCACAGAACAAAAATCTGTCCTCCTCTTCAAATACTGATGGGAACTTCTCTCTGGATTGAACTGTCAAGGTTTCAAAATGAAGGTACTGAAAATGAAACAAATTATGGTCTGGTTGTGACTACAAGTAGAGCAGGGTCTAGTCATTTTCTAACTAGAAGAAATGAAATCACAAATCACCTAAAGAGGTAAAACACAGCCTTCTTTTGAAGTCCTTCCAATCTCTTGTTTTTCTTTCTACCTGTTCTTCTAAGCTTTGGCATGTCGTCTGCATTTGGAAAAAGTTTTCATTGAATTTACTACTCCATTTTAAATAAAAATTCCATGCAGATGTATTTAGTTTTGCTTTGAAATATCCATTCCTCGGACATCATTTTGGTTTTCCACTTGATGGCATGCTGTTTGCCTGCCTTCAATTGTCCAAATGGTTGGATCCCTAGAATATGCTTTATTCTTGTTGATAATGCCATCAGTTGTCCTCTTGCTTTCCACTGGGCCTTTTCTCTTTTTGTCTTTGTACATTTTCACATTACCTTCAATCCATAAATGTCACCTGTCCCCACCTTCATAATTCTGTTCCCAAATACCTAATTATTCCTATCTTTCCCTTTTGGCAATCCATGTAGAACAACAGTAGCTAATACTGGTTAAGAAAATATTCTTTTTTTGAATATGCTGTTAGCAAGCATAAAAACCAGTCTATACCATTCCTAAGAAGAAGGATGGGCTTCCTCTAGGGATGCACATTTTGGCTTCCACTGTGTTGCCACCCCACTTGCCCTACTTTCATCCATTTGAAGAACAAGCCCTTCTTGTTTGTGACAAGGGCAGTTGCTTCTTTGGCCCATCCACTCATCCCTGCTGTGTGCTTCTTTTGGTACTGCCAAGTTCTGGGCACCAAGTGGAAGAAGCCTGCGGCATCTGTCACAGAATAGTAGAGCTCAGAAACAGCAATATGTCTACCTGCAGATGCTGCACCCACAAGTCCTTATGGAATGGAAAGATACAATCCAGAAGAACAGGCTATATTTTATCCCAGCCTCAACCCCCCACCAATGCCCTTCTAATGTCCCTACAATGTTAAGAATCATAACAGAAGCACAAGATGCAATATTTTCAATAGTGGAATTTTGCTGGAAGAAGGATTCCAGGTGGTAAGGAGAGATCTGAGAACCAATCGACACAGGATTAACCCTTCAGGTGATGAGTGAGGGTGTACACCATGTAGTAAAATCCTAGAGGTCTTGGAAACATCCCTAAGTTGAAAAGCAATCTACTGAAGTATTTCTAAGGCCACCAACAGAGACCCAACACTTTTTAGGTCTTCTGCTAGCTGATAAAATGAAAATGACACCATGGAGAGAAACATTCTTAAAATTATTCATCAATATCATCTTGATGCAAATGAATTTACAAATTAAAATTAGTCTCCCTTGTGAAAGACAGCATGTTTTTATGGGTGGTGGATGGAAAAGAAACTTTTCTTTCTCTTTATTTCCAGAAGAATTCTGTTATTCTAAATCTACCACCCTCCAAAAGAAAAAAGACCAGGGTATTTTAAGTTTTGTCTCTGCTATGATTTAAATGTGTTGCTCAAAATTCAAGTGTTAGAAACGTGATCTCCAAACTTATATGCTGTTGGTATTGTGAGGTGATGCCTTTGGAGGTAATTACAGTTAGATGAGGTCTTGGGGGGGTGTCTTAAGAAGGGTTAGTGACTTTAGAAGGAAAAGAAAGATCTAAGCTGATACATTCCTGCTCTTTCTCCATATGATGTCATTCAATGTGTTATGATATAGAAAGAAGATCCATACCAGATTCTGGCATTCTTAATATTGGACTTCTAGCTTCCGGAACTGTGAAAGATTAATTTCTTTATAAATTACACAGTCTGTGGTATTCTGTCTTAGCAGCAGAAAATAGACTAAGAAAACCTCCATGTGGAAACACAATATTTGCATTATTATTTAAGAATTTAAGTCAATTTTCTAAGACTTTGCTTAATTATTTTTCAGAGTTGTTTATGTTACTAATTATGTTGAATAACATGAGTTAGTTTTGAAGAGACAAAACTCCAAGCATATGTCTTCAAATAACTCATATGTATGTACATAAGTTATGTATTTAAAATTACAATTAGAAATTAAAGTTTTAGACCTAGATAAAGTCTGTACTACTAAAAAGAAGCAATACAAAAAAATAATAGCAAGGTATGTTAACATTATTTTATAGTTGTTTTTGACCTTTAGTCCAATTAAGTAGTCTCCTCCAAAAAAAATTTTTTTTTGGATTTATAATTAGATTCCTGATATGTACTATTTTAAAACAAAATATGTTTATGTTCTTTAAAAAAGTGATAAATTAACTACTTCAAAGAATTTCCTAATCCAAGGGCAGGAGGATTTTCAGTTCTAAACTAAGTTTCATATTTATCAGCTCTGATAGTTTTATGTTTTGCTTTGTTTGTTTATTTGTTTTTGTGGTCCTGGAACTTGAATCCAGGGTCTTCTTTATATTTGGCAAATGCTCTATCACTGAACTATCTCCCCTCTCCCCCGCAGCCTTAGCTTTATATTTTAATGAATTCCCTTTATCAAGCTGAGGAAATTTCCTTTTACTTTTAGTTTTATCATGTTTTTATCATACAAGTGTGTTCAATTATGTCAACTGCTATTTCTCCATCAAATGAGATGATCGTGATTTTTTTTTTCTTTTCTCCCTCTACTAATACAGTTTATTAGACTGTTTTTCAT
Source organism: Marmota monax (assembly GCF_021218885.2). NCBI lineage: Eukaryota > Metazoa > Chordata > Mammalia > Rodentia > Sciuridae > Marmota > Marmota monax. Next base: position 10,775,039 of record NW_026693726.1, read on the forward strand.
ATAAGGTTGGGATAAATCCATATGATAAATTCCTGGGATAAATCCCATTTGGTCATGGTGCCTAATCCTTTTAATATGATGTTATATTAAAAACTTTCCAGTGTTTTTAAAGGGATTTTTGCATCTATATTCATAGTGCTATCTGTCTGTAGCTTTCTTTTCTTTGATATCCTTTTTGGCTTTAACATCAGGTAAATACTGTCCTCAGAAAATAAGCTCAGAAGTTTTGCCTCCTCTTTACTTTGTGAAAGAGACTGAGGAGGACGGGTCTGAATTATCAATTGTTTGGTAGCAATTTACCAGTGAAACCATCTAGTCATATGCTTTCTGCTGCTTTTGGTGAAGATGCATTTTTTTTTTTAAATTGATCCATTGAATTTTCTGTTACTAGCTCCATTTTTATTATTGATTCAATAAATTAATTTTTATTCTTGGGTCTGTTTTGAAATTTTGTATATTTCTAGAAATTTGTCATTTTCACTTCAGTTATCCAGTATTTTGGCACACATTAGTTCATAGCGTTTTCTTAAAACTATTTTATTTCTGTAAGATCACTAATAATTGCCTCAATTTAATCTCTAATTTTAAAAAGTTGAGGTTTTTTTCCTCTCTCTCTTTGTTTTTGATAACTTCTCTCAAATATTTGTTAATTTTTCACTTTTTTGGTACTACATATTGAACCCAGGGATACTTTGCCACTGAGCAACATTCTCAGTACTTTTTATTCTATTTTCAAAATATGTTTTTGTATTGGGAATCGAAGCCAGGGATACTTTACCACTGAGCCACATCCTCAGCCTTTTTATATATTTTATTTTCAGACAAGGTCTCACTAAGTTGGCCTTGCTAAATTGCTGAGGCTGGCCTTGAATTTGCAATCCTCCTGCCTCAGCCTTCCACACTACTGGGATCACAGGCATGTGTCACTATGTCTGGCTAGTTTTTAAATTTTAAAACAATGTCTTGTTAATTTCCAGAGGCTGGTCTTGAGTTGGAGATTTCCCTGCCTCCGCCTCCTGTGTATCTGAGATTATAGGTTTGCAAGACCATCCCCAATTTGTAAATGTTTTGTCCTTTCAAAAAATATCAAACTTTTGGTTCATTGAACATTTCTACTATTTTTCCATTGTTGATGATAATTTTCTTGCCCTGGCTTTCTTTGGTTATGTTATTTGTTATGTTATTTTTCTTCTATTTCACTAAGGCAAAATTGAGTTATTAATTTGAGATCTTTATTCTTTTAAAATGAGAACATTTACAGATATAAATTGCCTCCTCAACACACTGTTTTACTGCATATAGCAAGTTTTAAGATGTTATGTATTGTTTTGATCCTTTCCAAGAAATTTCTAATACCTCTTGTATTTCTTCTTTGATCCATTGGGTATTAACAGTATGTTATTTAATTTCCACATATTTGTGGATTTTCAAGATTTCATTTTGTTCAATAACTTTTATTTTTTTTTCTAACTTTATTCCTTGTGGTCAGAAAAGTTACTATGTGTGATTTCAATCAAGACAAATTGAAACCTGTCTTGTGTTCCAACATGTGATCTGTGGAAGAGAATATTACATGTGCTCATGAGAAGGATATGTGTTACCCTGTTCTTGGGTACGGAATTTCATATGCATCTGTTAAGTCAAACTGGTTTGTCCTGTTGGTCAATCATTGTATTTCCTTGATGATCTGTTGAAAGTAGGATATTAAGGTTTATGATATTTGTTTTTATTGGTGTTGTTGTTGACTGTCCTCTTTCCCCTCAATTCTGTTGTGTTTTTTTTTCCATACATTATGGGGCTCATTTGATAAGTGGGTGCTTTGGTCTGGATGTTTTTTTCCCCCAATATTTGAATGTTGAGATTTTAACCTCCAAGGCAATGATATTAGGAGGTGGGGCTTTAGGAGGGTTGGGTAAAACTCTCACAAAATAGGGCTAGTGTCATTACTAAAAGTATTTACTATGTCTTTTGTAACTTTTATGTAGGAGATCTTGTCTTTTGGTTTTATTTCCCCCATTGGTTTTCTCCCCGATGAAGTTAACTTTCCAGCTCTCAGGAAGAACATCATATAATCCCTTACCCCTCCCCCTCCTCTCTGAAGGGTGCCAAGCCAAGGGCGCCAAAGTCAAAAGTTTTCTTGACCAATCTCCAGGGACACAGCGTCTGCTCCCTGTTCCTGAGTCCCCCTGCCAATCTGCACCCTCCATGTCGCCTATGCAGCCCTTCTTAAGCCTAAGCTTGCAAGTTCACATTCTCTGCTCTTCCTCTCCTTTTCTTCCCCTTTGGGGAGCCCCCCCAAAAAAATCTCTTGGTTGAATCTCCATCTCAGGTGAGTCACTCCCCTTTCAACTTTTGTTTTTCTATTCTTTCCTTACTGTCATCTTTCCATGTTGCTTATTTTAATTCTTGTGTGAAGTTTTTACTATGTGTTTTTGTGTTGTTAGTGATTTCATTAATTCTTATGATTAATATCTTAAACTTTTCTTTCTCCACCCTTCTTTCCAAGGTCTTTCATCTGTTGTTGACTGTTATCCTTTTACCAGGCAGCAGAAACTAATAGATTTGCTTTTTTTTTAATTGGTGCATATTAATCATACAGAATGGTGGGTTTCTTTGTAGCATATTCATGTATACATAAATGTAATCGGAAAAAAAAACATCAGGGTTAGGTGAGATAAGTCAAGACTTCTAAGCGAGTCCTTCAGAGACTCAACAGACGATTAAAACAAGCAACACAATATTTTGAGAATATGGTCTGGTATTTGCATCTGTACTGGCCATGTTCAAGAACACTGAGCTGTGGGTGAGAGATATAACATGGGTAAGTTAAAATGATGTCAAGCTTCCTTCCTAGGACTTAGCTTTTCTGTTTTCTTTGAGTAAGTGTTCCCATGATTGCTGTAAATATTTGGTTAATTTGCAAAGTTCTAAAATAGTTGTGACAGTTGTTACTAGTTCATTACTTGCTGCTGTGGAGAGACGATTTTTTTTTTTGTTTTTAATTCCCTACTCCACCCTTTTGCAGATATCACTGTGTTTTATTTGTTTGTTGTTTGTTTTGTTTGTTTGGTACTGAGGATTGAAGCCAGAGATACTTCATTACTAAACCACATCACCAGCCCTTTTGATATTTTATTTTGAGCAAATTTCACTAAGTTGATTACAGCCTCACTAAGTTGCTGAGACTGGATTGGAACTTGTGATTCTCCTGCCTCAGCATCTCAAACTGCTGGGATTATAGGCATGCACCACTGATTTTTTTCTGATTTTGGTGATTTTTTTGACAAACTTGTGTACCTATAACCATAATAATGATACAGAATATTTATGTCAACCCCCAAAGAGCTCTGGTGCCCTGTGGTAGTAAATCCCTTCACTCACCCTCAGGACTTCAGAAACATCTACAATCCTAGCTTTTCCTTTCACAATTTTTTTAATAAATGGGATTATTGAATTTGCAGTCTTCTGTTTCAGACTTTTGTTTTAAAATCAAGTATTTCAAAGGGAACAAATGAACTCATATTAATTTTCACTTGCAATAAATACGCATTAATAACAAGTTTCCTCCATAAATTCTAAAGTGTTGAAACTGAGTCAAAATCCCATTCTCGCTCCTTCTTAAATGATCTCCATACTTTATAGAATATGGAGGAGCTGGAAGGACATAAATGGTAAGTATTAAAGAATTTTTTTTAAAAAGAGCAAACATCATAGTTTGGAAAATAGCACCCAAGAGAATTATGTAAAGGTCATAGAATATGAATAAATATTAATGCACTTATCATGCAAAATTGGAAAAAAATGTGCTGTTACAACTGAAATATTATTCAAAGACAAGCATTGTAATTAAGGTTTTCCTTTTCCCATGGCGGTGGTAGAGAAACGTAGGTTTATTCTCAGCCCTTAGCCAGTTCATAATCATTTCAAAAATTCAAATGTAAGTCTTGTTGCAACAATGCTTAAGACTAAATGAATAGCTAGTTAATTTCTCAACAGCATGACATTCGATATGCTAAACACTCATCTTTCTATTCAGCATGTTCTGGAATGCTACAGCATCAATATTAACCTTCAGAATCTTACATCTAGCCAAAAGCATTGCTAGTATGTCTTCTACCAGAGAAACTAGACATTTTTACATGATCTATAAACAATTAACATCTATATTTGGGTTCTTTGTTAATTCTTCTCTTCAGATTTCTAATGCACTTCTCTAACTCATCAGAGTAGTTTCTGGATTTGAGAACTGGGAGTCGTGTGCGCCCAAGATAGCTAGCTACTCCACTTAGCAGCAACTGTGCTAATATTTGCTCCAAACTACAGTGATGTGAATTTGTGGCAAACATTTCAAGATACAACTTGGTTCCGATCCAAAAGTCAGTCAGGGAGGTGACTGTCTCAATTTTAGTCTCCCAAAGAGCCACTTCAACTAAGATTACCTTCTAAAGTCAGATTCCAATGCTAATGCATTTCTTAACAGTTCATTTATATTTTAATTCTTAAATACAGCAGAAGTACATGTCAAAAGAAGTGTATTTGAATTATAAGGAAAGAATAATATAAAATAAGACTATAATTTTATATTCTTTTTCTACATAAAAATTTCTGAGAATGATGTAATTAACTTTGATTTTCCTTAATGATTGTAGAAGTCAAGAATATATGCGAGATTCACAAAGATCATAGCTGATTGAATTAAAGCTAAATAATTTCTTACATTAAAAAACATAATGAACATAAAAATAAATGTTAAAATAATGTGCGTGAGGTATTTCCTACATCTTATTTTGCGAGTTTGGAAAGTGAAATGCCAAAGCCAAATTAAGTCATGTGTCAAGGAGCATTAAGAAATCCAAATTAATATTGTTATTAAAAATATCTTTCTATGTGAAAAGTAAACCACAAGAGACATAAATGTATAAGGAGTACTTCCACAAATTATTGATTCAATAAAATGACATAAAAATTGCAGGAGGAGATAGAGAGTTTGGCAGTGACAGCCAAAGAGATGCCTTTTACTTGCAGTTACTACAAGTGTAAAAATTTTAATATCGTGGTAGAAACAAAGTCCTTTTATCTTTATATCCCCTACAAAATTATGCACATTGTCAGGAAAGTGATGATTTCTCTGTAAAGAATTATGGAAATTTGCTAAATCAATGATTTCATCATCATCATTATTTTGGTCAGTAAGAAAAAGGACAAATTTCTATGATGATATTATCTCAAAAATATGATTATCAGAGATGCTCATCAACATGCACATTCTAAGGCAAGTATCCAGGATCTTCAAATTCTTGCAGCCTCCAACTTGAGATGGCACCATGATGGTTTTGTGTCTTTGATGTATAGACATCCTTTGACAGAAAGCTTTATCTCTATTCTTTGGCTAACTTGTATTTGTTCTTCAAGACTCAGTTCAACTTCTACCTCTTCTAGAAAGTCTTTTATTTTCTTAAGATTGAGCCCAGGGTCCCTCTTCCATACTCTTTTTAGTTTTTCTTGTGTATCTCCTAAAACTTGGAACATTGTAGACACTCTATTACCATTTGTTGAATGAGTCAAAATTTTAGCTTTAAAAATAGAAATCACTATAGTCTCTCTATTTTTTCCCATTTTAAAATTTGATAACATGTTTAATAATATTGTCTCTCATATAATAAAACACTATTTATCCATCAATAGAAAGTGTGTATTGTTTCAATATTTGTGACACTTCAAGAAATGTCCTAAACTTTCAGTTTATATTAAGGTGTTAGGTAAGGTGGAGTAAATTTAGCATTACCCTCTTCTTGTAGAAAACTTTTAAAAATAACTATGAGAAAATAGTAGAGAATGAAAAACAAATATGAAACAGACATGCACTTTATTTATTTATTTATTTATTATTGGTACCGGGGATTAAACTCAGGGGCACTCAACCATTAAGACATGTTCTCAGCCCTTTTTTATTTTATTTAGAGACAGTGTCTCACTGAATTGCTTAGCACCTTGCTGTTGCTGAGGCTGGCTTTGAACTCCAGATCTTCCTGCCTCAGGCTCTTGAGCTGCTGGGATCACATGTGTAAACCACCACGCCCAGACAAACATTCAATTTAGATATTCAAATAAACTAGGAGAGAACTAAAATTTTGAAATATAAAATCAGAATAAGTATTTAAAAGATTGTAATAATTAGATAATGGCTTGAAGACATACAGTGAGAAGATGGTCATTATAGCAGATCATTAAAAAGGCTAGCATGTTATTGTTAACCAGAGTGATAGAAAGAATTGGAAATCTCATTGTGGCAAGAAAAATGACCTGTATGAGCTAATAGACATACTTGGACTTGGTTTGTCCCTGCAGAGAAATTAAGAATCATACAGATGAGTCATATTTGAAAGAAAATACCTGGCCAGGCAAAGGAATCTCTATCCTGAAGCAAACAAATCATTCCAAATTTGGGGCTAGATAAAATAAAGTTTAAAAAAATTACACAATAAATCTCTCTTATATGATCCTGACTTTCCCTGACACAAATATTCTAAAAATAGATGAGAGAAAGAGAAATTATAGCCCTTTCTATGTTTGAGTATGAAGGGCTCCCCAAAAGCTCATGTGTAAGACAATGCAAGAAGGTTCAGAGGAAACTTGACATTAGAGCCTAATATCAATCAGTAGATTGATCCCTTGATTGGATTAACTGGTAGCTGAAGGTGGGTAGGGTGTGGCTGGAGGAAATGGATCATTGGGGCATGCCTTTGTAGTATATATATTTTGTATCTGGTATGTGGAGTCTTTCTGCTGCTTACTGATTATCACCTGAGCTACTTCCTTCTGCCACACTCTTCTGCCAAGATCTTCTGCCTCACCTTGAGCCCCAAGATATGGAGCCAACTGTCCATAGACTGAGACCTCTGAAACTGTGAGTTCTCAAGTACACTTCTCCTTCTCTACAATTGTTCTGGTCAGATCTTTTAGTGACAGCAGCAAAAACCGGACTAAAACAGTTCTCAATATTAGTAGTAATGAAAAAAAAGAACAGAATTTATAGATAGACCACATATATGCAAACACACACACACACACACACACACACAACCAGAGGAAAGGCAAGAAAGAAAAACAAATGACAAATGAAGAACATTTAAAAAGAAACAAATCTTGCCAGAAAACATAAAAATTGTGACAAGACAAATTTATCTGGAATTTTAAAATTTAATAAAGTGTATTTATAACAGAAAAGCACAAAGCAGAGATATAAAAGCTGAGGGAAGAGATGGCAATGAGCAAAACATAAATTATTCATTAGTGTAGGTCACGAAAGAAGTAAAAGAGAAATACATTAATATGAAAACCCATGGCATTCATATAAAAATAGCCACTTTGAAGAAATAATGGAAGAAAAGTATACAATCTCAGTGGTATCGACATGTATGAATAAGACAGAATATAGAAAGAAGTATTCATAATCCTCTATAAAAAATGTGCATTGAATGTTACTCTATGACCTAGAAGGAGACTTAGACAAATAAGAAGTCTCAGTTTTTTTTGAATAGTCACCACAACACATTATATAAATATCAATCCCACCTAAGTTAATATATAAAGTGTAATGTGACCACAAAAATAATGATATATTTTTTAACTTGATAAGCTGATTATTAAATTGATTTTAAAACATCTTCGACTAGCAATAATGACCAAAACAACGAAGACTGATGAGGCATAACTTATTCGATTGGATTCAGATGTAGTGTAAAGTAGTAACAATTAGAATATTTTTGTGCTGGTACATAAAATATACAAATCAATGCAACATAATAGAAAATACACAAAATGGATCTACACATAAAACATTTATGACACAATTAATATTTCAAAATAGAAAAGTAGCATTATTTTTGAAATGTGGGATGTCAACAGAATAGAAGAGTTGTTTTGGCAAAATAAAAATGACCTGCACTAATGAAAAAAAGCTGGATCTTTGCTTTGTATTCAGAAATAAGGTCTAGATGGATCAAATATGTAAACAGAAATAAAAATGTAAGCATAAATTATTAGAGAAAATATAGTTTTTTTAAAATTTCAATAAAGATAGGGCTTTTCTAAGTATGAGATAAATTCCTCAAGTCACTAAAATAAATGATTGATTCAATTAACTACATACAAATAATTTCTTCATGGTCTAAAATAAATAAAGTCAAAAGATAAATGCCAATCTGAGAAATAATAATTGCAAATTAGATAATATCAAAGATCTAGCACTTAAACATGGAAAAGATTTCTACAACTCCATGAGTGAAAGTCAGAAAATTCAAGAAAAGTGTAGACAAGATATGAGAAAAACAAGTCACAAAAAAGAAAAAAAAATTCTTAGTGGAATTAAATAAAAACTCAGATTAAAATTACAAATGCTATTTTCACCTACACAATAGGCCAAGACCCAGATACACATTGGCAGTCTTGTGTTGGATAAGGTATTGGAGAAACACACACTATTGTGGGAATGTGAATTAGTAAAACCTGTCCATAAAGCACAATTTGGTGCCAAAAATTTAAAATAAGGATATTCCATTTCTTGAAATTTGTCTAACTGAAAGATTCACAGATGTCTATGCTGACATTAAGACATTGTGCCTGGCAAAGGATATGCAACAACTTAATTATGTAATTTAATGTCAGATTGGTCAAATAAGTTTATTACACTTATATATAGGAAAACTATTCAGCCAATTTAAAAAGTAAGAAGCAGGGTTTTTGAAATCAATGTAAAAGAACTGCAAAATTAAGTGTAAAAAAATATCTAATGGGTTAAATGATGTATTTAGTTAATGAAAAGTTTTTGTTTAAAATGTTGGGGGCTATATATGCTACCTTTACTCATATTTATTAAAGAAAATTCAAAAGCATAGTTAGTTAGTCAAGGATGCCACAGCAATAGTTACATCTAGAGCCAGAAATTGAAGGCCAGAAAACAATGGCCTGGGAAGATTTTGTACTTTTTAAGTTTTATGTCATGGGACTCTTTTTTATTTGTTGTTTGTTTATATATCATAAGCAAAAAGGGGGATACAGAAAGCAGCACAGCATAGCGAGAAATCATAAACAGGAAGTGAGAAGCCAGATCAAGTGTCTACAATCCAGACTGCCACTTCCTGGCTGGCTGAGCCTTGGCAAAACTGTGGCCTATTTTTCTCTTCTTTAACATGAGACTAAAAAAATGCTATGGACTTCATAAGGTTATTACAATGAGTAAAGGAATTAATACCTATAAAGCAAACAGAAGAGTCCATAATATTGAAGCAAGCCCACTTAAATTCAGCATCTTAGGACAGCTTAGAAAAAGAGACCACAGCCTCATTGGAACCAAGAACAGGACTGAATGTCAAGCACAGTGGCCACTCAATTTCTAAGGGAGAGGAGTCATTTATCAGTTTAGTTTTTGCCAATTTCGTCATGTGTCGCTACTCCAAGAATGTGTGTGCATGCACAAACACACACAAACACCACATACAATACAGGTGTGCACATAGTATTTAGGGAGAAAATATGTTGGCTGGAAATTATGCAAATGCAAAAGGTTACTAGGGTCTGATGGTCAAGCCGGGTGAAACAGGATAGGTTGTGCCATGAATAGTGGTGGAGCCCAGCTTTTAAAGGGGCAGAGGACAATGTTTGAGAGCTTTGGTCTAGGAAGGCTCTAGATAGTCTACTCTCAGTAGTTCTTCCAGTGAGCTAAGTTAATCCATACTGAACCAGTTATGGGCAGAGCTACTAAGCAGGGAGGAATGGGCCTCTCTAGCCTTCAAGATATATTTGCCTACAATATAGTATTATGATTTTATATACATTTATAATCCTTCCCAAGAAACTACAGAATCTGATGTTATTAAGGATGAAAAGTTATTTAGGTGAAACTTCCTATTACTTACCTTAATAAATTTGCCCACCTGGTGAATGACCAGGTTGAGGTCACAATGAGAAATTTCTGAGAAGTCAGATTTTAGACTTCATCTTGATATTTCCAGAGATACCAATAAGGGGGGAGAGTGCAATTTTCCTCAACCCTTGCAATGTTAAATTCAACAGAATCCAGTCTTTTGTATAATTACATGATTCAAAATCAGAAACAGGTTTTCATCCATAGGCAAGAATTTTAGAAAATAAAATAAAACTTTCTGAATCTCTCATGCATATATAGATTCTAGTAAGATTTGTGGAATAACTATTGTAGGCCAGATATGCTACAAAAGTATTTTTTCACCATATGCTCCCTTGCAGAACAGTGAATGTCGATGGATGGTGGGACATAAATTCAACTATGTGGGCTTGCTTTGAGTTGAGCCTTGGATGCCCACAAAATTCTTCTTAATGGCTTTCCTTGTTATTCATCAAAAGGACAGACTCTCAACACTTTCTTTCTTTATATTCTGCCACTTGCAATCCTTGACACATTTTTTTTTTACACTGAAGCACAGTGAATGTTTTGTCTTTGTGTTTTCTTCTTTCTTTGTTCCTTTTATTTCTTTCTTTTTCATTTTTTTCCTGGTCTGGGACCTATCTCTTTACCACCTCCTAACAGCTATTACTCTGGATATTTTTTTAATAGAAAAAGAAATATTTGTTTAGATCTCATTTCCACTTTTAGACTCCCAGGTTTTCAATCACCTATTGCCTCAAATAATCTCCTTTTGTTAACTTAGACAGAGGCAAATAGACATCTGTCACTGAGGGGAAGCAGAATTGCTCCTAAGAATGAATTCAGATGTCCTTAGCATAGAATAAAAAGAAGTTTTCACGGTTCACCTTCTCATCAACTATGTGCTTCAACTCACTCACCTTTCTTATAATTCAATCTGGTTGGATGATTCAGCAAATATCGAGCCAGCAAATTAAAACTCTTATTTTCTAATCAATAGTAGATTTTTTTGTTTTTGTGGTCATTGTGGTAGTATGTGTGTAGTGGGGGTTATTTGGGAGATCTATAAAAGAGTCTATAGGATTATTATAGAAATTGCTGTTTGAAGCTTTCTTAATCTGAAAAGAAGTGGTTATGAATAAGGATGTACCAGTCACTATCAATTTTTCTCAAGCTGGTCCATGCCTGTTTATCCTTTTGCTGTATGTGATGACACGCATTGCAGTCTATGTGAAAATGTCCCATTCGCCAGTAGGAAAACCTTAATAATTCATTTGCAGTCCATCTTCCTCTAGACAAGTGCATGCCATGTATTTGCTGAGCTGTGTAACCAGCTCTTAGGGCAGGCACATGGTCGGCTGCAAATGGTTCTTCCTGACATCTTTCCATTTTTCATGGTATTGATATTTAGCCCCTAAATGCCTATTCTGCATTTTCAAAACAAAACAGAAGTAAGGAATCAATTGTGTGTTGTTGGAAAGAAATGTCATGACCTTGATTATAACTGTCACTTGTCAAGGGGAAATTATAGATGGGAAATTCATCAGGATCAGATCCAACACATAGTACATTGAATTTAGAAGGGCATCTTCTGTTCTTTGGATAGGTCCTTCCTAGCCTAAATTGAGAGGGAACCCTTCAGTTATTCTGTTTGCTCTGTCTAAAACTCTTTGATCCTGTATAGGAGCATACTGGGGGCTCCTGGTATAGGATAAAGGGAAGGGAAGAAGTATTCATCAAAGAGCCTAAATTAATCTGACCTTAAAGAAAGTTAAGAAAATTACTGAATTTGTTAAAGATTCTCATTATCCTTTTTTTAATTTTTTTTTACTAACTGTGCATTTATAAACATCTTAGAATTTATCAATGTTACAACTTTTTGTTCTAGAGTGGAATGCCACATGGTCAAATGGACACTTATCTACCTGGTATTAATTTGGAAACTATTCAAATAACTACTACTTGTATTAAGACCTCTTTAATCTAGTCTCGGAATAGAGATTCCTGGGGCAACATCATGGGCTTCTGTGTACTTCTGTGATCATCTTTCCCTTGTTTTTTTGTCTTTTCGAATCAATAATCTCCAAAATGCTAACAGTGCACAATATCTGCCTGTGGGAAATCCAACAGAGTCTCTGGAAGATAAAGCCTCAGAAACCAGAAAGAATGGCCTAAGCGTATAAAATTACCTCATGGAATGTTCTGATTAGTATCACCTTAGTTTGATTCAGACTCATGGCTGGTGCTTATTTTCATGGCTCAGTGGAATTACTTGGCAGAATAAGATTACATCCTTTTTCCTACCTATTTTCTGCAGAGATTTCACACATTGACTCAACTGAACATCATGCCACACTGAGAAGCGTGTTGGAAACTCCTACACACTGCCTGTACCAAGGACTAAACACTACAGGGCTGGTGTTTCCTGAACTGAAACTTAGTTTTGTATTTTTATAGTCAATGTGAGGGAATTTTACAGCAACATTTTTATATGCTGAATCCCCTCCCATAAATCACCTTCAGGTGACATTTTGACATCCTCCTTTAGAGAAAGGAATTCCTCAAGTGTGTCTTGACATGGGGCTTCAACAGTCAGCTGTATAACAACTCAGGAATTCTCCATCAAGAGTGGTTTCCCTTCCAGTATCTCTCATCATATGTTTATATTTTGCATGCCTTTTGGATTCCTTGGATATTACATTTAAGGAAAAGCAATATGTTTTCACAGGTCTAAAAGGCACATGGCCCATTTTGTGGCATTGCACTACTTGTTTGAGCAGTTGAAATTCTGCCTGAAGATCAAGGTTTCTCTTTCTGTCTAGACCACCTGGGTCCTTGATGGAAGCCCTGCAGAGCCTGCTTAGAGCTCATGGAACGGTCCTATATCTATTCATGAGGGGAAGTGATTGTAACCCAACTGAGCTCTTTACAACTGGTGTTATGAGAGTACTGGCAGAATACACATTGTAAAAGCATACACTAGTCCAGTAAAAGCTGTCAGTAAAGTCTTTAATGAGCTTAGGAAGTAATATGAATGGTGCAGAAAACCCCACCAATTAGATGTGCAATCAGTTACATACACAAGAGAATGAGAATGGACAGGTAAAAGAGAAGATGGACAAATTAAAATACTAGTTTAAACTTTAAATAATCTTTTTGTGTTTAGAAAACGAAAAAAAATATACTTACATAACTCTCTCCCCCCAAATTCCACATAGCAGTGTCAATTCTGTGAAAGACCTGTGATTTTATCTTCTCTACACTAGTTAGTTAGTCTGCCAGTCTCCTGCATCCTCAGATGCTGTTTATCATAGAACAGCAGCAGCCTGAGCTTCACGTTTGGCTACTCTTGCCCCTCAGGTCCCTTTGGGATGACAGACAGATGTTGCTCATACAGTGAGTTTACATCACAGGAATCTGGAGTTCAGAATTCCAAATCTTTTATCAAGTAAACATTCCTAACATTTGTCCCAGAGGGACACATTATTGTTACACTGGACAACACACACACCTGCCCTCTGCTCCATGGGGCACGCTCTATAAAGAAATAAACAAGGTGAAATCGGCTTCAAAAGCAGGTGAAGTCTTACTACTTTGTCACCACCATCTCCTCCACATTTATGTTAACACCCTGTTTGTTCCTGAATGTCTCCCTTGGAGGCAGATACTCAGCAAAACTTTATAAGATAAAGCCATGCATCTTGGAAATTTTTCATTCTTTCTGTTTTACTTGACATTTTGCTAAATGTTTATTTTTCTTCTGGACCTGTGATGTAACTTCCTGTTCCTCAGACAGCATGAAAATATATGGTAGACCTCTTCTTTCAAAGAAATTAACTCTCCACATACATTATAACAACACATTCACTAATATATCACATTTTCTGCTAGATATTATGTCAATTTCATGATCAGGATAGAAAACTATGTGCTTATTTTTTGAAGGTGCATGTATGTTTTTGGAATGGGAAATACAAGTGTCAGTCTTTTCTTGAATTGTACATTTGAGTGATGACACAATTGAATCAATTCCACCCTTAATGAAAGTGACTTATTGAACAGTGGTGACATCTTGAGGTACACTGCCCTAAGCACTGCAAATAAGATAGATGAATCAACAAATTTCTCACATCCTTATTTTGTAGCAGCAGGAGGATTACAAACTGGTTCAACAATTAGACCTGGTAGCTGCATCAATAAAAAGTGTTTAGCAACTGTTCCATAATGAGTGATGCTCTCTGAAACCAGATACTGGCAGTGGGGGTTAGAGGCTAGTCATCTACTCACAGAAATGAATGTATTATGCTAATCGAACAAAAGAAGTCACAAGAAATTCAGCCTGAGCTTTGAAAGAAACACTACCATGATCATTAATCATGAAAAATTACTTACATGGGTTTCCTTCTGAAAATTTATTGAAAAAAAATACATATAATTGGTACATTTCTTTCTTTCTCTTTCTCTCTCTCTTTCTTTAATAGGGCTGATGGTGGAACCCAGGGCCTTGTACATGCAGGCAAGGGCTCTACCTTTGAGCTAAACTTCCATCTTTAATGACATATTTCTTGACAAAAAAAGAAACTCTTGATAGTTTGGGGCATTGAGTCTGGAATTGCTTTCATCATTAACACTAATTCATTTTGCTTTCACATTTAGTGCTGAAGAATTCCAGGGTTAATTATTAGATTATTCTTATTTACATTAAAGATATAACATTGCTCCTAGGACTTTAGAATTTAAGTTATTCATATGAGAGAAATAGTTAATACAAATTAATATTAACAAAATGATGTTTTTAAACATTAGGTACTGCATTAGTTTAAAATGTGTTCTGTGGTTTGAATAAATACCTTTAAATTAAGAAAAAAAAAGAGTACAAAATGCAACTACCAAATATCATAGGAAACATTCTAAGTCTAAGGGAGATCATTTCTTCAAAGATTTTTCAGTGCTTTTAAATATCCCAAAAGACAACTAGGACAATTAAATGTGTAGTTTGAGAGATGAGTCAATTTTCAGGTATATGGGCCTGTTTTTTTCATTATTCGTTTATTCTCATGTAAAACTCTAATTATCAGCAATCCTTCCTCTTTTACAAACCCATCCAAGTTGTTTCACATATACATGTATAAAAAATAGTGTAGCTTATGTACTTTCTTATGTATGATGTAATGAATTTGATTATTCTTAGTATTTTGAAATAATTTTTTAAAATATCTCATATCAACATTCCAAAAGGGCAGAAGTTAGGTTTATTCTGTTTATTTGTGTTAACATGGTGACATGGTGACTGTCATGTCATTTTAAAGGGTTTTTTTTTTTTTTTTTGGTTGTTGTTGTTGTTATTTATTTATCTATTTATTTTAAGAAGTAGAAGTTGAACTCAAGGGCACCCTATCACTGAGCTACTTCCCTAATCCCCCCTCTTTATTTATTTATATTTTTATTTATTGATTAATTTTTAAAAACAGAGTCTTGTTAGGTTGCTGGGGCTGGCCTTAAACTTTGAAACCTGCTGTCTCAACCTCCCTAAAGCCATCTTTAAAAAACAAATGAATCTTCATTTGAAACCTTGGATCTACCAACCCAAATAGTACAAGTAGTTCCACATTTATTTTTTTAGGAATTGGTTCTCCAAACGTATTTTGCTATAACCTGAATATCCCTGTTCTTTGTAGTGTTTTTCAATGGAAACACTGTGAATAGATGATCATTTCACTAAATTGTCATCCTTGGGGATTTCAGAGGATCATTTCAGCCTCACTTGTAAAAAAATGCCAGTGTTGTCACTCTCTTCTCTCTGATAAATTACTTTATTTATGTTAGATAAAGAAGAATCTGACATGTTGCATTAAAACAATTTGACATAATGATTTCACTTATATAGAGACTGAAAGGTAATATTTAGTTAATTTTGACAATGGTTTATTAGAATTACAATAAATTAAACCTGTAGAACTAGATGAAATGAACTTGATCAAGCGCAATAAGAGTTACAAATTCCTATGTAAATAGTGTTGGTTTTCAAGACTCTGATAGTTCCTGAGATAGGCTAAAGGGTGAAGGTGATCCCATATGTTTTACTAGGAAAAAAATAGCGAATTAAGTGTTTTCAATACTGTCTACCTTCAGGGTTCTTACACGCTCTGTTCATAAAGAGAAGCCCATGGATTCTCCCATAGCACTTCTTTTTCTCTTTGCAGGTAGTTCCAAATATAAACTCTTGATGTGGATGACATGGACCATGGACCAAGCATTGTTCCCTGCTTTGTCTTCATAAAATTCAAGGAGACATAAGTGTAGATTCCCTTCATTATTTGAATTACTGGATAAAACAGAAAATATTTAGTATATAGCTTATGTTTGAAACACTTATTCTTTAAACTTTCGAATATAATCTCTGTTTAAATATCTCTCACCTCTGTGAATAAAGTTGTTTTTTTTTTTCTCTGACCATAAAAATATTAAATTGAAATACAAAAACCAGGTGATCTCTTTCATTTGGAAATCACCCACTAACTAAAATATTATTGTCAAAAATGAGTAATAGTACGTTATTTTTTAATGCCACTAAATTATGCTTGAAAGGCCATTTTTATAAATATTGATTATATAGCATTGCAAAAATTTATAAAATAGTAGAATAAAAAGGAAAACAAAAATTCCTACATTATAACCACAATAGGTGTGTTTGGAAGAAAATGACTAGGAAGAAGTACATCAAAATATAAACTGTCATTTTGTGAAGTAGAAACATTTTTTTCTCTTTTTTCTAGCATTTTTTATTCTTAGTTTTTCTACAATTGAAAGTATTATTTTGTAAATACACCTAAGATGAATTTTATTTAAAAGTACAAATTTAATTCTTTTTCTTATTTCACTTTAAATTTCTTCTCAGTTCAACTGTTTTTCCCCCTCTGTTTTAATCCTTTTGCTTCTATGAGTTATTTCCTTTGTCTTTATTTTTCATTTGCCTCTCAGAATGCATTCTGAATTCTACCTCCTATCATTGTGCTGTGGTCTTTGCTACTTCCTTACTATCACCAGCTCTGGTCACCTCCCGGTTCTTTGTCTCTCTATCTCTCGTTAATGGTTCAGCCATTTACACCCATAATCAATTCACTATCTGTTCTTTCTGACCCTTCGGGCTACCATATTGCTAAAGATAGAATGAAAAATTAATAGCAAACAAATAGCTCATTAATGATGTGATTTATCATCTTATAATCTTGTCTCACAAAGATCTTTTGCAGCAATAGAAATTCCAGTGACTCTCTAGCCCCTGTGGAATTCCTTTCTTTCCATATACCCAAGAGGGTAATGGTCAGTTTCTTTTATCTTTATGGTATTTGAAATTAGTGTACATTCTTTTTGTCTTCCTCCTTTCCTTTCTATCTTTCGGTTCATCCCCCTTCCCCAACATGCTGTTGTTAAACTCATCATTTCACCTTTCTGTTTTCCAAAAGTTTGAAAAGTTTCATGTATGGGTGAACCCAGTACCATGGGAATTCCTTGACAGAAGTCATGTAATGATCTCTTCAGATTGTGATCTTTAAAGTGATAGACCTGGACCTACTCCTAGTTTTGTGACTTTGAGTAAATGGCCAAACCTCTCTCACTTTTGTTCCTGGCTCATATTCAAACGGGGGCAATCATGGTCTCAAAGGCTGCTTAATAAAGCCAAAGACAGTGAGTGAAAGTGTTTTGTAAGGTGCTTCCCACCTCTTCCCCTCTTCCATCTGATCCACACCTGCCCCTTTTTCTTTACACACTTGCTATTCACTTTCCTAACAAACCCTATGTTGCAAATGCAATAAAGAGTATGTGATTGCCTGAAAATGCTATTGTCTTTCTGATGTTAGGTCTTCCAGGACTATTTTCAATCTGGCAAAGTTTTCCTTATGCTTCAACTCTCAATGGCAATGTAGACATCTTTAAAAGCCTTTGCCTACTGCTTTCCAAACCCAGCCCTCCCACAGCTGGGTTAGGGCTTCTTCTGTGCGGCTCCTAACCTTTGTACTTTTTCTGTAATTCTTCTCATGTGATTCTTTACCTGCTTTATCAATTCACTAAACTGTGATCCTTCAAAGGCAGAACCTTTGTGCCTTGTCTCCATACCCCGATGTCTCATCAAGAGTCTATTGTGGGCTGGGGATATGGCTCAAGCCGTAGAGCGCTCGCCTGGAATGCACAGGGCGCTGCGTTCGATACTCAGAACCATATACAAATAAAGATGTTGTGTCCGCGAAAAAATAAATATTAAAAAATTCTCTCTTTTTTTTTTTTTAAAAAAAGAGTCTGTTGTGCTGCAGACAGTCTGCTAACGTTGAATGAATGAATGAATGAATTCCAATGAAATTATTTTCAGCAAAAGATTATCTAATCTTTTAAAAAATGCATTAATTGAAATACAGAAAAAATAATTGATTAACCCTTTCTTCACATGGGTATGATGTATTGTAATTAACTGACCAATTCCAGAATCAATATAAAGAATATCCTAAGACTGGGGTTGTGGCTCAGAGGTAGAGCTCTCGCCTGCCATGCATGAGTCACTGGGTTCAATCCTTAGCACCACATAAAAATAAAATAAAGATATTGTGTTCACCTGTAACTAAAAAACTAAATATTTAAAAAAATCCTACTGTGCATGATGTTTTCTTATCCTGAAACAGTATCCCACTGGTGCTTAGATCTTGGATTTCATGGATTCCATTAAGTAAGGTGATATCAAAGAGAACAAATAGCAGTTAAATATAAAATAATTAATGTGAAATGTGTGCAATTCCAAAAGAAAGGAATTTGACCAGAAAACAGTAAACCTGCAGAAAGGAAGCCCAAATAATTACTGTTCACTTCCAGATAGTTCCTTGAATTGAGCTAAGGCTATCTGAATTAGAGGCAGCTGTATAATCCAAACGTTGTGCAGCATACAGAATCAGATTGAGTGCTAGAGTGTCTGCACCCTAGGAAATTGATTTGACGACTATGTCAATTACTTCTGGCACCAAGCTTTCTGTGGGTTGCATTACAACTGCTCTTTTGGTCAGCTGTGACTGCTTCCCTATCCACGCCTATTGTTTTAGATTTATTTACTGCACCGGCAATCATAAATTATGGACTCCTTTCTATACCATCTGGAAACTCTAGTGTCATGGTTTAGGTCACTTTTGATTACTCGCTCTTATTCCCAGCTACTGCCAAGGCTGATGTATCTTGAATTATGAAAGACTTCCACCACAAGCTGACCTATTTGTGAGCAACCTTTCAGCATCTACATATGTTTATTTTATCCAACATATTGCTGAATAAAATAAAAAGTGTATTCTCTGATCCTCCAGGGAATTATTCCTATATTTGTGATACTAAATTTTTAAAGCTCACAATTTGGTGAACAATTTGCTTGTTAACCTACTACACATTTTTATCATCCTCATAAGGACAGGTTGCATGTATCAATCATCCTGTTTTCCTTGGTGTTGGAAATGTAATACTCCTGATAGTCTCACCCAAACTTCATTCTTACACAGGATATCCCAATATGTAATATGAACTTAAAATTAGGATGTGTGTTTCCCCTCATCTTCCAAATAGTCCTTAAACATCAAGACTAGCATTTCTTTATTGTCTCTGAATTCTGGTCTTCACAATTCTAACAACTGAGTTTAGTTAGTAAAAGATTTGCCTGAAAAGCTGGCCAGAAAACATCTCTCTCCCACCAAAGGACACTGATGCCTACCTGTATGGACAGCATCAACAGATTACTTTCATTTTACACAGATGGTTCACTGGCAACCCAGATCAAATCTGAAACTGTGTATCAAGCAGTTTATATCCAAAGCAGTAATTTGAATATTGGAATTTTGTTGAATTTCCCAGGCCACAGCTGCTTGCATCTGACATCTGCTTCAATTTTTTTAAGCAGCCAGTAACATTTTTTTCCCCCCTTGGCAATCTCAAGGTTGAGTTTTGTAGGGCTATGTTCATATCTACTTAGTCCTCATCAAGTATCTCTCTCTAAATTGTGTAATGATCCACATCATAGTGTGTGTTAAAGAATCCTGGCTGTTCTCTACTGTTCGCTCTCTCTCTCTCTTTTTAAAAATCAAATGCCACCTTAATTGTGATTGAAAATATCTCCATTTTCCAATAATTTTTCCCTATGCAAGAGACCTTATTAACTTTCATTAGTTGAAGTCACTATCAGAATGAAAAAAAAGACAAATGAAGTAGAGTTGTTATATTTCTCTTTGAAAATCAAAACGCCCATATGTCTTCAGTCAGTGTTGGAATCCTACATGCTTCTCTTGTTACTCAGTTATCCTATTGGAGAACAAGTAGATACAAGGATGGATTGTTTTCTTCTAACACAAAGTTCCAGTGAATGTCATCTAATTATCTCTACATCTTTTTAAAATTATTTTTTAGTTGTAGTTGGACATAATATCTTTATTTTATTTATTTATTGTTATGTGGTGCTGAGGATTGAACCCAGCTCCTCACACGTGCTAGGTGAGTGCGCCACCACTGAGCCACAACCCCAGCCCCATTATCTCTACATTTTGATATACCCAAACTACTCATTCAAATCTGTGACTAAAGGATCTATATAGAGAAGAAAAAGTTTAATTGGGACTCACGGTTTCAAAGATCTCAATCCATGGTTGTCTGACTTCATAGCTTTGGGCCTGAAGCAAGGCAGGACATGGCCATCTGGAAGCAGAGAGATAGTTCTACTCACCTAAGATAAAATATAAATCCCAAAGGCAGGACCCCAGAGAACTACCTCTTCTAGCTACACCTCGCCCAACTACAGTTACCACCCAGTTAATACATGTCAGTGGATTAATCCACTGATTATGTCACAGCTCTCACAATCTAATCATCTCACCTTCTGGCCATTCTTGCATTATCTTAAACATGAGCTTTTGAGGGCCACCACATTTCCAAACCATATCAATCTACTGGCATACCCTGATACCAACTCACATCAGATTACTTTCTATTATATATGCAGTGTCCCAATAAGACTTAATTTGACCAAGGCATTATGGTAAACACTTCAATAATGTGTATTCTGTTTGTTGCCTATCATCTTTTGAAAATACAGAATGGCCTAATCAATGTGTCAAGCAGTAAGTCTGAGTTTAGAGCTGGTAGGATGCTTCAGCCATTGCTTTCCTTTAAATGACTTTTTAATCTACCTGTAAGATCCAAAGATGCACAGTGATAGCTGTTAACATACTGCCATATTCCCAGGTCATCTAATAACAGACCTTATGAGAAAGCAAAGAGTAATATCATAAGAACCCTGTGATTTGCTATCTAAAAGAAGAATGAAAAGCACACCATTTTCTCTTTGTTATTAGAAGAGTGAATATTAGTCCAGTTGTGCCTTTGCTTTGAAAAAAAAATTATAATGAAAGATGCTGTTGGCAAGGTGTGATATCACTTCAGCTATGTACCTGCTATGCTCTCATCTTTCTTTTCCTTTCTACCTATTCCACAGTCTTTTTTACAAAGAAGGGTGATGAAAAGTTTAACTGACTGGTGTTGTCGTGGTTGGAAATTTCCAAAAAGAGAGGATTCCTTGATTATTTCCTACATGCATTTGCAGTTCCTTTCATTGAGCTTTTTGGAGCAACATAATTCAGGCATCTGCATCTAAGAATTCTTTATATAACAGGTCTTTAAAATGTGCCAAGATGAAAAGGAAAAAAATGCAATATTATGTTGGTGTTGAGGGGCTTCCAGTAATAAGATTGTATTTTTTATTTTCCCAGTGTGAAGAAGCAAGAAGATTAACCAGTTGTGGCAGAATTCTGAATATTAAAATGGGTTTTCAAGTCAGAGGAAATGCAGATACTTAATTTCTGTACAACGATGGTTGCTGTAAACAGAAGCCGATAGTAGGCCAAAGAAATTTTATTTTTTAACATGGAGAAGACTTTGAAAGCAAAACTTTTTTTTTTTGATTGTTTACTTTTTTTTTTAAGCTCCTGGAAATAAAGGACTGGCAACATGTTAAAAACAAAACAAAAACTTTGATTGTTGGTGATTCTCTCAAAGGGGCAACAATGAATGAAAAAGTAAAGTTCGTGATGTGAGTCAGAGAAACATCAAGGAGACACACATTATAATGCTGGTTAGCCTTTTATTAAGATTGCTATTGTATGGCAATGCATAAAACAGTGGATATTGGTCTCCTTACATCAATACTGTCTTGGCACTTTCTGAGGTCACACCAGTCATCTTTTATTCATGTTGTCATTGGGAGTGGAAGTTATGCTAATAGAGCTGGGTCAGGCACAGGAAGGCATAAGGAGAGGCCAGGCATAAATCCCAGGCCAGAGGCTCATCAACAATCACAAGGGTTGCAATGAAGCTGCACCAAACAAGGGCAGAAGGGCCCCCTTCTAAATCTTTGTCCTCTGTCCCTCAGTTGACCAAATGACAGTCAAGTCCCATGTGACCTATTCATTCACCCTCCCATTCATTCATTTGCTCATTTGTGTCCATTAACAAAACACATGGCAAAGGGGAAAGAAGAGTTCTCATGTCACCCTTCTTCCTAGAAAGGTGCGTCTGTACCATTTATAGAGTTTTATAAACAGCATTTATGCCTGATTTGTGTCTGGAGAAGTGTGGAAAGCATGAAGCATTTCATATAGTTTTTTTTTTTTTTAAACATGGAAACATTTACTCATCATAAAATTTACCATGATTTTTTTTTTCTTCTTCCAGCATTTCTGCAAGTTCTAGCATCTCAGCTAAGTAAAGCTTGAATTATTCTGTCTGTGGTCCTTTCTTACGTTGTGATAAATGACTGAGATTTCATTCAAAATGAGACATTTCAATGGATTTCACAAGAATATTGTTGTCTTCTTTTAGGTTCTGTGCTATACTTGAAAGAACATAATGTCTACAATAATTATTTTTAAAGGATTTATTTTTAATAAATCATGTACCTATCTTTAAATAATTTAAAGGAATAAAACAATTCTCCTTTAAAATAAAAGATTACCATAAGTGACTAATTTTTCAAATACATGTAAACCATCATTTTACATCTCACTAAACACAGAAAACATTTTATCACCATATGTATTTGTTACCTGTGGACTCTATTTAATTTATGGAGTAAAATATGATTTCCCATGAAAGATTGTTACACATTTAAAAAACTGTCCAATTTCTAGTTTAAATTTTCAAGCTATAGATTAATTATTTAGCTTTAGAAGACTTTGAATAGAATAGTTGGTCCTTCAGAACATTCTGCAGACCATTATTTATAAATAATATGTTACATGAATTCAAGTTAGAGTGACAATAAACTTCAGTGCACATATTGCTCTTATCATTTATAGTAAAACTAAATAAAACGTCAATAGGCATGCGATGTACAGAGAAGCAAATACTGATAATGGCAAAACCAAGCTTGTCAACAACAGTGTTAAAACCAATGTGCTTAATTAAAAAAGTGAAGTCAATTAAAATCAAAATAACAGTGCAGCATGTACAAATGCTGGAATAATCATTAGGCCTTGCTGAATAATGGAAGAGTATAGAATTTTTTTAATGGAACAGCAGGGGTGATACATTACACAAAGCAACAATCTACAACAATATGACAATCGAATTACTTCAGCCCCATTAGGCAGGTGCAGAGGAATAATTAACATGAATTTTTCCAATGAAAAGAAAAAAAAAATAAAACTTTTTTTCCCACTAATAACGCTAAACTTTACACCTCCAACACACCTTGCATTAAAAATTATAAGCTATGATAGCACATTTTTAAATGTAAGATTTAAAGGCAAGGGAGATTTCTGTTTACTTTCTACAAATTGAATAATAGAGGAAAAATATACATGAAGCCCTTATGGTAAAATGCTAACCTTTCAAATGTGTTTTGCCTGTATGCACTGCTTTTGATTTTTAGGGCTTAAAAACAAAATAATAAAGGATATACAATAGTTTTTGACTGTCTAATCTAATTCAGATACAAAAGGCATCACATAAAGCCCTAGGCGATATTTGCTACCTAATTTCCAGCTCAGATTCAAAACAAATTGTGACTTCCACGGAAAGGAAAGCAACCTCACGATTCTTCACAAAAGGCTAGGAGTTTAAGATCTCCTGCTACTTTTCCTGACAAAAGTATCATCCCGTTTTGGAACTGCTGTAATAAAAATCTTGCTCTTTTATATACTTCTGATAGAAACCACTTAATTTATGATGAGATAAATGGCCATGTGCCCAAAGGACTAAAACTTTTCATTCCTGCCCTTAGCATGAAGGATTTAGAAAGTGAAACCCATTCATCCCCTTATCCATTTAGATAGCTCTGAATGAGCTGATCCTAGGGGAGACTGTCACAGGATTCGAGGACAGGGGGCGTGTTGGTTTGGAAACAGTTGTTTGCCCTTCTATGGGGTCTTCCATCTTTAGCCTTCTGGTGAGATTTCTTCATTAATCCCCATTTGGTTTCTATGGAAGTTCAACCTTCTCATGAAACAAAACAAATACAGGAGTTTCTGTTTAAGATTGGTATTATGGTTCAGGTGTGAGGTATCTCCCCAAAAACTCATGTGCAAAAAAAAATGCAAGATGATTTAGAGGACAAATGATTGGGTTATGAGAATCTTAAATACAGTCCACCAATTAATCTCTTGATGGGATTAACTGAGTGGTAACTGAAGATAAGTAGGGTGTGACTGGAGGAAGTGAGTCATTGGGGGCATGCCTTTAGGGTATATATTTTTCATCTCATGAGAGCTTGGAGCTTCTCCTCTGCTAACTGATCATCATGTGAACCGCTTCCCTGTGCCACCTTCTTCTTCCATGACGTTTAGCCTCACCTTGAGCCCTGAGGAATGGAGCTGGCTGTCTATGAACTGAGACCTCTGAAACATTAGTCCTTAAATTAACTTCTCCACTACAATTGTACTGGTCACATCCTTTAGTCACAGTGGTGAAAAAGCGAACTAAAGCAACAGGATAGGTCCAAAGGTTTTCTGAAGGTCATCTGTGGAATCAGAAGAAACATAACAGACCCACTGCTGCTATGTTTTAAAGTTTTATCATTTGGAAGGTGAACATGCCTCTTAGGTCAATAGGAGGTGGGATAATAGGATAATAGGAGGTGAAAATCAGTGCCCTGAGGTAGCTATCACTTTGCAATTTTAAAATACTCTTTCTGTATTTTTTCCCATGGGCCACCATGAGAAGTAGAATTACTAAAAAGAAAAAAAAAAAAAAAACAACTTTGAGTTTGTGTTTTTTTTCCTCTGTAAAAGAAACAGTGATTCACATAGGAAACCTTCAATTCCCAGTTACTATTAATTCTGTTATCTAGAATCTGAGGCCAGAGTGGGCATAACACCAAGGGATTTTATACATGAGAAAGTTTAAGTTTTATCCTTAATAGAAGAAATGCAATCAAATACTTTCCCATGAGATTTGGACCTGAAAGGACAGACAATGGAATTTGTATATAGGCTTTGGATCAAAACATTTTTTTCCTTTACCTCCTAGCATACAACTCAGCAGAATAACAGAATAAAGGCATTTAGACAGCTTGAAAGAGTAGACAACCTTCTCAATTTATTAAGTATTGCATAAGAGTGAATATTATTAAGAATGATTATCTTTATCAATTTCAGGCCAACAACAATGCAATGAGCTTAACATACACACACACAAAACACATTTTAAGATGCAAAACATTAACATTCAACATTAATAACAAATTTAAAATATAATTGTAAAAGCAGATGAAAGCATAGATGAGTGTTTATAATAACTCAAATAAGCTGAGTTTTTAGAATCAATCAAGTCCTCTTAGAACTATGACCCTTGGTGGCTTCTGGTTTGATCTGGAGTGGGAGAGACACAGAGGATCCAATCGAAACATGTCATAAAATTGAATACATGAAGAAGATTATGGGGGAGGAAAGATTACTATGAAATGGTCACAGTGTGGCCCTGAATGTGGATGTGCTGATGAAGTGAGGGACTGAAATTCTAATCCTAAGGAAACATGATAATTTTTCTCTTACTAGTGTTTGGTGACCTACTAGAAGTATGTCGTATTATTTTTAAAAGCATCAAATTGATGGAAATAAGGATGCTATCATGACCAACACAACTTCTTACAGCTTTATAGAGTCAAATTTAAACAAGAATCTAAGAGATACCTTCCTAAAGAAAAAAACTATTGCCTCCATCTCTGGGCAACTTCAAGTTTTATTAAAGCCCTCAAAGCTCAATGAAAGGGCTTCTTATTGACAAAATTAATTTCTATTTTTATTTTGTCAAATTGATCTACTTTTTTCATACTGCTATTTTTTCATATCCTAGGACACATTTCACTCTATGCAAAAGAAAGTAGTGCTTGCTTCATGGAAAGATGACTCAGAACATGTTAGATATATTAAGAGAAATAACTCAAAAGAATGTTTATGTATTGCAGGTGGCATACTTTTTGTTTATTCCCTGGGGGAGGAGGAGTAAATATAATTAGCAGCAGATGCCTATATATAATTTTAGCTTCAGTTCTGCTGGGCAGTTCTGTGCAAACTTGAGATCCACATGTTAGCATCCTGTATCATGTGGTCTGTGTGGGGTTTTGTCTGTTTGCTTGCTTGGTTTTTGCCCCAGCAGCTTCACCAAACTAAAGCATTTAATTCTCATAACAGATCCAGGGAGAAAGAAAGAAATACCCATGTTTTTAAGGTAAGAAACAAAATGATAAGTAATTTGCTTAAGGTTTACAGTATAAGTAGATTACAGGACTGAGGTTTCAACCCAACTCTAGTCTATCTGACAATAGAAACTCAATTCTTAAGTCCCTCTCTTCAGATGAAGCAACCATCTTCTTTGAATGACAACCTCTTATTTTAAACAAACCATTTCATAATTTAGGATTTGTTATTATGAGGTCTCTTAACAACTTGTCTCCCACAAGGGCTCCACTATTATCCATACAGTCATCCTTGATGTTGGATTAGTGTCAAAAATTGCCCACAGATACACAGTGTATTCACTGGAAAATCCTACGTTTCACAACAGTACATTTCTGTGGTGAATCAGGACTTCTGTGATTGATTAGCAATGATACATAAAGGTCAATTCAAAAGCTATTCTTCCTGGGAACTGCCTCAAAATACACCATGAATCAGGACTTTCAGCATTTGGAAATTTACATCTTCACATCTGGAGAAATGGTGAGGTGACTGTGCCATGGGATTAATTGATGAGTGAACCTGAATAAGAAATGGTCTTGCAGGGAGTCTAGAAATGCCTAGAATCCTAGTGACTCAGGAGGGTGAGACAAGAGGATTTCAAGTTCAAAGGCAGCCTCAGCAAAAGTGAGGCGCTAAGCAACTCAGTGAGACTCTGTCTTTAAATAAAAAGAGCAAAAACTAGGGCTGGGGATGTGGCTCAGTGGTTGAGTGCCCCAATACACCCCTGCAATCAATCAATCAATAAATAAAAATAAATACCAAAAGAAAACAAAACAAAAAAGAAATGGTCTTAGTAGAATACATAATGGAAAGCATGTTATTTTTCATTAAAATTGACAATGCCCAGTAGTCAGAGTAGGTATTATTTCTCCTAGTCATGTCTTCTGGACTATAGTGTAAGAATATGTCTCCAAATCTCAACCCCCCCGCCTCTTTCGTGCAGGCACACACTGGGAACAGATATTTAGACAACCTCTGTTCTGAGGTGCATTTCGAAACTGAGAGAGAGGATTCTTGCCTCTCAGAAAGGGCCTAGTGAGACACAGAACAGAGTTTCCTAGAGCCTGCCACAAATCCCACACATCAGGGTCTCAACAGGGAGAGTCAAGCCTCATGGGCTCTTGCAGAAGGGCCCTCGGCATATCCTCCAGAAGCATAAACGCTCTGGGCTTTTGTTGGTCTCCAAAGGTATTCTGAACTATGGAAACAATTTTAGTGGACACCAGCAGTAGAGCCACTAGTGGAAATGTTTCCTTGAGATTCTTAAGCACAAAACACCTTGATAGGTCCCTTCAGAGAGAGCTACATTGGAGAGGATGAAAATCATAGATGCTGACTAAACGTTGGACCCAAATGTCAAGCAATGACTGAGAATCAGTTCTTGTCAAAGTTCTCACTGGTCTCTTGAAAATGTGAAAAAACACCAAGTGAATTTTTCAAAAAGAAAAATTTATATATTTTGAGGTTTATTTCAATGTATGGTTATCTTCTATTTTTCTATAAACTGAAATTACTTATAAAAATTCATAAAATGTTATAATTAGAGCTTTTACTCTTAAATATCCCTACAAGGGAAGACATTAAAAGAACTTAACTACATTATAATTGCTATTTTCAAAAAAAGACATCATTCTTCTATATTAAAAATCAATAATTTTAATTATTTTAAAACACATTAATTTAAAATATATGTTCTTGATATTTTTCATAACTTTAAATTTCTAATCTAATTTTTTTCAAATATTTATCACATGTATATTCTGCTGTTGAATTTTTAAAGCTCCATCTTAACACAGGCAGATCTGCCAGTTCAATATTCAGCAGTTGCTCATAAAAATGTAATCAATAAATTTTATTTAAAATGTTTCTAATAGAAATTACATGAATTAATGTAGTTTTCTTAAGGAAAATATCATCTTAGCCCTTACTTAATAAATGTGTACTTTGAAGGAAACATTTTTGAAAAAGTCACCAAGAACACAAAGAAAATGTGCTATTATGTATAAAATGATTTTTTGAAGATTAAAACACTTATAAGTAGACATAAATTTTGATCTTCATAAAGGGTACTATGTATTGAGATATATTAGAAGAAAGTTTTCTACATTTTTTTAAAGACGTGATTCCCAAGACAGATTGTTTGGAAATGCATTAAGGGATGTAATTATTTTATATCTCTGTGAATAAGTCTACACAACTGCTTAAATTTTAGTTCATTGACACTTAAAAATAATTTGGAAGGTAATACCTTAATTATTATTATCATTATTGTTAAATTGATAAATAAATGTTGCATGTATTTATGATGTACTATGTGATGTTTTGAAATGTGTGTGCATACACGATGAAGTGGCTAAAACAAGCTATTTAATATATTCATTACTTTACATACTTATTATTTTTGTGTGTGGTGAAAACTCTTAAAATGTACTGTTTTAGCAATTTCTAAGTATACCTTTTTTTTATTAAATACAATCATCATGTTAGCCTTAGATCTCTTGAACCTATTAGTCCTAACTGAAAATTATGTATCCTTTGACCAACATCTCCCTGATCTCCCCTCAAACCCTTTCTTTAAACCTTGGCAAATGCCTTTCTATTTTCTGCTTCTGTGAGTTCAGCTTTACATATAAGCAAGATTATATGGCATTTGCCTTTTTATGGCTGTTACTCCTGTTTAAACTTCTTGTTTATTAAATGCATCCCATTCTTCCTTCATAAATCATATTTCTCTACTGCTTTTATTTTAAATAAGGAAATTAAACATGCTTATTATTTTTAAATTATTGTTTAACAGTTTCCCACAAGTAGGCAAAATGACTTAAATGGAAATGAGAGATTTTACCTATGTCCATGATTAGATTTTCTTCTGTATTTTTCTCTATGAACCAACACATTCTTCCATAGCTGTCATAAAATTTTCTGTTATAGCAAAGCAATCTTAATATGATAAGATACATGGGAACAGACACTTACAGTTAATTTTTAATCTATTTTTGGCTATCCTTTGACTCTTACAGGATGTGGAAAGAAAAGCAGTCTTTGTAGTGACAAAGCTGACCAATATACCCTTGGGGGAAAGATTCGTTTTCTTCAAGACTGAAAAAGGCAGATTTTGACACTTTAACTATAGGTGTAAAATTTATAATTAACCTCTAGAAATGAGCTTAAATCTCTGATCAGTGATAGTGAAATACACCACACAATATTGACAATGGCATAGATGTATATTTCAACACATTCATCCCTTTTTTAATTTGATATTTAAATCAAAAGGGATTTAAGCAATATGCAAAGGCTAATTACTTAGGTCTGCAAACCTGTAAGAGTCAATAATGACAGAGAGTAGTTTTCACTTTTAGCTTAAATCTGCAAATAAATGCTTTTCACCAAATTCAGGCATAAAAAAAAAAATCCCTTTGTGTAATTCTTCAGAAATGTGCTTTGAAGTTACAAAGTTCAGAAGAAAAATATATTACAAATGAACCAGAGATTTCAGAATATCATGAAAAGATTGTTTCCATTCAGATCAGATTTTTTTTATCTCAAATTTATAATTGTAAATGTCATCTGCACTAAAAAAAATTAAAAATCCAATGAATATAGAGTTCCATAGTTGATGAAACTCTTCTTAAAATACTGCCAACACTACGAAGATCTTTGGATTTCACTTAGAAATCCAAAAATGAAATTGAAGAGTTAGGTAAATAGGTAGATAAATGACAGATAGATATAGATATGTAGATATAAAGAAATCCAATGAATACAGAGTTCCATACTTGGTGAAACTCTCCTTAAATATTGCCAACATCAATCACCAGGTTCAGTGGATTTCAGATGGATGTTCAAAAATAAAATTGAAGAAATAGGTAGGTAGACAGGTAGATAGATAGACAGAGATGGTGATAGAGATAAATTTGAAACCAAATAAATTCAGTAATATATCAAAAATTAATGTATCAAGTTCAATGGATATTAAAGGATAGTTGATTTTTTTATTTTTGAATCTAGTTTATTAATATTTTCAACTAATTTCATATGGTGTTTGATGTCTCTTTGAAATAACAACATGTTTTTGAGTATTACTGTTTATAATATTATTAAAAATAATATTATTGTCTATACTATTATTTAAATAAATGTTTACTATGAGTTCTCAGAAAAAACATAAATATGAGGACTAGCTCATAATCAACCATAAGAAAGTACATTTTACTCACTAGATTAGGAAACTTGAAAGAAAGACAGTATCAATTGTTCGCGATGATACATGGAAGCAATTCTACCATGCATTGCTGTCAGGAACATGTATTGCTTCACCTTTCCCAAGAAATTAGACAATGCATATTAAAGTATTAAATACATACTTACAATCCAATGCAAAATTGAAAGAAACATTAAACATTAAATTTATACCTAACCTGACCTGGTGTAGAAGAAAGGATTTTCCTTGGAGGTCAGAAATATAATGAAGGTAAGACCTTTGACAGACATGGCAGCACTGCAGCCAGCTTCTGCCAAGGTGGTGTCTGTAGATCCCTGTAGGTGACTCAAAACTTGTATTTATAAAGCCACTGGCAGGAGCAGGTGACAGAGCCTAGGGACTGAGCAGGGTAAGGGTAGATTTTCCCATCACCCCATTACTGCTTGAACTAAACTTCCTAAAGGACTACACTAGAGAAATGGAATGGGAGTACGTTTAGTCAAGTAGATTAGACAAAATGAGGGAAAATTATCTGTGGTTTCCAAACCACAGATCTACACTCAGAGAGGTCCATAGTTGGAATAATAAATGTGTGTCCCAATGACTATAATTCAATTTTTAATAACATTGCTTCCAGGTTATTAGTGCAACCAAATAACTGGTAGATGTACAAGAGATTCTTTTCTACAGGAATTAATTTTAAATAAAGACCTCAATCATCCTGATAAAGAAAAATGCAAGTATCATGAGTTTATATTTAAAAAATCTCTAAAAGAGATGAGGAAATAAAATTACCACAAACAATGTTGTAAGGGCTCCCCAAGCTTTTCAATTTATATCCAGTGGAGTCACACACACACACACACACACACACACACACACACACACACACACTTATTCACAATCCCAAGTATTTCATACCTGCTTCCCCAGGCCACATTAACAGGAATCAAGGAGGAGGCCCAATGTATCAGCAACCCCATCCAGAATCTGGAGGCTTTCAACCACACCTTGCTGATACACCAGAATTGCCCTTGTTCTTCTATTAGCCTTGTCACATCAGTTATCTGAAGAGGCCCTGGGTCCTCAGGTTTACCATCCCCACTGTTAACAGCTATAAGACTGTATATCCTTGAGACTGCCTCCATCTCCCATTCTGTCTCAATTCTGTGCTCTTTGGGAAAAAAATGAGCCATCATTAACAAAATCTCCTCTGTCAAAAACCTCTCTTTGATATTTCTAACATCTTGCTCCAAAAGCAACATGGAGGATACCCCTTTTTCTTCACAGTCCTGTCACACGGTGGTTGATGTTGTTCTTTCCTGGATGGCATCTCTACCTTCCTGGTGAGGAGGGCATACTCTTTGTATATAACTGCTGCTTCCAAACCCTGTTTTCCTCCCTCATTTCTAAACACTATTAACTTTGAATTACCTGTTATCAGACCACATAAATGAGTTTTTTTAAAAAATGTTGCAATCAGAACAGAATTTCTACAGATTCCCATAATGGCATGATTCCACACAGCTTCACCTAGTGCGAGCACATCTTTTTTGCGTAGGTGAACTACTCCCACGCCTATAGTCAAAGGTCTTCGTTGCCATAAAACATAAATCCTTTCCCTTCTTGCCTATGCAAAGCACTTCAACAATGTTCCCCCCTCTCTCCTATTCATACATCTTCATTTTATCTCTATTTAGCATAACAAGTACATTTTCATTTATTTCATCTTGAAACTAAAAAAATAAAAATTAAAAAAAACTAATTTGACACCATTTTTTTTTGCTAGACACTGCCTTATTTCTCTCACCCTATAGAGTGAAAACTCCTCTAACAAGTTGTCTAATGTGGTTGTCTTCTCGTGTCTGTCTCTCTGTCTCTCTCTCTCTCTCTCTCTCTCTCTCTCTCTCTCTCTCTCACACACACACACACACACACACATACATTCCTGTTTTATTCTAGCTTTAAATACATTATTTCCTACATCTAGTCCATTTCAAATGCTTTTGTCAAGGACCTTTATGATCTCTACATCATAAAATCCAATGAAGAATGAACTTCATTTTTAAAGAAAATTTTATTTGTTTTAATTAGCAATACATAACAGCAGAATGCATTTACACACTTTGATATGTCATACACAGACGGGATATAATTTTTCTTTTTTCTGAGTATACATGTTGCAGAATCATATTGGTCATGTAGTCATATACATACATACAGTAATAATGTCTGTTTCATTCTACTATCTTTCCTATCCCCACATCACCTCCCCTCCCCTCTGATCACTTCCCTCTACCTAATCTAAGGTAATTCTATTCTTCCCTAGTGCCCCCGGCCTATTGTGAATTAGCATCACATATTTGAGAAAACATTCTGCCTTTGGTTTTGCGGGATCGGCTTATTTTGCTTAGCATAATATTCTCCAACTCCAACCATTTACTGGCAAATGCCTTAATTTCACTCTTTTTTAAAGCTTAGTAATATTCCATTGAGTATATATACCATATTTTCTTTATCCATTCATGTATTGAGGGACACCTACATTGGTTCTGTAGCCTACCTATTGTGAATTGAGCTGATATAAATTTTGATGTGGCTATGTCACTATAGTATACTGATTTTAAGTCCTTTGGGTATAAACCAAGAAGTGGGTCAAATGGTGGTTCCATTCCCAGTTTTCTGATGATTCTCCATACTGCTTTCCATAGTGGTTTCACCAATTTGTAGTCCCACCTGCAATGTATGACTGTACCTTTTCCCCCACATCCTCGCCAACACTTATTGTTGTTTGTCTTCATAATAGCTGCCATTCTGACTGGAGTGAGATAAAATTATAGAGTAGTATTGATTGCATTTCTCTAATTGCTAGAGATGTTGAATTTTTTCATGTATTTGTTGATCAATTGAATTTCTTCTTCTGTGAAGTGTCTGCTCTGTTCCTTAGCACATTTATTGATTGGGTTATTTGTTTTTTTGGTGTTAAGTTTTTTGAGTTCTTTATATATCCTAGAGATTAATGCTTTATCAGAGGTGCAGGTGGTAAAGATTTTCTCCCAATCTCTGGGCTCTCTCCTCATGTTATTAATTGTTTCCTTTGCTGAAAAGAAGCTTTTTAATATGAATCCATCCCATGTTTTAAAATTTTATTTCTTGAACTGTAGGAGTCTTGTTAAAGAAGTCAGCTCCTAGGCTGATGTGGTGAAGATTTAGGCCTATTTTTTTTTCTTTTAGGTGCAGGGTCTCTGTTCTAGTGTCTAAGTCTTTGATCCAACTCACTCTCCTAGTATCTTTCCTGTCTTGATGTCTTTTCCTTCCTGACTGCTCTACAAATTCTTTCCTTTCTCTCCAATTTCTTCATGTTGTCCATGAGAGCCCCTTGACTTTTTCCATCCTATTCTCACATACTCCCTTGGTAATTTCATCCACAATTAGGACTTTAAGTGACTTGTATATGCCAGAGTTTCCAAACTTATGTCCTCAAGTTACATTTTTCTCCTGAATTCCAGAAACACCAAGTTGTATGCAGATATCAAATTACCTACTCAATATTTCCACTTGTGTATCCAATAAACATTTCAATCAAAATAGAATCAAAACTGAAGCTTAATCAACTCCTTCCTTCCCCACTACATATGATCCATCCACAAGTTCTCTCCACTTTTTTTTTATGGAAATGCTATTCTTTTAGTTGCTTAGACCCAACATTTTGAGATTATATCTTACTCTTCTTGCTGTGACAGAGTTCCCTTCTGTTAGCTCCAAGTATCAGAATCCACATTCTTCTATCACCTTCTACACTAAGCTACCACTATTCTTACTCAAATTATTGTAATACTTTTAAAGTGTCTTCTGGTGCTCTCTCTGCCCCTCTCTAGGTGACTATCCACATATCATTCATAAAACCATTTATAAAACATAAAATCGAATCATGTCTTCTAGAGTTTAAAACTCTCCAGTATCTCCTTATTTGACTCCGAATAAAAACTAAAATCCTGACAATAAATTGCAAGCCTCACCATGATCTCATACAATCCTCCCCACTTGTCCCCTACACATGGTTCGTACTTGCTTTCTGGCAACTGAGCATAGGGTCTTTTCATGGGCTACTCACTTCACCTTGAGCTCTTTCCCCAAGTTATCAGTTGTGACCTTCTTCTCTCCTTCCATAAGAGCTACCACAAAACCTTATCTAAAGCTCAGCTCAAACCTTGCCACTATTTCCAATACAGTTGTCTTGTCTTTCTTCTATAGAGCTTATTGCCCCCTAATAGACAACTATGTATCCTATTTCTCTCCTCATTGACGTGCAAGCTCCATGATGACATGGACTTTGTGTTTTTGTTTTTCTTTGCTAATTATTTTCAAGTGCTTAGACAAGAACTGGGTATAAGATGTGTGTTTGATATGTGTATGTTGAACGAATGAATGCTAACCATTAGAAACACACAAATACTGAATAAAAAAATAATTTAACATTTAAAAAATAACAGATTGGGTTAAAATATGGCAAAGAAATCAAAGACATTGTAGGTTAACAGAATTGACAAGAAAGATTTGAAAATGAAACCTACAAGACATCTAGAAAATATTATTACCATAGAAACTCATGTACATGAGCAAAAGCTAGAAAGAGCTGAAAGGGGAAGAGAATTTTGGAAGCAAAGCTGAGGGAATTACATGAACTACATAAAAAATACACCATACTGTCATTAATACTAAAAAACAACAAATTACAATTAATAAAAAAAGAATGACAAGGAAGAAAAGCTGCATAAAGGCAATCAGAAGGTGCAGGAGAAGGTCTGTAGGAGATCTAATTGAAATTTTAGGGGATACAATACAGAAAAGGAGAGTAGAAATACTTGGGGGAGAATTTCTTGGAATTGATGTAAATATGAGTCCTAATTCTCAAAAAAGTTCACTACATTCCAAGCTGAATGAATATAAGGAGATTCAAATCTCGCCACATCAGAGTGGTGCTTAAGAACAATATGAATAAATAGGTGAAACTTGTAATTCATTGTTTTAATGAAGGGAAATATATTATATTTTATATATAATAATTATCAGAGAGAAGACTAATTAAAGGAAATCATAAAACAGGGGATTACATCTGTAATGTGAGAATAACAATGAATATAACTGTAGAGGTAGTAACTATATTTTCAGGAGAAAGGCACAATTAAGAAAATTTCAGACATAAAATAACTGAGATAGTTGCCTAGCTATATTAATATCCTACAGCTATTATAACAAAATCACACGGTGGGTGGTTTAAAACACCAAAAATTTTGTTGCCTCATAGTTTTGGAGGACGGAATTCCAAAATTAACGTACTAACAAAATTACACTCCCTGTCAAACCTGTGGGGAAAAATACTTCCTGGATACTCCTAGCTTCTGATTATCTCCAGCAATCCCCACCATTCCTTGGCTTGTAGCAGCAGAAATTTCAAATCTAACTCCATCATAGCACGATTTTTCCCTTGTGTTTCTGTGTCTCTTCTTCTTATGATATCAGTCATATTGGATTGTATCTATTCTATGGCATATGCCCTTATCTCACTTGATTATATTTGCAATAACTCTATTTACAAATAAGACAATATTCTGTGATACTGGTGGTTAGGACTTCACATTTTTCAGGTGGATGAGGGTAGAGGGCAAAACTCAACTTATAACATTGACAAATTTCTCCTAATTGATGTAATTTATGAAAAAGAAAATGATGAAAGAATATATTAGATACAAGAGGAAATAAGGGGTAAGTAAGAAAAAGGATATCAACAGAAATAATAATAATATATAACTGAAACCCTAGGTATCAATGGCATATGAATAAGGAAATGAATAATTGAAATTCAAGCATTCTAAAACTCCAGTATTATTTGGGAGGAAAGAAAAACATCAATAACCTTAGATTTTGTTGAGATAAATGCTCATGTTGAAATTTTGATGATAGTTATATAAAAATTAAAAAAGATTACATAGTTCCCAAAACAGTAGTGAGCAAAAAAATGTAATGGAGAGAAAAAAACATAAACACCATAATTCAAAAGCAGCAAGGAAGGGAAAAATAAAAATATAAAGATAATTGGAGAAATAATAAAAGAAAAGCATTAAATTAGAAGATAAAATGGATTCAAATTATTTATAAACACTAGTGATATGCATGGTCTGAAAGCTCTAATTCAGAGATGAAGATTGGTTTCTTGAAAATGTTAAAAGTAACA
The DNA here is from genome assembly GCF_021218885.2 of Marmota monax. Classification (NCBI taxonomy): domain Eukaryota; kingdom Metazoa; phylum Chordata; class Mammalia; order Rodentia; family Sciuridae; genus Marmota; species Marmota monax. The sequence continues at coordinate 10,812,130 of NW_026693726.1, forward strand.
TCAGTAAAAATAACCAGATTTTTGTTTGAGATATACCCAGAACAATTAAAAGAAAAATAATATTAAATATTAAAAGTAAAAGTATAAAAATATACACTGAATAATAGCTAAAGAAAAATATATTATGATCATACTACCACTGCAGGAAATAGACAAAGTGGATAACCATTTCCAATGAAAGTATGTTGCCAGAAATAGCAATTCTAAACCTGCGTGTACCTAATAGTATTATTTTGAAAATATAAAAAAGGTAAATGTGAATATAATTATAGAGGGAAGTTGACATTGCATGATGAAAGATTTTAGAAATGTCTCTTTCAGGGATTAATAAAGAAAATTGTGTCTACTGACTTGAACACTACCATTAACAAGATTTAGCTGGAAGGCATGTACAAAACACAGCCTTATATATATTTATATATAACATTAATTAAATCAAAGCAGAAGTTAATAAAATGGAAAATAAGGATATAATCAAGACGATTAAAGACAAAAGTTTGCTGTTTAAACAAAAACTTCCCAAAAGACTGATCTCACACACACACACACACACACTCACACAAACACACACACACACACAGAGAAATAATAGATAGCAACAATATCCAGAATATAAAAAGATCATAGGAACAGATGGTGAAGAGATTAAAAAGAATAAGAGGATATTAGGAATAACATGTGCCAATTGATTTGGAAATTGAGTTGAAATGGGAATTTTCTTTGAAAGAGGAAAGTAAATTAAATGTTATCAGGAAGAAGTTAAACTACCTAAATAATACATACAATCAGTAATTGAAAATCTTTTCAAAAAGAAAATCATGTGTGTTTTACCAAATATTTGAGGAACAGATAATTAAATAGTTAAAATCCTCAGTACACTCTTTCAGGGAAAAGACAAATATATAAGACTGCCCGACTCCTTATTGAGGTTAATACAAATTTGTCACCAAAACTTGACAACAACAAAATGTAAGAAAGGAACATTATGGGCCATTTTTTACTAGTAAGCAATGATGTAAAAACCAAGTGGCAATATTATAACCATATTAAAACTATTTGCAATATATAAGAAGCACGGCATATCATGACCAAGGTGGATTTATTGTAGGAAGGCAAGACTGACTTAACATCAGAAAACCTCCATTATAAATTTATTTATTAATGAAATTTACTCCATTTCAGATTAAAGGTCAAAAAAGGCAAAAAGCAGAAAACTTATGATATTCCCAACACATCTACTATGTAGTATAATATTTTGAGCATGACTGTAATCCCAGGAACTCAGGAGACAAGCAGAAAGACCCAAAATTCAAGGTCAGCCTCAGCAAGAATTTAATGTGGTCCTAACAACTAAATGACACCATGTTTCAAAATAAAAAAAAAATCTTAAGATTGGAGGTTGTAGCTCAGTGGTAGCGTAAATCCTAAGACCAAATAAGAAAAAAAAGAAAACTATTTTGATAAATAGTAAATAGTTCAAGATAAAAAGAACTCTTAGCAACTAAAGGAAGTTCCCCATTCTGAGAAACTATCCATAAAACTTATGTAAAACAGAAACCTGATATTATATATCAGACTCAACCCTGAAACAATAGAAGATATTAGCTTAAGTTTGGAACAAAGCAATAACTTTGATTTTTCCCACTGTGATTCTGTATTGTCCCTGGTTCTATAATAATTCCAATCAAAAATACATATAAGACTCAAGGTTTGCAACCTTGAAAGAATTCATAGATGTTAGCAAGAGATTTAAATATAAGATCAATAATATAAATCAGTTGGATCTCTATAAGGTAACAAGAAACATAAGAAAATTCTTTTTTGTGACACAATATCATCAAGAAAAATATACACTATCAAGAAGTAACCCAACAAAAGAAGTATAATAATTCATTCAGGAAATTAAATACTTTTTAAAAATGTATTACTTGTATAAATGAAGAAATATACAGCATTCATCATTTATAGGGAGTTTTAGTATTATAAAAATTTCAATTTTCTTTTTTTTTTTTAATTTTTTTTTATTGGTTGTTCAAAACATTATAAAGCTCTTGACATATCATATTTCATACATTAGATTCCAGTTGGTTATGAACTCCCAATTTTACCCCAAATACAGATTGCAGAATCACATCGGTTACACATCCACATTTTTACATAATGCCCTTTTAGTAACTGTTGTATTCTGCTACCTTTCCTATCCTCTACCATCCCCCCTCCCTCCCCTCCCATCTTCTCTCTCTACCCCATCCACTGTAATTCATATCTCTCCTTGTTTATTTTCCCATAACCCTCACAACCTCTTATATGTAATTTTGTATAACAATGAGGGTCTCCCTCCATTACCATGCAATTTCCCTTTTCTCTCCCTTTCCATCCCACCTCATGTATCTGTTTAATGTTAATCTTTTCTTCCTGCTCTTCCTCCCTGCTCTGTTCTTAGTTGCTCTCATTATATCAAAGAAGACATTTGGTATTTGTTTTTTAGGGATTGGGTAGCTTCACTAAGCATAATCTGCTCTAGTGCCATCCATTTCCCTGCAAATTCCATGATTTTGTCATTTTTTAGTGCTGCGTAATACTCCATGGTGTATAAATGCCACATTTTTTTTATCCATTCATCTATTGAAGGGCATCTGGGTTGGTTCCACAGTCTAGCAATTGTGAATTGTGCTGCTATGAACATCGATGTAGCAGTATCCCTGTAGTACGCTCTTTTAAGGTCTTCAGAGAAAAGTCCAAGAAGGGCAATAGCTGGGTCAAATGGTGGTTCCATTCCCAGCTTTCCCAGGAATCTCCATACTGCTTTCCAGATTGGCCGCACCAGTTTGCAGTCCCACCAGCAATGTACAAGAGTACCCTTTTCCCCACATCCTCTCCAGCACTTGTTGTTTGACTTCATAATGGCTGCCAATCTTACTGGAGTGAGATGGTATCTTAGGGTGGTTTTGATTTGCATTTCTCTGACTGCTAGAGATGGTGAGCATTTTTTCATGTACTTGTTGATTGATTGTATGTCCTCCTCTGAGAAGTGTCTGTTCAGGTCTTTGGCCCATTTGTTGATTGGGTTATTTGTTTTCTTATTGTTTAATTTTTTGAGTTCTTTGTATACTCTGGATATTAGGGCTCTATCTGAAGTGTGAGGAGTAAAAATTTGTTCCCATGATGTAGGCTCCCTATTTACCTCTTTTATTGTTTCTCTTGCTGAGAGAAAACTTTTCAGTTTAAGTAAGTCCCATTTGTTGATTTTTGTTATCAACTTTTGTGCTATGGGTGTCCTATTAAGGAATTTGGAGCCCGACCCTACAATATGTAGATCGGAGCCAACTTTTTCTTCTATCAGACGCAGAGTCTCTGATTTGATATCTAGCTCCTTGATCCACTTTGAGTTAACTTTTGTGCATGGCGAGAGGAGGGGATTCAGTTTCATTTTGTTGCATATGGATTTCCAGTTTTCCCAGCACCATTTGTTGAAGATGCTATCCTCCCTCCATTGCATGCTTTTAGCTCCTTTATCAAATATAAGATAGTTGTAGCTTTGTGGATTAGTCTCTGTGTCCTCTATTCTGTACCATTGGTCCACCCTCCTGTTTTGGTACCAGTACCATGCTGTTTTTGTTACTATTGCTCTGTAATATAGTTTTAAGTCTGGTATCGCTATACCGCCTGATTCGCACTTCCTGCTTAGAATTGCTTTTGCTATTCTGGGTCTTTTATTTTTCCATATGAATTTCATGATTGCTTTATCCATTTCTACAAGAAATGCCGTTGGGATTTTGATTGGCATTGCATTAAACCTATAGAGAACTTTTGGTAATATCGCCATTTTGATGATGTTAGTTCTGCCTATCCATGAACAGGGTATATTTTTCCATCTTCTAAGATCTTCTTCTACTTCTCGTTTTAGGGTTTTGTAGTTTTCATTATATAAATCTTTCACCTCTTTTGTTAGGTTGATTCCCAAGTATTTTATTTTTTTTGAGGATATTGTGAATGGAGTGTTTTTCCTCATTTCCGTTTCAGAAGTTTTGTCACTGATATACAGAAATGCCTTTGATTTATGCGTGTTGATTTTATATCCTGCCACTTTGCTGAATTCATTTATTAGTTCTAGTAGTTTTTTTGTAGACCCTTTTGGGTCTTCTAGGTATAGAATCATGTCATCCTCAAATAGTGATAATTTAAGTTCTTCCTTTCCTATTTTTATGCCTTTAATTTCTTTCGTCTGTCTAATTGCTCTGGCCAGTGTTTTGAGAACTATATTGAATAGAAGTGGTGATAGAGGGCATCCCTGTCTTGTTCCAGATTTTAGGGGGAATGCCTTCAATTTTTCTCCATTGAGAATGATGCTAGCCTGAGGCTTAGCATAGATAGCTTTTACAATGTCGAGGTAAGTTCCTGTTATCCCTAGTTTTTCTAATGTTTTGAACATAAAGGGATGCTGTACTTTGTCGAATGCTTTTTCTGCGTCTATTGAGATGATCATATGGTTCTTATTTTTAAGTCTATTGATGTGGTGAATAACATTTATTGATTTCCGTATATTGAACCATCCTTGCATCCCAGGGATGAATCCTACTTGATCATGGTGCACAATTTTTTTGATGTGCCTTTGTATCTGATTCGCCAGAATTTTATTGAGGATTTTTGCATCTAGGTTCATCAGAGATATTGGTCTGTAGTTTTCTTTCTTTGAGGTGTCTTTGGTTTCGGAATCAGGGTGATGTTGGCCTCATAGAATGAATTTGGCAGAGCTCCTTCTTTTTCTATTTCCTGAAATAACTTGAAAAGTATTGGTATTAATTCTTCCTTAAAGGTTTTGTAAAACTCCGCTGTATACCCATCCGGTCCTGGGCTTTTCTTGGTTGGAAGTCTTTTGATTGCTTCTTCTATTTCATCTATTGATATTGGTCTGTTTAAGTTGTGAGTATCCTCCTGACTCAGTCTGGGCAAATCATATGACTTAAGGAATTTATCGATGTCTTCACTATCTTCTATTTTATTGGAATATAGGTTTTCAAAATAATTTCTAATTGTCTTCTGTATTTCTGTAGTGTCTGTTGTGATATTGCCTTTTTCATCCCCTATGTTAGTGATTTGAGTTCTCTCTCTTCTTCTCTTCGTTAGCATGGCTAAGGGTCTGTCGATCTTATTTATTTTTTCAAAGAACCAACTTTTAGTTTTGTTAATTTTTTCAATAGTTTCTTTTGTTTCAATTTCGTTGATTTCCGCTCTGATTTTAATTATTTTTTGCCTTCTGCTACATTTGCTGTTGTTTTGCTCTTCCTTTTCTAGGGCTTTGAGATGAAGTGTGAGCTCATTTATTTGTTGGTTTTTCCTTTTTTTGAGGAATGACCTCCAAGCGATGAATTTCCCTCTTAAAACTGCTTTCATTGTGTCCCGCTTCCCTGTGCCACCTTCTTCTTGAGCCTTCTTCTATGTTGTGTCTGTATTTTCATTTATCTCTAAGAATTTTTTGATTTCTTCCTTTATGTCTTCTGTAACCCATTGATCATTCAGTAACATATTGTTCATTTTCCATGTGATGTAGGATTTTTCCTTCTGTCTTTTATCATTGATTTCCAGTTTCATTCCATTATGATCAGATAAAATGCATGGTATTATCTCCACCCCTGTATATTTACTGAGGGTTGCCCTATGGCATAATATATGGTCTATTTTTGAGGAGGATCCATGTGCTGCTGAGAAAAAAGTATATCCACTTGATGATGGTTGATATATTCTATATATGTCAGTTAAGTCTAGGTTGTTGATTGTGATATTGAGTTCTATAGTTTCTTTATTCAGCTTTTGTTTGGAGGATCTGTCCAATTGTGAGAGAGGTGTGTTGAAGTCACCCATAATTATTGTGTTGTGGTCTATTTGATTCTTGAACTTGAGGAGAATTTGTTTTATGAACGTCGCAGCACCATTATTTGGTGCATAAATATTGATAATTGTTATGTCTTGTTGGTGAATGGTTCCTTTTAACAGTATATAATGTCCTTCCTTATCCCTTTTGATTAATTTAGTCTTGAAGTCAATTTTATTCGATATGAGGATGGCCACCCCTGTTTGCTTATGAGGACAGTGTGCATGGTATATTTTTTCCCAACCTTTCACCTTCAGCCTGTGTATGTCTTTTCCAATCAGATGTGTCTCCTGGAGGCAGCATATTGTTGGATTTGTTTTTTTAATCCATGTTACCAGCCTATGTCGCTTTATTGGAGAGTTTAAGCCATTAATGTTTAGAGTTACTATTGATATATGGTTTGTACTTCCAGCCATGTTTGATTATTTATCTTCTTCTTCTTTTTTTTTAATTTAGTTTGTTTCTCCATGGTTAGCTTTCCCCCCGCCCTCTGTCTTTATAGAGGCACTTCCCACTGATGGTTTTGGTTATTGTTTTTCATTTCTTCCTCGTGTAGTGTTTTGCTCAAGATGCTTTGCAATGCTGGTTTTCTGGCTGCAAATTCTTTTAGCTTTTGTTTATCATGAAAGATTTTTATTTCGTTATCGTACCTGAAGCTTAATTTTGCTGGATACAGAATTCTTGGTTGGCATCCATTGTCTTTCAGTGTTTGAAATACGTTGTTCCAGGATCTTCTCGCTTTCAGCGTCTGTGATGAAAAATCCGTTGTTAACCTTATTGGTTTACCCCTGAATGTAATCTGCCTCCTTTCTCTTGTAGCTTTTAGTATTTTCTCTTTGTTCTGTATATTGGATATCTTCATAACAATGTGTCTTGGCGTTGGTCTACTGTGATTTTGTGTGCTCGGTGTCCTGTATGCATCTACAATTTGTATATCCGTTTCCTTTTTTATTTCTGGAAAGTTTTCTGTAATTATTTCTTTCAGCAGGTTACTCATTCCCTTGGTTTGAATCTCTGTACCTTCTTCTATCCCGATGACTCGTAGGTTTGGTTTCTTTATGTTATCCCATATCTCTTGGATGTTTTTCTCGTGGTTTTTAACCAGCCTTTCTGAGTTGGCTAGGCTCTTTTCAAGATGATATATTTTGTCTTCATTATCTGATGTTCTGGCTTCTACTTGCTCCACTCTGTTAGTGATACTCTCAATTGAGTTTTTAATTTGGTTTATCGTTTCCTTCATTTCTAGAATTATTGTTTGTTTGTTTTTTTTATAATCTCAATCTCCTGATAAAGATGCTTAACTTCTTCTTTTATCTGTCTATGTAATTCATTTTCAAAGTGTTCTTTCACTGTTTGGATTTGCTGTCTCGTATCTTCTTTAAGGTTCCATTCCATCTGTCTAAGGTATTCCTTGAGTTCTTTATATGACCATTTTTCTGCTGACTCTAGGTCCTCCTGAATATTTAGGCTGTCCTTCATTGTTTGTACTCCTTTTCTTCCTTGCTTTTTTATGCTGCTCATGTTACTTCTTGTTCTGTTTGACTGCTGAGTTACTGTTTACTCTTATAAATTTATTTGATGCTTGGGAGGAAATATATTAGAAGGGAAGGGAAGAAGTCACTAAAGAGAATGAGAGTAGGCAGGTAGCATTCAAGGAAGGGGGAATAAGAAAATTGAAAAGAAATGAAAAGACAAAAGAAACAAGAATAACAAAGATTAGATAATAAAGAAAGAAAGAAAAGACGAAAAAAAATTTTAACAAAAATAATAGTGATAATAAAAAATGAAAATTAAAATTAAAAAAAAACAATAATAATAAAATAAAAAAAAATTAAAAAAAATAGAAACATTGAAAAAAAATTAAAGAACAACAACAAATAAAAATTGAAAATGAAAGAAAAAGAAGAAAAAAAGAAAAAAAGAAAAAGAAAAGAAAAAAATGATAATAATAATAATAATAATAATAATAATAATAATAATAATAATAATAAATGCAGTCCTAGAGTTCTATTAACTTCTCTTCCAGTAGGTGGAGCTGTGCCCACTGGGCCAAGCTTCTCCTCTCAATAGGTGGGAACCATTCACTGTGCAGCAGCTCTTTATCCTAGACTGGGCGGGTCTCCAATCCTGAGTGTCTAGGGCCTTGTCTTGTGTTTCCTCAAGCCAGGCCGCGCTCACCTGTGGTGCTCCCCACAATACTGGCTACACGCCAGGTCTGCTGCTCCTGGGAGCCCTGTTTTCATGAACACCTGGGCTCACTCTCCCTGTTTGCCTCCCTCAGACCCTAAGTTTGTAGAGCTTGGGGCTGAGATCCCCCAGGGAATTTGCTTGCCCTCCTGTAGCCACGCCCCCGGTAGCTGGTGCAAGAGCCCTCAGTTGTCAGCACTGGTGGGAGCGGTAGCCGGGAGTTCCGCGCTGCGAGTCCCGCGCCACTCCTGATTCCCTGGGTCTGGTTATTGCGTTCACAGGAGAGCTGGGAGTGGCCCTTAAGGTTTCCCTGCTGTGTGGAGAGAGATGACTAGGGGATTACACACCTGTGGCGCTGGTTTCAATGCAGTTATCTCCTCCGCCCGTGACGCCATTTCTCTGCCATGGTGATATCCCATGCAAATGGTGACCGTTTGTTCCCTTTGCTGGGTGACCAATGCAACGGGTGGGTCCTGACTGTCTCTCCCAATCCCCGTTTCAGTCCTGTGGCCACTGCCTATGAAGGCTCGGTTGGCTTTTACCTCTGTAAGTTCCTAAGGGCCGGCCAATTATTTCAGTGGGATCGTTAGTGCTGAGTCACACGAAGCAGGCGAACTGGAGCTTAATTGCCTCCGATTCGGGCTCTGTGTGTGTGTTCTGAGGGGCCCAGCCTGTACACCCCAGATCCACGTCAGCTCAGCATTGCCTAGTGATCCTGAGCAAACAGCATTTAGACAGTTTACGGCTCCCTATGCCCGCGCAGTTGAAGATGTCAGAGACTTGATCTCTCTACGCCTGCCACCATGTTACATCTCATCAATGATATTCATGTTGCCCTTACAGCTTCCTGGTATAAGCAAGTTCTTGGGATTATACAAACTGCTGCTTCTGTTTCCAGTCCAGATTTCTAGAAATGAAACCCTGCCGCCGTCGCCTCCGTGTCTGGGCCGCGCTGACGAGCGCCGCGCTTGTCTGCAACCGTAGCAGAGCCGCCCTGGCCTCCGCAGCTCTTCAGCCCGGTGCCCGGCTCCAGGGGCCCAAGCGGCTGCTGCCGAGGCTCTCCGTCCCCCTCCTCCGGAGCACGGGTCCCCTGGCAGGGGGGTGCAGAACGACCCCAGAGCAGGCTCTGCCCGAAGGTGCAGCGGCGAACAGGCTACCGAGACGCTCGAGGCTGCAGTCCAGCCTTCAGAGGACAGGGCTCGGCACGCAGCCCAGCTCCAACCTCTAGGTGTGGCTGCCGGGCAGTGTATACAGAGCCATCAAGACAGCCAGCAGAAAGCAAATGGCGGCTCCCGCGGAGTGGATTTTCGGCACAGAAACCACAGCCCCGCCAGCAATCCCAATCCACAAACTCTCCCTGTATAAAAAATATTCAAAAAAAGAAAAAGAAAAAATGAAAGAAAAAAAAAAAGGCGGGGCGCACTGAGCTTTCTTTGCCTCGGGTACTTACAATCCACTGCTGATTACACATTCAGCTTCTCCGCCCGGAGCGAAGCGAAAGAGCCAATTTTCTATATTTTATAGACTCAGCACAATTCCAATACAATTGGGACCAATTTTTTACATAGAACAAATTGACTCTAAAATTTATGTGAAAAAAACAGATTATAGTAGAGATAGTTCTAAATAAAAAATAATAATATGATAATAGCAAATAGATATGTAGTACTATGGGTAAGGTACTGTGTTGAACGTTTTACACTTATTGACTTATTCAATCACCAAAAGTCCACAAAGTTGATTTTATTATTTTCTCATTCTGTCTTGCAGTTGACAAATTGGGACTCAGAGAAATTAAGTAACTTGCTCAAGTGACATTGTGACAGATATAAACCCTAATACAGTCATCCCTCAGTATCCATGGGGATTGGTTCTGGAATGCCCTGAGAATATCCAAATTAGCAGATGCTCAAGTTCTGTATAAATATGACATAACAACTGCATATATCTTATGCATACCTTCCCATATAATTCCAATCATCTCTAGATTATTTATGATTCCTAATATAACATAAATGCTAAGGTAAATAGTTGAAGTGTAAATAGTTGAAGTGTTGTATCATATGGAATAATGACAAGAGAAAATGTCTGCATGTTCAGTACATTTTTTTCCCCAAATTTTTTCAGTCTTCATTTGGTTGAATCCAATGAGGAATCCATGAAAACAGAGGGCTGATCATATATAGTTTCAAGGTACATCTTCATAATACATTTCCAAATAGGAAGAATGGAGAGCCATCTCTGCTGAAATTAAGACTTATTATAGTAATTGTGACATTAAGATGTTGGTGCAGGGATAGATAAAAGGGTCAGCATGTTAGAGAAAATAACCCACATACATCTCGCACAAGACTGATGCATGAAAGAGTTTGTGCCGCAAATCATGGGAGGAAATGAAAAGACTATTTTTTTTTATCACAATTACAAAATTTGTTACCTACATGAAATTTATTTTGAAATTTCTGAAATAAATCCCTACCTCACATCAATCATCAATCACCAATTCCAATAGAACAGAGACATGTTGAAAGGATAATTTTTGAAATGTATATATACCGGAGAATATCATTTTTTTTCTTTATTTCCATATATTAGGAATATATGAAAGGACAAAATGTAAGAGAAAAGGTTGTTGTATTTTGATTACATTAAAAGTTAGAGATTTGGGGTTCATCAAAATACCGGGCGGTGGGGGGGGGGGAGAGAGAAAGCTACAAACTGGGAGAAATTTGCAAAATATACAACCATCAAAAAAATTGATTTCATCCTATTGCATAAAACTGAAACCAGGCACCACCTCAATCAGAACCCCATGCATCTGTGCAGAGAGGAACCCAGCTTGCCTCCACAGAGAGGAAGATCATACTGTGGTTCCCTATCCAACAATGTGGGGCTGCATCCAAACCACCTTCCTTTTGGGACATTGCAGCGACTGCCATTGCCCTTCCCATGTGGTAATCTCCACCATGGGACAATGGACAGGACCAGGAGGCAGCTGCCTGTTGCAGCACCACATGCCACAGTGTGCCATCACCAATCAGGCCGCCCGACACCATCACACAGCCCATCCTTCCAGCCCCATCTCTGAAAGTGGTTGCCTCCATCTTGGGACACCTCTACCGCGACCTTGAGTTACGTCTACTGCCATTTCTGCCACTTTTAGTTAGGACAGATTCCATCTGGGGACACCAACTGAGGCCTAGCAGCCCAACATCAAGGTATCTACAGACTTGACTTTACTGCGGCCACCAACTAGGGATGTGGACGCTTCCATCCAGGGACAACAACCAGGACCTGGATCATTATCAAGGTCCCTGTGGGTCTGGTAGCACCCCCACACACACTAAGTGTACTAACAATCACCATCCTGATGCAGAGGTAACAGGGAGGTTTGCACCTCTCTTTTTTCTCCTGCTAACAGCCCACTTTTTTTGATTCACCTTTCACCTATCCTATAATCTAATACCTCTACAGTCTCACATTTTACCTCACAAACATCACATCCTATTCCCGTTTCTCTGTCCACAACTAGAAACTGTAAACTCTTACGAAAACCTACTGGCTATATGGTAGAAGATAACTATGCACTTCTGTTTATAGCGGCAAAACTGTCAAGTGTCTAAATATAAGCTAATTGATTTATGGCTGCATATTAGTTGCATTTGGTGCTGTAAACATTGATTTCCCCTTTAAAGGTGAGGTATTCATAATCTGCAGGGACACTACAAGATTATAGTGTAGAGACTGTAATTCCACAGATTTGCACTGCAAAAGAGGAAGTCACACAGACAACGTGAAAAACAAAGGGAGGAAAATGCCCCAAACAAACCAAGATACTACAATAGTAGAATCCACTGACAGAGCAGTAAATGAAATGACAGAGAAAGAGTTTAGAAAGTACATAATTAAAATGATCCATGAATTAAAGAATGACCTAAGACAGCAAATGCAGGCAAAAATTGATCACTCCAACAAAGAGGTAAGAGAACAAATATAGGCAACTATTGATCACACCAACAAGGACATAAGAGAGCAAATGCAAGAAGCAAAAGACTACTTCAAGAAAGAGAGATTTTGAAAAAAAAAAAACCCAGAAATCCTTGAAATGAAGGAAACAATGAACCAAATAAAAAAACTTAATAGAAAGCATTACCAACAGACTAGATCACTTGGAAGACAGAATGTCAGATAATGAAGATCACTTGGAAGACAGAATGTCAGATAATCTGGAAAATAAAGTTGACCACACAGTGGAGATGGTAAGAAATTATGAACAGAACTTCCAAGAATTATGGGATAACATCAAAAGACCAAATCTAAGGAAAAAGAGGAAGGCATAATCTCTTCAATGAAATAATATCAGAAAACTTTCCAAACATGAAGAATTAACTGGAAAATAAAATACAAGAGTCCTACAGGACACCAAATATACAAAATTAAAACAGATCTACACCAAGGCACATTACAATGAAAATGATTAGCATATAGTATAAGGATAAAATTTTAAAGGCTGCATGAGAGACAAATGAGATTATATATGGGGGACACCAATTGAAATCTCAGCAGATAGTTCAACCCTCAAAGCCAGGAGATCCTGGAACAACATATACCAAGCTCTGAAAGAAAATGAATGCCAACCAAGAATCTCATATCCATCAAAATTAAGCTTCAGAGTTGATGACAAAATAAAACCCTTCCATGATAAACAAAAGTTAAAAGAATTTACTGTGGGAAAGCCTGAACTACAAAACATTGTGACAAAATATTTCATGAAGAAGAAATGAAAAACAACAATGGAAATCTGCAAAAGGAGGAAATGCACTAAAGGAAAGGCCAATCAAAGGTGAAACCAAGCCAAGTTAAAAACCAAAAATAAATCAAAATGACCAGGAATACAAAATATATTTTCAATAATAAAACTGAATGTGAATGACCTAAACTCATCAACTAAAAGACATATACTGGCAGATTGCATTTTTTTTAAAAAAAGACCCAATAATATGCTGCTTTCAATAGACTCATCTCACAGGAAAAACATCCACAAACTGAAGGTGAAAGGATGGGAAAAATCATATCACTCACATGGACTGCATAAACAAGCAGGGGTTTCCATCCTTATATCAGACAAAGTGTACTTCAAAGCAAAGTTAGTGAAAAGGGATAAAGAAGTACATTTAATACTACTCAAGAGAATCATATATCAACAAGATAACAACCTTAAATATCAATGCCCAAACAATGGGGCATCTATGTATATCAAACAAACCCTTATCAAATTCAAGAATCAAATATACCACATCACAATAGATAGATAGGTCTTCCAAACAAAAATTAGAAAAGAAACCATAGAACTCAATAGCACAATCAATAATTTAGACTTCACAGACATATATAGAATATTCCATCCATCAACAAGTGAATACACTTTTTTCTCAGCAGCCCAAGAATCCTTCTCCAAAATAGACCATATGTAATGCCACAAAGCAAGTCTTAGCAAATACAAAAAAAATAGAGATAGTACCCTGCATTCTATCTAGCCATAATGAAATGAAATTAGATATCAATGATAAAATAAAACATAGAAGCTATTTCAACACCTGGATACTAAATATTATACTACTAAATGATTCATGTATAATGAAGACATCAGGGAGGAGATTTTAAAAAATCACAGAATGAGAACTCTGATACAATATATCAAAATCTATGGGACACTATCAAGGCAGTGCTAAGAGGAAAGTTCATTCCATTAAGCTTATTCATTAAAAGAATAAAATGTCAACAAATAAATGACCTGACATTACATCTCAAAGCCCTAGAAAAAGAAGAACAAATCACCACCAAGTAGAAGATGGGAAATAATTAAAATCAGGGCATAAATTAATGAAATTGAAACAAAAGAAACAATTGAAACAATTGACAAAACAAAAAGCTTGTTCTTTGCAAAAATAAATAAAATTGGCAAACCCTTAGCCACCCTAACATAAAAAAGAAGACTCAAATTACTAAAATTCATGATGAAAAGGAAATATCATGACAGATATTATTGAAACACAGAAGACAATTAGAAACTATTTTGAAAATTTATACTCCAGTAAAACTGTAAACCTCTAAGATACCTACAAATTTCTAGAGGCATATGATCTACCCAAACTGAACCAGGAGGACACCCACAATTTTAAAACATCAGTTTTGAGCAATAAAATAGAAGATGTCATCAAACCAATGGGGGAAAAAGTGCAACCTAAACAAACAAAAAAGAAGAGAAGAAGAAGAGGAGGAGGAGGAGGAAGAAGAAGAACTACCAACCAAAAAAAGCCCAGGACCAGAAGGATTCTCAGTCAAGTTCTATAAGACATACAAAGAAGAATTAATACCAATATTCCTCAAATTAGTTCATGAAATAGAAAAGGAGGGAACCCTTCCAAACTCATTCTATGAGGCTAGTATCATACAGATACCAAAACTAGATAGAGACATCAGGGAAAGAAAATTTCAGACCAATAGCCATGATAAACACAGATACAAAAATTCTCACTAAAATTCTGGCAATTCACATACAAAAACATATTTTAAAAATTGTGCTCCAAGATCAAGCGGGGTTCATTCCAGGGATGCAAGGTTGGTTCAATATATGGAAATCAATACACGTAATCATATCATCAATAGACACAAAGATAAGAATCATGATTGTATCAATTGATGTAGAGAAAGCATTTGACAAAATATAGCATGCTTTAATGTTCAAAACACTAGAAAACTCGGGATGGTAGGAACATACCTCACTATTTTAAAAGCTATCTATGTGAACCCGAAGGCCAACATCATTCTAAATGGAGAAAAGTTGGAAGCATTCTCTGTAAAGACTGGGACTATACAGGGATGCCCTCTTTCACCACTGCTATTCAACACAGTCCTTAAACCTCTAGCCAGAGCAATTGGAGAGACAATAGAAATTAAAGAAATATGAATAGGAAAAAAACCTCAAAATATTATTATTTGCCAATGACATGATTCTATATTTATAGGATCCAAAAAATTCCACCAGAAAACTTCTAGAATTAATAAATAAATTCAGCAAAGTAGTAGGGTATAAAATTAAGACCCATAAATCAAATTGATAAATCCTCTGAAAGAGAAATTGGAAAACCACCCCATTCACATTAGCCTCAAAAAAATAGGGGAATTAACAAAACAAGTGAAAGACCTCTACAATGAAAACTACAGAACACTAAAGAAAGAAATTAAAGAAAAACTTAGAATATGAAAAGATCTCCCATGCTCTTTGATAGGCAAAATTAATATTGTCAAAGTGGACATACTACTCAAAGTGCTATATGGATTCAATGTGATCCCAATTAAAATCCCAGTGTCAATCCTTAAAAAAAATAGAAAAAGCAATCATAAAATTCATTTGAAAAAATAACAGACCCAGAATAGCTAAAGAAATCTTTAGCAAGAAGAGTGAAGCAGGAGGCATCACAATAGCAGACCTTACACTATACTACAAAGCTATAGTAACAAAAACAGCATGGTATTGACACTAAAATAGACATGTAGACTAATGGTACAAAATAGTAGTCACAGAGACAAACCAACATAAATACAGTTCTCTAAGATCAGACAATGTTGCCCCAAAAACACATTGGAGAAAAGATAGCTCTTCAACAAATGGTGCTAAGAAAACTGAAAATCCATATGCAGCAAAATGACACTAAACCCCTATCTCTCACCATGCACAAAACTCAACTCAAAATGGATCAAGGACCTAGGATTTAGACCAGAGACCCTATGTTTAATAGAAGAAAAAGTAGGCCCTAATCTTCATCATGTTGGATTAAGTCCTGACTTCCTTAACAAGACTCCTAAAGTGCAGGAAATAAAATCAAGAATCAATAAGTGGGATTGATTCAAACTAAAAAGCTTCTTTTCAACAAACAAACAATGAGGTGAAGAGAGAGCCTACATTTTGGGAGCAAATTTTTGCCACACACACATCAGATAAAGCACTAATCTCCAGGATATAATAAAGAACTCAAAAAACTTAACACCAAAAAAAAAAAAAAACTACCTAATCAATAAATGGGCTAAGGAGCTGAACAGACACTTCTCAGAAGAAGGTATACAATTGATCAACAAATATATGAAAAATGTTGAACTTCTCTAGTAATTAAAGAAATGCAAATCAAAACTACTCTAAGATTTCATCTCACTGCAGTCAGAATGGCAATTATCAAGAATATAAGCAATAATAACCATTGTCAAGGATGTGAAGACAAAGGTACACTCATACATTTCTGATCAGACTGCAAATTGGTACAGCCAATCTGGACAGCAGTATGAAGTATACATAGAAAACTTGGAAATCAAACCACCATTTGACTCAGCTATCCTGCTCCTCAGTTTATACCCAAAGGATTTAAAATCAGCATACTATAGTGACATAGCCACATCAATGTTCATAGCAGCACAGTTCACAATAGCTAAACTGTGGAACCAACCTAGATGCTTTTCAACAGATGAATGGATAAAGAAATTGTGATACATAACACACAATGGAATATTACTCAGCATTAAAAGAGAATAAATTTATGGCATGTGCAGGTAAATGGTTGGACTTAGAGAATATCATGCTAAGCAAAGTAAGCCAATCCCCCAAAAAACCAAAGGCTGAATGTTCTCTCTGATAAGTGGAGGCTGATTCATAATCCAGCTGGGCATAGAAAGAATAGAGAAACTTTGATTGGGCAAAGGGGAAGGAGAGGAGGGGAGAGGGCATGGGGGCAGGAAACATGGTGGAACGAGGCAGACATTATTACTCTAGGTACATGTATGATTGAACATATGGTGTGACTACAACCAGAGCAATGAAAAGTTGTGCTCTGTTTGTGCACAATGAATCAAAATGTATTCTGCTGTCATATGTAACTGATTAAAATAAAAATAAATAAATGTAATAGAGAAAAATAAAAACAAGTCCTGAAAGAAAAGTTCAAAAAAAATCTGAAATCATTTTGAGAAAGACTCTTAATTTCTACCTCTATCATTTATGTCTGAAGCACACACTTAAAGTCAATGCAAGTTCACAGAAAATTAATATCCTCCCAAATGTAAAAATTCTAATTTCACTGTTACAAGTTTATGATTCCAAGCTAATTGTGCTAGGACGCTTAAAAGTCTGAATTTAAGGCAGAAATTAAGGGGTGTCTTAAGGCAAGTAATCTTATTGTAGTATTGTCATACTTAGCATATGGAACTCTATTATAATGGTGGAAACAAGAAATCCTAAGTATCAACTGTCCGATAACATTTCACTTGTTTCCTCCATTGTTATGTCTCCCTTCTATTATTTACAAAGCTTGATTCAGGATAAATTAAGTGTAAGATAAAGGAAAAAGTAAATGTTGGATAAAATTACATCAATGAAAATAGTCCATATATATGAGCATTTCCAGTGCTCCCCTACTCTTGGAAACCATCTTATCAGTATGGCTGATGTGATTGGCATTTTCAAGGTTCTTCTGGACCCCATCATGGTGATCAACAAACAAACTTGACATATAAAAATCATATTTAGTGTTTATATGAATGTTTCCTATACAAATTGAACACCCTCTCTTTCCCATACATTCTCTCCCTGAATGGGGTGGAAAGACTAGAAGTGGAGGAAAGAGAGTGAAAAGTAGTTCCTGTTAGGTTACTCTTGAGAATGCTTTCTAGTAGCCTGTGATGGGCAGGATTTACCTACTCACTTGGAGAAGGTGATTTGATTCTGTTCCCTTAAGACTTTTGGACTTGGATTTCTGTATCCACCTTTGGTTTATGCAGTAGCGTCCCCCTTGCTTGGGAATTCTTCTCTGGTGATAAGGAATTCCAGGTCAGCACTGTGTGGATGAAGCTCAGATCTATTCCTGCATGGGTCTTGATCTCCTGAAGGGCTTACCTCCAAATTTTCTGAGTCCCTCTTTCTGTAGCTGGTTGTGGGCAGAGCTAGAAGTACTTTCTCAGTATGGTGTACAGATGGATACATTTATTCTCTTCCAGCACACTCTGACCTCTGCTTGCAGGTGGGTAGGGTATATGTCATCTGGAGCCCCCGTACTCATGTCTATGGGGTCATGCCATTGCCCAGCTCTGCAATAAAATTCACAAATCTTAACCCACAAAATGGAAATGAAACACCAACATCAAGTGACTCATACCCACAAGGGTTCAGGGCTCCTGGCTACTTAAGGTTTCTGGCCAGCTCTTGGGATGTATCAGGTTGTGGCTTATGCTCACAACCACTCACATTGCCATCAGGCACCAACTCCTAGAAAAAGCACCAGGGAATCACCATCTTTTTTTTTTTTTGTCTGACACCTTTTCTTTCTTTTTTTTTTTTTTTGACAAAATGTGATTTGTTTTTAATCATACAGTGGCCAATGCTCACAAATGCACAAATGTTGGGAATCACCATCTTTATCCTGTAAGCTGTGCTACCAGTATTCAGTACAGTGATCCACCCCTCTCCAGGCTCTGCACATTGTGTTAGGACATCTTTTCATAACCAAGTTGTGGTAACATTGTGCTCTTCCCCAGTTGGACAGAAATGAACACTCCTTGAGAAAGCACTGCCCTTCTTGCTGGACCACAGGCACCTCACCTATTTTCCTGGTGGTGGTGTACTAGAAAGAGATTCCATTTATGGAATTTTGTAACAGCAACCTAAAAAGTCCAAGGGTTGAAAGAGTGCATGGCTGAAAGATGAGGTTTTCTAAACTTACGTTATAAAATTTTGACTGGTAAACTTTAAATGATGCCAGGCACGGTGGCATACGCCTGTAATCCCAGTGGCTCAGGAGGCGGAGGCAGGAGGATTGTGAGTTCAAAGCTAGCCTTAACAATGGTGAGGTGCTAAGCAACTCAGTGAGACCCTGTCTCTAAAAAAAAATACAAAATAATGCTGGGGATGTGGCTCATTGGTCTAGTGCTCCTGAGTTCAATCCCTGGTACCGGCTCTCCCCAAAACACTTCAAATAATGAGTTAAAAATCCATTCATATTTCCCTGAATGTGGTCATTTTCAAGGTAGGGAAGTCTCAGCATTTGAGTGAGTGAGTCATTGTAAGCTTCCATTTAAGATTAGGGAACTTCAGAGGCAAGAAGATCCACATTGTTTCAACAATAAGTGCTGAAGAAAATAGCTTTTATCTATCTATCTATCTATCTATCTATCTATCTATCTATCTATCTATCTATCTATTTTTGCAATGTTTGTACTAGGGATTGAATCCAGAGGACCTCTGGCATGATGTCACACTCCTGGTTCTTTTTATTTTATTTGGAGGTGGGGTCTCACCAAATTGCTGACATTGGCCTTAAACCTCCTGCCTCTGCTTCACTGCAATTATAAAAGTGCACCACAGGGCCTGGTAGAACATCGTTTTTAAAGATTACTTTTTCTACCTTTTTATATAGGTATAGAATACGAAATTAGCCAGCAATGGTGTCTATTACAGTAAAGAACATTGGAATGAAGATGCCTGGATACCTAAAGTATTCACCATGAACCCTGCTAATAAAATAGAAGCAGTTGAGTTCAGTTCCATACCAGCACAATAAAGCAAACACCACAACCTAAGTCCTATTTCTCCACCAATTACTATCTTCCTCATAAATTATCATTTCTCTCACAGACCTATGACTTGTCTAATACATATTTTCTATTCAGATTCTTTACATAAATGAGGCCCTCAGATTCTACACATTCTGAGGCAACCATAATATCTAGATTCACTTACATCTTCCAAACTCTATTAAGTAAATTCCTCATCATTTGAGTCACTAAAGTCACATCATTCAGGTGAAATTAGAAAATTATTACCTTCATATTTGAAGAAAGAGAATATTGAATGACTTGTCCAAAGTCACAGTAGCCCCTCTAACAATGAAACCAACTGTCAATAGGCTAATATGTTTCTTCTATTTTAACATAGTGAAATGATATTAATGTAACCCCTTAACTGAGGCAAAAATAACAGAAAAGACAAAGTATATTTTAGTAGAATTAAACTTCTACTAGTGTTATGTGTAATATTTATTGACTGGCAACTACAATCCACAACTTGGAGCATACAGTCCCAAATATTAATGTAGTTAGAAGGTAGAGCTGATTGTGAGAGGATCTGGGGGACAACTCTAAAGCATAGAGGAGTTGAAAGTGAGCTGACTCCTCTTTCTCCTTCCATGTGCTGTATAAGATGGAGAAGCGTCTCTATATCACTAAGAGCTACCACTTCAAGTATTGAAGAAAACATCTCCTACATACAATAGTTGATAGCTTTCTTTATGGAAACCTCTTACACCCTTTAAGATAATTTACTAGAATCAAGTTATATTCAGAAATCTCAGCTAAAAATAGGGGTAATGTGGTACAAATTCCAGAGACTTGGGGTAAATCTGAATTTGAATTCTGGCTTCATCCACTTAGTAGTTGTGTGACTTAGGATATGTTATTTAACCTTTCTGATATCCAAATACTCAGCTGTAAATGTGAATTAATGATGTTTACTTCACAAGACAAATAATGTACCAAAGTGCCCAGCAAAAGCAAAAAATGCAATGAAAGTTAATTATTACTGCTATCTCACTATAAGCTCTTCACTGATGCTGGTCATCACAATAGATAATTATATTTAGTGTTGGTAAATTTAGACAAAAAGGAACAATGGATGTTTGGAAGAGCATTTGGTGAATACTCCATTGCTCTCATGTAGCAATAATGGCTGGAAAAGTTCACACACTAGCAAAGAGGATAAATTAACTGAGTGGACTGGAGAATGCAAATGAGAAAAAAAATAGAGTAGATTGGATGCAATCTAAGGCTGAAAAAAATTCAACCATCTCTGCATAATGTTACAAACTATCCTTGGATTCTCACAGTCAAATTTGAGGGAGAAGAAAGTAGTCAAAACAGGTGTTAGATTAAATTGGCTGGTAAATTTAAAGAAACTGATTAATTCATCCAAATCACATGAATAAGCAGGCAGCCACAAGTACATATGTGGAAAATCTTCTTATACTATTCTCCTTTTTCCCCCTCACTAAAATCAATTCTCCTTTGCATTTCAGGCTTTTAAAATTTCTTTAAAGCAGAAGCAACAACCCTGCCTCGCATCTTCTGGTAACTCCAGGATGCCATCCTATGTCATGTGAAGGAGAACTAATAACACATTCCAGCCCTAATATCTCTGTTATAACAGTGTTGAATAATGCTAGAAAGTTTATAAATGATGCTAATACTATTTGGAGAATAAGTAAATTGCTCCCTGGTAATATTGCACATGTTAGAATCCCCGTGGGTTTATTAGACATAATGACTCAATACCTTTTCTTGAAATATAAATGTCTTAACCTTTAATGTTTTTAATAACTTACCTGGAAAATATTCCGAACTCTCCACCATGTTCACAGTTTCCTCCTACTGCTGGTTCTCATTTAAGAATGTAAAATTTGGGGGAAATCCAGTGATTTTGAGTATTTGTTGGTTATCCTAACATAGGTTTTATATATTTTATATGGGAGCCCACCTGTCTGAGTGGTCAAAAACCATAACAAGTTTCTCACTTGTAGCCATGACTGAGTGACTGGAACCAGACCTGTCTTCCTACTGTGAACAATTTAAGAAACTGGACAGAATATACTGAACAACCATTTTCAGACTATGATCCTAAAGAGATGAGAATTATAAAATTTGGACTACAAGCTTTCTACCTTTAGGCCTTTTAAAGATTATGGCACTGGGAGGGAAACCTCAAACAGAGCCAAGTGGAAGAGAAAAAGATTGAAGTGCGCGGAGACAGAGAGGGCCAGATGCTGTGGATCAGAGTCTGGAGAAAATGGAGTGACATAGATTCAAGACTCCAGACACCAGCACCGATGTCCCCTCAAGTCTTTGGCTGAATATGAAATGGTCTATGCATGCGTAAGACTCCAGGATGCCAAGACAGGAACCACGACTGAGAAAATATACTTTGAAAACTGAAGTGATAAAACTATTGCATGAAAAAAAAGAATAAAATCTTTGCTTGGGTTAGCCAGATTTCTTAAAGAAGACACTGAAGGCATTAAACATACAGAAAAAAATTCATTTGTCAGGCTTCTTAACATTAAACTCATCTCTTCAAAAATATACCTTTAAGAAAACAAAATGGCATGTCAGAGACAGGAAGAAATTGATAGCAGCACATACACTGACAACAAAATTATATCCACAGTATCTATGGATACAAGTTGAAGAAGTCTTATAATTCAATGGTAAGAAATAAACAACTTAATTTTTTAAATGTACAAACAATTTGAACAATTACTTTATCTAAAATATATATATATATATACATATATATGTGTGTGTATATATATACATATATATAAATATGTATGTATGTGTGTGTATGTATATATATATATATATATATATATATATATATATATATATATATGCTCAGTGGCACATACCTATAATCCCAGAAGGTTGAAAGTCTGAGATAGGATAATCACAAGTTCAAGGCCAGTCTCAGCAACACTGTGAAATCCTATGGAACTTAGTGAGACTCTGTCTCAAAATAAAAAATTAAAAGGCTTGGAGCTGTAGCTCAGTGGTAAATTCCTCGTAGTGGTTAAATCCCCAGAACCAACTCTAAAAAAAGTAAACAGATGGCCAGTAAATATATAACATGATGCTAAATATCATTAGTCATCAGCATTCATTAGAGAAATGTACATTAAAACCTCAATGACTTACCATGAAACACATTAGAAAGGCTAAAATTTAAAATACTAACAGTAACAAGTACTGGCAAGAATGAGAAGCAACCAGAATTCTCATATGCTATAGATGGGAATGTAAAATGAAAACATCTACTTTGGAAATATGATAGACAGTTTCTTAGAAAGTTAAACATACATTCATCATATGATCCAGTAATATTACTCCTCAGTATATAAAAGAAATTTAAAAATGTATCCACATGCAAACTTGTATACAGATATGCATTGCATTGTATTTATGGTTACTGAAAATCAAAACACAAATGTCCACAAACAAAAGAGAATCAACTGTTGATACAGGCAACAACATAAATGAGCCTCAAAAGCATTAGGTTCAACTATGAAGTCAGAAGTAAAAAGAGTGCATGTTTTATGATTCCATTTATATGATATTATAGATCAGGCAAAACAATCTATAATGACAGTGTAGAAAATCAGTGGTTGCTTGGGTGGACAGAAATGTGGTTGACTACAATCAACATAAATTTGAAGTGTCCTATACACCAATTATGGTGGCATTGACAGAGATGTACTTATTTGTAAACATTATCTTATTTCTATTACTCTTAAATTCCATATTAAAATTGATTAAAAAGGTAACAAGAATTCATAAAATGTAACTATTTTTATAAAACATAAGAATAATATTTTTAAAATATCTGAATTCAATATTGATCAATTTATTCATATTTGCTTACATATGTATATATGTAAATATATTCACATATATATGGACACATGTGTGTATATATATATGTATATGTGTGTGTATATACATATATGTATATAAATACATATTTGTGCATACACACACACACATATGAACCCTATTTAATGAAATGTAATGGGTTTCAGCACTTTTATATCAATGAAGCATGGGTTTTTTTTCCCTTGCTTCTGTTAAAACCCTTTATCCTGAACAAGTGCCCCTTTCCTGTAGGGAAAACAATGTGGTTATCAACTTTACTGAATAATCACTCTGAATGAAACATTTTCTTTTAGATAATACTATTTAAATCATCTTGGATATTATATAGATTATTGGCAAAAGTAATTAAGGGCTAGAATAAAGGTAATTATAATTTATGATGGATGAACTGATAGGGATGAAGTAAGAATTGACCTGAACCCTCATCTAAAACTGAAACAAAATTAAAGAAAATCCTGAAACTTTAGTTGTGCTTTTAATTGATTTTCACACACCAATGCACTTCTAAGTACTCTGTTTTTACTGAGGACTGTATGCAGCAGATTCCTGAAACAAAGATATTTTGGTACCAGTGATAAAGCGGGAATCTTCTAGAAGTCTTTCTCAAAATATATCTAACATGGTTCCTTTTCTAAGACCTATACATTCTCAAAGGAATGTATTTCCAAAAGAAATTTCTAAAACTGCTGTTCACATGAATTAAGGAGAAAAACAAATCTTTATATAATATTAGTTAAACCATAATGATGAATAATTTCCAAACATGATTTATTCAAACTGGTGAGTGCAGTCTGATTTGCATGGTACCATGATAATGGAAACTCATGTATACCAGAACTGTGTATTCACTTTACACAGTTCCGTGGTAAGGGTGCAACAAAGATCTGATTTAGAATAAGTACAAATTTCAGAGAATGCCATACTATATCCCTGATGTATCTCTGTTATCCTTATGTATCATTAATGGAACATAGGTTGTTTTACTTAGAAATGGGTGTGGGATTCCGATATTAATATTTTGTTTTATTTTTGGTGAAAGGATTCACAAATCTATTTTAGAAATAAAAAATTCTTCAGGTCTTATAATGAAAACAACTGTCTTTTTCCTATTTGTTCCCACTCTCAAACCATAGAGGCAAGCATTTGCAACTGATATTATTTCTGTCCTCTGCTGTTTAGCTCCATAATTCTAAATGATATAGCATTATTTGTAATGATATAACAT
Organism: Marmota monax; assembly: GCF_021218885.2. Lineage (NCBI taxonomy): Eukaryota > Metazoa > Chordata > Mammalia > Rodentia > Sciuridae > Marmota > Marmota monax. The sequence goes on from NW_026693726.1 coordinate 10,836,933, forward strand.
TATTTGTAAATATAATATTATTCCTTGATTTATCAAATGTTGACCTGATTCCTTTTGGAACTGTTCTCTTTATTATTTGAAGTTAGCTGCTTTGTCTTTCTTTCTAGAATATTCCATTCATTCTTTCCTGGGTAGGATTTTTTTCTTTTCTGGACAGAATACCCCTTTTCTGGGTTTGCTTTTTATGTTTTTAGCTCATTAGGATTTGTAGTAAATATATTTTTAGATAGCATCTATCTAAAATGCTTAACCTCTGTTCAGATAGTAGTTGGGTTGTGTCTGGAATGATATAAAACACAATTTTCTTTAAAAATTATGATGACATCACTCTACTTTCTTCTAACTTCCAGAACTGCAGTTAAAAAACTGTACTCCTATTTTCTTTTAATTATTCATATAACCTATGCCCTCCATTCCTCAAGTTTAGAGAGATTTGTTTTCTTTTTCTTCTTATTTCTACAGCACTGAAAATTTATGTGCTATGCCTTGTCATGTGTATATGTATGTGTTTCATTTATTGTTGTGAACCTTTCCAAAGAAAAGTCATGTTTTAGAGTTCTGGGTATTTTAGTTGTGCTATCTCTGATGTTTTTCAGCCCTGCCTGCGCTTTGTTCCCTCTTATTAGTCAGAGGATGCATTCCCCGGAGTCATGCCTTAATTACCCCTGACATTTAGGTGTACTTCCTGGGAGATTTCTTCAAATGCATCTAATAGTCCATTTATTGGCTGTTTTTTTATTTCAGTTATCAGATTTCAAAAACTCTGTCTTGCTTTCTGTGTGTTCTTTAATGTTTTTCACACTTATATTTTTCTTTATATATTTTCACTTTTTTTTTTTGAAAATTTTAACTGTAATTAGAAGTTTTGTTTTTTCTACCAGTCTGAATTTCTGAAGGAGTTTCCTCCTATTACAAAGGATCTTGGATATTTGCTCATACTTAACAGCATGATATGGTTTGTATTTCAAATTTTCCCCAAATGCTTTTATGTTAAAGGCTTTGTGGTCAGAGTAGTGCTGTTGGGATATAGTGGGACTTTTAGGAGGCAGAGCCTACTGGGAGACTGTTAGGCCTTTGGGGTCTGCCCTTGAAGGAGATGTGGAGCTCTAAGTTTTCCTGTCTCTCCTTTGCTTCTGGGTGAGGAGGTAAGTGATTTTGCTCCACCATACATTCCAGCCATGATGCACCAAACCTTTGAAACCATGAGCCAAAATAAACCTATAATCTCATTATCTCATTATTTCTTATAGTAAAGGAAAAATGATCAATGCAGAGTAAAATACCAAAATATGCGTGTATGGCTTACCATATGTATATGCCGGGGTTTGAACCCAGGGCTTCATGTATGTGAATCACATGCTCAGCCACTGAGTTACACGCCCAGCCCCTTATCAAATGATTAACCAGGAAGCAATAACCAGTTAGAGAGGCAGTCAGTGGTATACTGATAAAAATTTGTCTGGGGCTAGATAAGGAAAGCTGGTGTTGTTTGGGAGATGCTGGTCAAAGGTTCAAAAATTTAGTTGGATAATAATATCAAAAGATCTATTGTACAACATAATGACTATTGATAATAAGGATGTACTATAATGTTGAAAATTGCTTAGAAAGTAGATTTTAAGTGTTCTCATAACACCCAAAAAGGGCGTCTGAGTCTGTTTCGTAATGCACATTAATTAGCTTTATTTAGCCATTATACGATGCATATGTGTTTCAAAACAACATGTTGCATATGATATACTAAAAATATTAACAATGACGACTTTTCAGGGAGGATAAAACCCTGATTTGTATTGGATGCATGATTTTCATTGTAAATACTTCCACAATGACTGGCTTCAAGCTACCATCTTGACTCCAAATGCTTCCCAAAATTCCTGAAAATTAAACAATTGTTTCTCACAAACCAGTAATAACTAATTGGTTCCCATATCCCTGTGGATGTAGTCATTTTTTGGTAGATCTCCCTTCATGATAAACTTCTATTGGCCCTCTTTAAAGATCCTCTGGAGAAATATTCAACAACATTGTACTTTATGGTAAGAGGTAGAAGTGATTATTCGTGACTACCCATATTCATAAGGTCTGAGAGAAATGGTGTTCCTAATGTAGAGTTTTACTTTACCTCTCTGATTTTTGTACAGAGCTTTTGTCCTATAAAGAGTCTGGTATCTCAGATTTTGGTGACACTCTAGTTTAAATTTTTCATGGAATGATCTTTGGTCATGGAGGAAAGTGGGTACTGAATGAGAAGTCCTCTAGAATCTGTTTGCATTTAATATAGATGATTTAAACTGATTTGGTATTTAAGCATTTTATTTTTAATCTATAATATTTCAGCAATCACATCCTTATTTTCTGCCATATCTCACATTCTTAGGTGGGTTTCTTAGGTTCATTCATGTAATTTGCCATGCTTCCATTAGAAAACACCTGATTTGACGTTATCCAGCAGTGTGAATTACTCAGTCTTTATTTATAGTCCAAAAATGTTTAGCATCTCTCTTCTCTCTTTTATCCCCCCAAGCACACCTTTTGTACATTCATATTTTTATTGTTTTTATAACTTTGATTTTTAAGAGGAGTTAAGGAGGGAATAAAAATGGATTCATGTGTTCATGAAACTCTAAGTAAAAGTCATGTTTCCAAATTTCATATTTGCCTTATATAATTTTAGATGACTCATAAAATCTTCAAAACTGTAACATTTTAAAATAACTTCACTCTTGATTTTTTTATTGTTTTAAAACACACAAGTAGAATATATTGATTTTTAAAACTTCAAATGGACTGAATGTAGATACATATAAAGTCATGGTACCCTTAAACCCATATTTCATGATTTTCATGCTTAGCTTTACTCTGTATGGAAAACCACATTTAATTTCACATTAAATTTCTATAAAATCCTCTTTGATATACTATACATGTACTTTATATATATATATATATATATATATATATATATATATATACACTTTATAATATATATTACATATAATATATACATATATAATATATACATTTTATACATATATGTGTCCTTAATATGTATTTTATATATAAAAATTTATTTATATAATTACTTAATATATATTTATATATATTTAATATACATGTATATATTATATGTACTTTATATAAAATACTTAGCAATATATATTACTTTATATAAAATATGTACTATATTTAAACATACTAAATACACTACTTCCATATCAACTACATTTATAGTATGTATATACATATATGTAGTCATAGTTGAATACTAGTTTTATCTCCACTTTATTAGATTTATTAGTTTCAGATTTGGCAAATATTTTAAGCAAAGCATAATATTCATAAAACTCACCTATTTAAGTAGAGAGCAAACTAATTTTTAACCAAAATGTAGATGTGCAACCATCATAATAATCAGTTTTGTATTTCCATTACCTTATCTCTTTTATCCACTGCAATTAATAATCAAACCCATCTCTAGCCCTAAAACTCATGATCTACTTTGTGATTTTAGAGATTTGATTTTATATAGACTAGATCATATAGTATGTAGTATTTCTGTCTGTAGCTTTCAGTTAATAATACAGTTTCAATTTCAATCCTTGTCATAATGTCTATTGCTACCTTATTCCTTTTTTTTGGCTGAATAATTTTCTATGGCAGGAATATCATTATCCATTCAACAACAGATTCACATTTGGATTATGTCTAATTTTTTACTATTGTGATGTTCCTATGAACATTTTTTATAAGTCTGTGTGGAAATATATTTTCATTTATCTTGGGTAAAATGCTGGGTTATTTTATGATTAGTTGAACCATTTGAAAAATGGCCAAATTATTTTTCAAAGGGACTATACCATTTAGCATTCTCATAGCAAGAAGTAAGAATTCTGAGACCACATACTCTTGCTCATATTTAGTATTATATAGTTATACAATATCTATTGTTTCAATTGTTTCTTATATTTCAATTTCATTGATTTGAGGCCTGATTTTAATTATTTCCTGTCTTTTACTGCTTTGGTGTTGATTTGTTCTTCTTTTTCTAGGGCTTTGAGATGCAATGTCAGGTTGTTTGTTTGTTGACTTTTTCTCCTTTTAATGAAAGAGCTTAATGCAATGAACTTTTCTCTTAGCACTGCTTTCATATTATCCCAGAGATTTTGATATGTTGTATTGGTCTTCTCATTTCCCTCTAAGAATTTTTTCTAATGTCTTCTGTTATCCATGCATCATTCAGTATCATGTTAGTTAGTCTCCAGATGTTGGAGTAGCTTTTATTTTTTTTTATTTTATCATTGTTTTCTAATTTCATTCCATTATGGTCAGATAGAATGCAGCATAGTAGCTCTAATTTTTTGTATTTTCAAAGACTTGCTTTGTGGCATAACATATGGTCGATTTTGGAGAAGGATCCATATGCTGCTGTGAAAAAAAGTATATTTGCTCATTTATAGATGAAGTATTCAATATGTCTGTTAAGTCTAAATTATTGATCATATTATTGAGTTCTATAGTTTCTTTGTTTAGTTAGTTTGGGAAATCTGTACATTGGTGAGAGAAGTGTGTTAAAGTCACCCAGTATTATTGTGTTGTGATCTATTTGGTTCTTCAAATTTAGAAGGATTTGTTTGATATAAGTAGATGCTCCATTGTTTGGGGCATAACTATTTACATCTTGTTGATGTGTGATTTCCCTTAAGCAGTATGAAATGTCTTTCTTTATCCCTTCTGACTAATTTTGATTTGAAGTCCACTTTATTAATATATGTAATTTCTAAGAAATACATGTTTAATCTAAGATCATAAAATTTTCATCCATGTCCTCTAGAAATTTCATAGTCTAAGGTAGAACATATGATTTTTGTATATGGTATGAGGTTAGGGCCTAAATGAATCTTTGATATGCACATGTTCTATTTCCTATGTACTTAAAATTGAAGACTATCCCTTTCAAATAGAATCTTTCCTGGAAAACTTTGCTAAAAATCAGATGACTGTGAATATAAAGCTAATAATGTATAAGATAATAATTAAATATGTGCTATGATCATTATTTATTTTTGGAAGTAAGAGATTTTTAAAAGTACTTTAAACTTTGAAATTGTTGAGCTGTTTCTCTCCAATTGTAAAGAAACATTTCTAGCCTTGTTAAATTGTCTTTAAAAGCATACTTTATATGATGTCTACTTTGGGGAGTTTATTAGGGTTTTCCTGGGCATAAGTATGATCAAGCTATAATGTAATTAAATGAAAGTCTTTTTTTAACTTAGGAGATTACAGAATTGGGTCCATGTTCATTAGATTCATATTATTAATTACTTACTTTAGAGTCTCTGTTTCATGTGTGATGCAATTTATTTAATTTGCCTAAAACTAAGAACTGTGTATAAAAATCTGCCATATAATGATGTTTCTGCAATAGACTGAATGTTCATGGTCTCCCCAATATTTTTAGCCTGAATTCCAAACTCCCAGTAATGGTATTTGGAGGTAGAACCTTTGGGAGGTGTAGTCTTCATGAATGAGATCAATTTCCTTATAAGAGACTAAAGAATTAACTAGTGAGGACACAACATTAGGATGGCTGTTTACAAATCAGGAGGAAGATCCTCACCAAGAGCCCCATCTAGCCATCCCTAGGATATCAGACTTCCAACCTCCAGAACTGTGAGAAATAAATGTTAAGTCACAAAATTTATGATATTTTGATAAAGATGCAGACCTAAGACAATATCATTGAGTTTTTCCATTCGTTTTTTAAAAGTTTGCCTTCATTTATTTAATGCCAAATGATTTGGCACACATAGATGTATGAAAGTTACAGTTCATTTGCAGTGAATATTTGAAAAATTTTAAAGTAATCCTATAGTCCCAGAACTGGATTTTAATTTATTGAAGTACAACAGATATTACCTCTGAGGTCTTCTTTTTAAAAACTGAATTAAATTCTATAATGTGATCACATGTATTAGATATAAAATTACATTTTTTCATTCAAACTTTGTAATTTGCTTTTCTTGTAGTTCTGTGCCTTATGCAGTTTTTTTCTGTTCTATTTCTCTAAACCTAATAGTGAGCCTTAGTTAAATGTTCATAGCTTTATTGAGATATAGTTATAAAAATCATTTGTATACAACAATTTTCTCATAATATAATGTACAATTTGACAAATTTTCACATATGTATGTATATATCTGCTGAATCACAATCATATCATGGAATGAACATATCTACTATCTCCAAAAGGTTTTCTATGACCTTTCTAGTCCTTTTTGCCTCTCACTGCTTCCTATTCCCAAGGAAGCAAAGACCTGCTTTCTGTAACAATTAGTCTATATTTCCTAGAATTTTGTAAAAAATGAATCCACACAATATGTTTTCATTTTTTTCTGGCTTCTTTAGCTTAGAATAAATATTTTGAAAATAACAGATTTTGAAGCATTTGTAAGTAATTCCAATTTTAATGTGTACATTTGTTCCTGTTTTATTGGACATTTAGGATACTTTCAGGTTTTGCCTATTATATATAAAGCCAATATGAACATTCATATGTAGATGTTTGTGTATATATATGCTTTCATTTTTCTTACATAAACATCTAGAAATGGAATGGCTGGATTATATGATAGGTTTATATTTTATGTTAAGAAATACTTGGCCAAACTCTTTTCCACAGTGGTTGTACAACTTTATATTCCCATCAGCATGTATGAGAGTTCCAGTTCCTCCATATTCTCATTAACACTTGGTGTGGATATTTATTTTAACTTTAACCATCTGATAGGTATATGATGGTATCTCTTTGTGTTGAATTTTCCTTATGATTAATTATGATCAGAAACTTTTTATGTGCCATTTCTTTGTTTTCGGTGAAATATCTATCCAACAAACAGTTTGGTTCATTCTAAATCAGTTGCTTATTTTCTTATCATTGACTTTTGAGACATTGTTTATATTCTGTTTGTAATTCCTCTTCAGATATTTCTTTATAAATATTTTCTCTCAGTCAGCTTGCTTGTGTATACATTTTCTTGATTACCCTTTAAAGAACAGAAGTTTATTTTTTTTTAATTTTTATGAAGTTCAATTTATCAGATTCTCATATAAAGGTTTGTGGTTTTGGTAACTTATCCAAGAAAATTTTGCCTAACCAATGACCTTACAAAGTTCTTCTATTTTCTTCCACAATTTTTATGTCTTTGAGTTCTGTATTTAGACTTGTGATCCATTCTGCAGAGTGTTGTAAATAGTGTTACTATGTGGTATGGATCAAAGATTTTTTTTTCTTTTTGTATGTGGAGATTCAAATGCTCTATAAATATTTGTTTAAAAGAACCATTCTCCACTAAATTAGCTTTGTACTTTAAAAAATCATTTGTACATTCATAAGTGGTTATATTTCTATATTTTATTGTTTAATTTATCAATATGTATATTTTTGTGCCAATACCACAGAGAAGCATTATCAAGTTTAAAGTCAGATAATGTATGCCCTCCAACTGTCTTTGTTCCCCCTTTTAAAGTATTTTTGGTGTTTACATTTCCATATAATTTTTGAATTAAACTTTTCTTTGTATAAAAAAAATCCTTCAGATATTTTTATTAGAATTACATTTAATTTGAAGATCAATTCAAGGAAAACTGACATTTTAACAACATTGGGTCTTTTGGTCAAAAATATGGTATACCCCTTCACTTAGTTCAGTCTTTAAGTTCTCTCAGGAATGATTTTTAGATTTCAGTGTACAGATCTTGTAATGCTCTTGTTAGACTTACCCCTAAGAATTCATATAGTATTGATAGAATTGTAAATAAAATTTTAAATCTTTAATTTCCAAATTTTTACAGCAATTAAATAAAACATTTGATTTTTATGTATTGACTTTGTATCTTTCAATGTTGATAAATTCATATATTAGTTCTAGTAGCTTTCTTGTCAATTTCATTGGATGTTCTGAAGAGACAATGCTATCTGTTAATAAATGCAGTTTCAGATTTGCTTCAATTGAGACACATTTTTTTTCTTTTTCTTGACTTACTGCACAGGCTAGGAAACAGTGAGAGTTCCCATCTTTATCTTGTTCATTTCTGAGGGAAATCAATCAGTCCTCCTAGGCTAAGTATAAGCTTGGTTGTAGGGTTTTTATCCATTTGAGAAATTCCTCTCTATTCCTAATTTTCTGAGAGATTTTATCAGGAAAGAATGTTAAATTTTTCTGAATGATTTTTTTTCTGCCTTTATTGAGAAGGTCATATTCTTTTTTCGTTTTTAACATGTTGAATTATACTGATTGATTTTCAAATGTAAATCCAAATTTGCATAAACACTTGTTGATCATTATGTATTATCATTTTTTTTTTAACCACGGATTGAACCCCAGGGCACTCGGTCTTGCTAAGTTGCTCAGGCTGGCTTTTAACTTGCAATCTTCCTTTCCTCAGCCCCCAAGCCATAGGAATTACAGGTGTGTACTACTTTGCTTGGCTATATCATTATTTTTACATATTATTGCATTTTATTTGCTAAAATTTTGTTTAATTTTTTTCAATATTGTCACAAGCGATATTGGTTTGCCATAACCTTTTCTTCTAATGCCTTTTCTAGTTTGGGGATAAGAGTAATGGCAATTTCCTAGAGCAGAATGGGAAATATTTTCTCTTCAATTTTCTAGAATAGTTTTTGTTGAACTTAAATTATTTCTCCTTTAAAAAGAGGACAGAATTTACTTAAAACTCTGTCTGCCTAGATTTTTTTTTATGAAAACATTTTAAACAAAAAATTGAGTTCTATAATAGGTATAAGACTATTCAGATTATAAATTTATTTTTGAGTTAGCTGTGATAGTTTTATCTTTCAAGAGATTGGTCCATTTCTACAAAGTTCTTGAATTTAAAGGCATTGCATTCTCCTTAAGATCTCCTCATAAGCCTTAGAATAACTATATAACCTCAAGTGATATCACATCTATCTTTCTTGATTGACAATTTGTCAATTTGTCCTTTCTCCTATGTTTCTCTCCCCTCCACACACCTGTGTGTGTGTGTGTGTGTGTCTGTGCATGTACATGCTTATATGCACTTCTGATAAAAAGTTACAAATTGTAATGTTTTATCAAAAAAAACTATTTTTGGTTTAATTTATTTCCTATTATTTTTCTTTTTTCTGATTCATTAATTTATGTTCAAACCTTAATATTTCCTTTTCATCGATTATTTTGGAATTTATTTGTTCTTCTGCAAGTTTCTCAAAGCCAATGCCACAGTAATTAATTTACATTTTTCTTTCATTTATAGAAATTTATAAATTCATTTATAGAAATTTACAGGCATTTAGGGCTATAAATTTCTTCCAAATTACTTTTTTAGTGAAATCTCAAAAAATTGGGTATGTTGTATTTTCCTTTCATCCAGTTCAAAAGTTTTAAATTACCATTTTAATACCTTCTGTTACATCATGTTATTTAGGAGTATGTTTTTTAATTTCCACATATATTTGTTAATTTCCAAAGTTTCCTTCGTTTCTAGTTATTCACATAAAAGTTTCATTTCACTGTGGTTAGGCAACATATTTCACATTACTTGAGTCATTTTAAATTTACTGAGACATGTTATGAAGCTTAGAAATGTTTTCTCTTAATAAACTTTCTACATACATTTGTGTTTTCTCCTAGTGTGTGTATGGTTCTATAAGTGCCAATTAGGTTAAAATGGCTTAGTATCATTCAAATCTTCTACTTTCTTACTGTTTTTCTGCTTTTTCATTATATAAAGTATTGAAAAAAGAACACTGACATCTTTGAATTTGTCTGGTTTATCTTTTAATTTGTCATATTTTACTTCATGAATTTTGAAATGACATTATTACCAATAAATACATTAAAGTTTTTATGACCTTTTGATAATTTGACTTTATCATTATCATATGCCAAACTTTGTCTCTGACAATTTTTTTTGTTTTGAGTCTTGCTTTTTTGAGATATTAACCACTATAACTTTCTTTTGAATTATATTTACATAACATATCTTTTTGTGCCCTTATACTTTTAATCTAAGTATATTTAAAGTTCATGATTTGTAGGCAACAGAATTTCTTCAGCTGAGTATCCAAGCTATTTCTGAATTCTACTGTTGTGTTTAGACTCCTTACTTTTAATGTGACTACTCATAAGCCTAGATTAGGTATTGTCCTCTTATTTGGTTTTGCATTTGCCCATCTTTTCCTTATTTCCCTTTTTACTTTTCCTGTCTTCATTATAACTGTTTATTTCTTATTATTTCATGTATTTTCTTTGACAGCCTATCAGCTATAGCCCTGCTTTGAAACTAGTGTTTGCTTTAGCTTGGCACGGTCTGTCTTTAAGTGGCTTATATACAAACATTATATTTTTCCTTTTCTACTGTTTTATAACCTGTTGTTATTATATATTTTGTTTATACATGCATTATAAGCCTCATAATACATTATTGTCATTATTTTATGCAGTTAATTTTGGAGAATTTGAATTATTAGGCTAAAACCTTGTATGGTCATACATACTAGGACCATTTCTGGTCTTTGTTCCCTTGTGTAGATCCATATTTCCTTCAAATGTCATTTTCATTCTGCCTGAAGAACTTTAAATATTTTTGAAGGTCAATCCTACTGTTGATCTGTCATTTTGACTTCTATGTGTCTAAAAATATATTCATTTTTAACGGTAATTTTACATTGAAACATGAGCAAGAAAAAAGATAAGCAAACTTAACAATAAAAAAAATTAAGACTTGTACTTCAAAGAACATTACCAGATAATAAGCCACAGAATAGAATTATGCATTTGTAAATCATATATGTAAAAAGGCTTAGCATCAGAATACTTAAAGAACTTTGACACAATGCCACAGTATAAACCAAGCAATTCAACTTAAAAATGGGCACAGGCATGAACAGACATTTCTCCAAGGAACATGTATGAATGGCCAATAAGCACAGGATAAGATGCTATATACATATCATTTGTCACTAGGGAAACGAAGAATGGACTATTGATGAATGCTACATGAGTGAACCTTGAAAACATTATGCTAAGTGAATAAAGCTTGACATAGAACAAATAGTACATGATTCCATTTAAATAAAATGTTCAGGATAGGTAAATCTTGAGAGACTGAAATAAGATTAATGGTTTGGGTGGAAATGGCAGGATTGGGAAGTATGTTGTTTATTTTGGGAAAATGGAAATATCTATGTATATACTTTCATGTTTTATGTATATACTTTCAGTATCTAGGACAGTTTAGTTCTATTAGTACTTTAAAAATCTTGTTCGAGTTCAAAGATTGCTTGGTTCCACAGGAAATTTGTTGTTATCCATCATTTTTTGTTCTGTGTATAGTAGTCATTTTGCCTCTGGCTGCTTTTTAAATTTTGTTTGTTATTTGCTTTGAGCAATTTGATTATGATGTTCCTTAATGTAGATTCCTTTGTGTGTCTTTTGTTTTGGAGTCATTGAACTTTTTGGATATGTGGGTTTATAGTTTTCATCGAGTGTGGAGAGTTTTCAGCTACTTTTTTTTTTTCCAAATATTCCTTCAAAATTTTTCCATTCTCTCTTCTTCAGAAAGTGGAACTACAAATCTGTTAGTTTCCTTGATGTTGTCTCACAGATCACTGGTGGTCTTTTTATTCCATCATCTTTTTTAAAAAGTATTCCTTTTAACTCTGTGTTCCAGTTGGGTATTTTTTTTTATTGCTATATATTAATGTTCACCAATTTCTTCTTTCAGGTCTAATTTGCAGTTAAATCCTCCCTGGGTCATTTTCATCTCATAATTGTACTTTTAGTTAGATAAGTCCTCCCTCTTCTTTTCATATGTTCTGTGTTTTTACGTATCTTTTTGAGCATAAGGAATACAGTTATAATATCTCTTTTTATGTAATTTCCCTCTAATTTGAACATCTGTGTCAGTTCTGGGGCAGCTTTGATTCATTGATCATTCTCATTATTGGTAGTGTTTTCCTACTCTTTTGCATGCCTGTAATCTTTAATTGGATGCCAGACATTATGAATCTTACACTGTTGAGTGTAGGAAGTTTTGCATTTTTAAAAAAATTTTCTTGAGTTTTTTTCTGAGAGGCAGTTATGTTATTTAAAGTTTTAGCCTTTAGGTTCTTGCTTTCATGATCCTGTAGTCATGTTCAGAGTAGTGTTAAGTCTATGGTTAAGCATTCCTGGTTGAGTGTTTCATATTATGACAAAATTCTGGGTACTTCACCCAACTCCTGTGAATTATGAGTTTATCTCATCTGATTGGTGTGAATGGTCACTATTCCTTGCCCTGTTGTCAGATTGGAGTAGTGTTTCCTCTAATCCTTTCATATGGGACTTTGCCTGGCCATAGGTAATAGATTCTTTTTTCCCTCATACTTACAATAGTGTGCTTTTACTTGCTTTAGAATATATATAATTACAATTATATAGTATTATTTTAGTCCATTCATTCTTCTATAACAAAGTAACTGACACTGGATAATTTAAAAAGAACTCAAATTTATTTCATACTGGTCTGGAGACTAGAAAATCCTAGATCAAGGTACCGTCAGATGTGATATCTGGAGAAAGCTGATCTCTGCTTCCAAGATGGCATCTGTTTGTATGGAGCCCATGATGCTGGTGGGGCCCACAATACCTATTCTCCTCCCAAGCTATTCCTCTTAGTTTCATCACTTGAGATCTTAAATGCCAACATATGAATATTGGAGGGACATACACATAGCAAGCATATATATATATTTTTTTCTGCCTTGCTTCTTTCACTCATTAGGATGTTTGTAAAGTTCAACCATGTTATTGTAGTGGACAAAGTTCATTCATTTCATTACTTAGTTCTGTTCCAAAAAGTAATACATTTATTTATGCTACGGTTGAGTGTATTTATATTAACAACTATATTTTCTGATTTTTTTTTTCCCCACCACCTGCCTCGTTTTCTTCCCAAGGAAACTGGGATCTACACTGTTTTGATTAAAGTCCTTTTGCAGGGTTGCTCTGGGACCTTTCGCCATAACTGTATGTCCCTTCAGAGTGATATTGACACTTCCCAGGATGTCCACATTCTGTGAATGGTCAGATGCAGCAAAGAGAGAATGTCTTCTAACCTAAGATTTTCAGGACACCATGTAGCAGCACTAGTATTTTCCCTCTTCATTTAGAGGAAAGAATACAAAATGCAAGGGGCATATTTTTCTGTACATGCAATACTTCTAATACAACTTTGTTTTTTTATATTTTATATTTGTGTATTTATATTAACAACTATATTTTCTGAATATTTTTGTACATAATTCTTGGTAAGCATTTCCACCCATTTCTGTTGCACATACAACACAGGTCACAACTACTGACTTCTAAGATATACATATGTTAAATTTTAAGATTCTTTCTATAGGTCTTCTAAATTATTGTGTCAGTTCATATCACCACTACTAGTGTGTGAGATTATCAGTTGCTCCACATCTCCACCAATGTTTTTAATGTCATCTTTCTAATTTTAGGTATTTTAGAAGGTGTGTAGTGATATCTCTTTGTGCTTTTAAATCACATTTCCCTAATAATAAATGTAGCTGAACATTTTTTATCTATTCATTTTCCATTTGGATATCTTCTTTGGTGGAGTGCCAGTTTACAAGTCTTTTGTATATTATTTCATTGTGTGACCTTTTATTAATAACTTGAAAAAGATTATGTATCTTAGATATGAGTCTCTGAATTATGTGCTAAATTTTCTACCTTGTTATTTGCTTTTTCATTTACTTGTGAATATAAATTTTTAATTTTAACATACTCTTATTCATTATGTTTCTTTTGTGAATAATGTCTCATTTAAGAAATGCTTTCCTACCCACAGTTAATGATGATTTATGGTATATTTAAGAAGCTTTATTATTTTGACTTTCATGTAAATATTCTCCTGAAATTAGTTTTTGTATATATTGAGAGATGGGGATTGGAATTAATGATTTACCCATGTGGACATCTAATTGGCACAACATCATTTAAGTGATTTTTCTATTTCCACCACATTGCAATTCTACCTTTAATATAAATTAAGTTTTCATATATTTCTGGCTGTAATTTTCAGCTTTCTGTTTTCCTCCAGGGCTATGTATGCTGTCTCTGTATTAATATAATCATTTAATAACTGTACTCTTGACATACGGTAAAGCAAGTTATGGCATCTTGTTCATATTTATCACAGCAAGTTAAATAGTTTGTCCTTTGTGTTTTTCTATTAATTTTAGAATTAGTCTACCAATTTTTTTATTGAAAAATGCATTAAATCTATAGATCAATTCAGGGAGAAATTACTCCTGAATATTCTAATAAATATGCATGATACATAGTAGAGTCTTCAGTCAATTTAGATATTCTTTAATATTTTTAGTTTCTGATATAATAATCTTTTATTAGATCTATTCCCATGCTTTCCTTAAACTTCATTTCCTAAGTATCCTTTGGCATATTTAGAAATGCAATTTATTATTTAATCTGAATAATATCCAGAATCTTGCTAATTCCAACAAATATATCCAATCTGAGGAGGTTTCATTTTCCTTTTTATGGACTGTTTTCCCACTTCTTTGCATGATATTCTTTGATTGAATGCCAAACATTGTCAATTTTACATTGTTGGATACTGCTTATTTTGTATTTCTAGTCTCTTTGTATCTATATCCAAATCATTGGTAAGCATCATTCTTCATGTTGTCTACAAAAATCTTGCTTTTTAATTCTGTTTCCAAAATAACTGCCTGGCTTCCTCAGCACCACTTGTTGAAATTTCTACAATTTCTGTGTCTTTTCTGCCTCATTTTCTCTGCCTTCCAAAACACCTTATATATAGCTTCTAGAACACATGCAAGTGCATTATATACAACGTGCTTATACACAGGATTGCTGGGAGCAATCAATCATAATCATAATTAGCAACCATGTGCTTGGCACATATCATATGCCAGGTGGTAAAAATGCAGTATTTCCAATCTTCTCAAAATCACTTTGAATTGGATAATTCTATCCTCATTATATAGGTGAGAATACTGATTCTCCAAAACCTCTCTTTTGTGTAAGGTAGCATGCATCACATAAGGAAAGGATAAATTCAATTTCTCCTGGACTTAATTCCAAAACTTATACTTTTGCTAAAGTGCCACTGCTCACTCTTATTGCATGCATTTAGTGTTACAAATGTTACCATTTTAAGTCTTTCAACTAGAATCGGAGTCTTTTCGAGGTCTTTTATATCTTTTACATCCTCCAAACATAAATCACCTCCACAGACAATAAATATTGATCAACTGATTGAATTTTTGTGCCACTATTCCTCAAAATAAGAATAGGCAGGTAGCAGAGGTTTATTCAACATGGATAGGCAGTAAAGGTCCTTTGCTCCAAAATTATACTCACCGGACAATGGTCTGTTGATGAGAGAAAATAGCTCTAGAAAAATGAGCAAGTAACAATGAGATCATTTTCTTCTTGAAAATATCCTCAGTTCAATAATACCTGGACATTATGTCTTACTGGTATCCTCTGAAAAGTCAGAAAATCATAGGTCATCTCTAAGGTTGTTTCAAAAATAATTCAGTGAGCTTGCAGTTTTTACTTTACTCAGGGCTACAGTTATAAAATGGGAAGCATCCGCCCAATTATTGGACAATTCACGTTGAAAAAAAATAACTTCCCCTAACCCTATACACATTCCACAAAAGAAAAAGAATGAAAGAACTTTGATTAAAGGAAGAGATTTGTGATCTGACTTGTTCCGTCTATTCTGTATGCTTCACATATAGTCACTATATAATTGTTCAACCCTTTCTTTAGTTAAAGGAGATCTGGTATTTTCATTATGGAGCAAAATCTTTTCCATCTTGATTATGACTAGATTAAACAGATTAGACAAACAAAATGAAATGTATAGAGAAGGAATAGTTATTCTAAGTAAATCTAGGTTTTCCCATATTTTTAATGGTTAGTTTTAGGTAACTCATAGAGCTAGTGATGGTGGAGACTGTGTTTGTATGGTATAGGAATATAGCTGCTGAAATACATAAGTAAAAATTTTAAGTAGAGCCAGATGATTTAGTCAAGACACTAGTATGGCAATTTGTAAATCAATGGATGTGTAACTGATGTGAATCTGCAATCTGTGTATGGGGTGAAGGTGGGAGTTCATAACCCACTTGAATCAAAGTGTGGAATATGATATGTCAAGAAATTTGTAATGTTTTGAACAACCCACAATTTGAAAAAAAAAAGATTGTTTCCTGATGGGTAAATCTTCTTAAACAATAACTTTTTAAAACATTCATCCTATACAAAAAAAAATTCAATTTGATATTTTAAGCTTTAGCTGCCATGACTAATTGCATTTAATTGTGTGCAATATATTCAGGTTAGCAAACTACAACCAGAACTGAATGATCTCTTAATGTTGATTGTAAATTTTACTGACATTTTCTTTAAATATTGTATCATTTTGCTTCCCTGTTGCCTTTTATGCATTTTTTCATACAATAGCTGTCTTGCTCCATGATCTTTAAAAGTTAGATCATCATCTTATTGTTCCTATCAATAGTGTAAGTAAACACTATTATCCCTGTGCATGTAAATTGATCAGCATTTCACTGTTGGTATAAAATTGTATTACTGTCTATTAAATGCCCTGAGAAGAAAGATCTGCATGTAAGAGACATCTTTATTTTCCATGTAGCTAGCAAATCCCTCTAAATTCTCTTGCCACTTTAGGGTTGTGATAAGAACCTGGATATGATTAAGTAAGAACACAAAATATGTAAGATTTGTCGTATCAATTAACAGGGATTTAGAAAGTACACATAAAATGGTAAATAATGAAATAATCAAAGAACAAATACAAAAATAATATGGACCGATGATAATTTTTTAAACATAATAAAAATAATTGACAAACCAACAAATGGCATATTTTCTGCCTTTTTTTTAAAAGCTAAATTCTGAAAATTGATTTCTCTTTTAAAACTATGTGGGCATTTTACTGGCATTTATATAACCCATAAATTAAACATTTTAAAAGATTCTCTTGTCTAGACTCACTGGCCATGCCCCTCTCCATAATACTCATCTCCCATGTCTTAAGTTCATTTGATTTCTCAGATCTAAAAGTTAGTGAAGATCTTTTTGCTACATATCCTTGTTCTTGGAAGGAACATGAGATTGACCCTCTGGATAAACTCAGGTGTGAGAGGAAACTGATTTTTGTATCACAGTGGCTTATTGGATCTGTTTCCATGTTTGTTTTCTGGATTCAGTGGCTAATTTGGTTTCTAATCATGCTTTTGACCCCATTTCCAGACTGTTTGTGGTGACGTGAGAAGAAAGGCCCTGCAGTAGGTAATTAAGTCTGCAAAAGCAGTGCTGCTTACCTTTCATTGCAGCAGATAATCAGAGTGCTGTTGCTCAAGTGTAAAATGCAGAAATTAATGATCCTATATAATACAGATTAGGGCTTTCATTTTAAAAACTATCAGTGCAGAAGAACAAAGGTAGGAAAAGCAGCATGATATTTGGAATTCCAATATATAGTAAAGCTTGCAAATTCTGAAACAGGTTTCTGAGCATGAGACTAATCAAAATTCGCCTTATGTTCTCAGGTGATTGATTAGTTCAGAACTCAAATATATTACTGCCCCATTGCATCTTTGAAAAGGCACAATTAGACACATTTGTCCATGTCTTTTCACTTGTAAACATGTCCTATTGTTCATTCAGATCAAGTGGGGTATGTAATAGCATTTAGCACATTGAGTGTCACATAGTAGGTACTCAATAAATACTTTCATGTTTGAAATAAAATCTTTTCTTTTCCGAAGTGTTTACAAGGTAACATCCAACATCCATGAAAACAGAATGGAAACATTTTTTTTTAAATGCAAAAATCTCACAAAATTTTTCAGATGCAGTAGCATTTTACTCAAATATATTCCCTATTAGAGCTCAATAGAATAAAAAACTACCTCTGCTGTAGAAGATCATCAGTTTAGAGTATAACTTTCATTAAAAGAACATAGGCTTCTAACACAACCTGTTTGCTAATATAAAACTTATTGCCAAGAATGCATACATTTCAAGACATGACCAAATGATTCAGTCCTCAGTGTGAGTAAACATACTGATATACTTCACAATATTATCAATTTTATCATTGATCACTTTGATAGATTTTGCATTCCTTCTTAAATTGTTTAGATCATGTTGGTTATATATGTCTTGTGTTTGTTTACTATCAGTCATTTTAATCTTTTCTCATAAAAAAATTGTTTCTCATTCGTTTTTGTTTTGGTGGTACTGGGGACTGAACCCAGGACCTTGTGCATGCAAGGCAAGCACCCTACCAACTGAGCCATATCCCCAGCCCTATTTCTCATTCATCAAGAGTAGTAATGTGTTAACTTAGTAAACCACTATGTTTATAAGAATGATGTTATATTCTTCTTATTACACATAGAAAATCTTAGACACAGAATAAAAGTGACTAATGTTTTCCTTTACAGGATCAGTTTACATTAATAAAAATGTATTTGTTATTTTGTCCTTTAAGTTTTGACTGTTCAAATGACTATTAGATCAGAAAAAGAAAATCCTACTCCCCATACCCAGACCCTATTATTTAAAAGGTAAAATTAGGCCTCAAATTTTAAACTGTGATCCAGAATGAAACAACATCACTCCCTGTCAGCAGGAGGAAAGCATTTGGTGTGTTGATCTGGCACAGTTCTGAGTCTGTATTAGAACATTCGCTAATACGTGAAGAACAACATTTGTTGGTAACCATTCTAAACTATTCTAAAATATGCTCTGCAACATTGTTGTCTAAACAGATAAGTGGAGCTTTGGCATGAATCCTCCATCAGGGTACTTGTGTTTACAGGAGAAGAACTTGATCTGAAGTTAAGCCAAAAGTTATAATAATGAACTTGATGGTCAAGCCCTGTGCTTTTCAGATCCATTTCCACAGTGGCCAGGACTCACTGAAGGGTTTAGAGTTTATTCATTGTGATGAATCCAGGAGTATTCATTGTGATAAATGACAACCTGCCTTCCTAGTTACATTCCGTAACTACAGGGCCATCGTCACCCACAAGAGGATCACCCAGCACCATCTGCACAGACTCTCATCACACCATCACTGTGGGCTCCAGCTGTCAACAGCACCACTGATCTCTTTCTTCCCCTGTAAATAATCCAGGCGAGTTTTTCTCTTTATAGCTTTGATGAAAACAAACCTAAAAGTGCTCTCTTTATTTTTAATGAAAACAATACAGTTAGAAGAGGAATACCACAGTCATTAGACTGACTAGCTTCTCATCCTGTGCCTCTTCTTGCCATGCCCATGGGAAATGAGTAGCTTGACTTGAGAACCATGCAGAGAAGTCAAGAGAGGAAACCCAGGGGCTGAAGTCCTGATGAGGAGGAGGACCTGGGATTCCTGACTCAGGCAACACCAATAGTGTCTTAGACTCAGTTTTTTTTTAAATAATTTTTTTAGTTGTAGATGGACATAGTATCTTTATTTTATTTATTTATTTTTTGTATGTGGTGCTGGGGATCAAACCCAGTGTCTCACGCATGCGAGGCAAGTGCTCAACCACTGAGCCACAGCCCCAGCCCTAGGCTCAGTTTTAAAGTTTTGACATTCCCAGAAAATTTTTATTCAAAATGGCCCCTGTTAGTTACTCATCGGCAAGTCCAAGCAAGTGAAACAATTAATTCTCTGAGGGTTGTCTACACTGGGTAGCATCATGGGTCTGGATTTGGCAACTGATCTCTGCAATATGGACTAGCAAAGGAAATGGGCATCAGAGAGAAGAGGGGATTATAATCTTAAACATAAAGGATTCAGGGAAAATTAATTCTTCACTCTTTTTAACTAATTCAGTTACTCATATCATTTTGATTGAAATTCAGGCTCATTTGTGTAGTTCAAAAAAATAACAATGAAATTGGAAAGATGTACTCCCATGTTGGAGTAGTTTGGGTTGTAATTACCAATACCTAGGATTTGTGTTTTTATACCCAAGGATACCTAAGGGGGACTTGACTATTCCTATCTTGTATGTAAGAACACAGATAGTTCGAAAGGTTAAGTTATTGAGAAATCTGTTTGGCAAATAGGTTGGAAAAGCCAGGATTCTAATGTTTAACTGGAAAAATGAACAGGTACAAACAAAAGTGAACTTCTTAAAAATAAGCAGCAGGTGCAAAATCAATGTCAGGTGTTCTCAGCACATTGAATTGCTCTTCATTTGCCAATGTTAAAGGCTGCAAAAAGCAAGCCATGCTACTATCTTTGACTCTTGTAGTTTACTCTGAGTAAACTTCTGATTCTTGGACTCACATCTCTTCGTTCTTATCTATGTTCCTGCTTTCCTCCATTTAACCTGATGTGCTTATGACAAATTTGAATACCTCTCTGTCCTCTCTTTTCCTTTCCTTTTCTATTTTAGGCTTCTAGCCAAGATGAAGTCTTCCAATTAATTGTTCTTTATATGATTCAGTTAAATAGCATCTTAGATTGGACTCAGAACTCAGGCCTTCATATCTATGTGTGGGATAGGATAAAATTGGTCTTGTTACATAATTAAACATATTACAAAACTTGCATAATTAAAAGACTTTGATCCTGAAGTATAAAAAGATATTTCAAAAGCTCAGAATAATTAGATCACACAGAAATTACTATTATTTTAAAGAATTAGGTATTTAGTGAAATTAACATTTCAAGATGGAAGAAATAATATTCAGTGATGTGCTTTAAAAGTACTTAGAACGATGGGGATATTTAAGATTCTAACCTCATCCTGTATAAAAAATAAAGTAAAACCCATATATGTTAAATAGCAAAGAAGCGTATTCCAGAAAAGAATGAAGGAAGTAAAGGGATATTTGCAAGACTGTTGAAAAGTTTATTTTGAACTAAAAATAAACGAAAGAAATTATGATTAAAAAGAACAATAGCAAAGACTGACACACATCTGTATTTAATGTATGTCAGGTTTAGGCCTATAAGACCCTATAAGACCATGAGTTACTTCATTTAGCATCCACATGCCTCATGTTGAAAACAATATACATTATTATTCCCATTTTAAAAATGAGATTTAAAAATGCTAAGAAATTATTAAGTGCTGGGTGTGGTGATGGTGGTGCACACCTTAATCCTAGCAAATCAGGAGGCCAAGGCAAGAGGATCATGCAACTTAGCAAGGCAACTCAGGGAGACTGTCTCTAGATAGAATCCAAAAAAAGGGATAGAGGAATTCCAGAAAGAACTTTTATAGCTTACAAACAATATTGAAAGCTATGTGATTTCAGTATATCATTTATGCTATATTGGGCTTAAATGTTCTGAGTGCACTATAAGGCTTCCTTATAGACCTTTCTTATAGGCAATATAGCATAAATGACATACTGAAAACACATAGCTTTCTTATAGGCCCTAAACCTGCCATCGTGAAAACCTTATAATTCAATTACTCTGATAAACACATTTTACAAATGAGAAAACTAATCAAAAAAAATAAGCAATTTTTCTAAATTTTATTATATTAGAGGTGATGATGATTACAAGATTTGAACTTACTATATCTATTATGTGTGCTTCTAATGCCTCTAGAAATAGCAAAGAGAGAAAAGAAATAACAGAGAAAAATAAGGGGGGAGTGTGTTTAAAAATATGCAGACAACATTTCATAAAGTCAAAGACATGAACTTTGGTATCATAATGTTCTATCAGTTATAGAAAAAGAGAAATACCAAAAGACACAAATGTATACACATCCTGCTGAAATTTCAAAACGCCAAAGATAAAAAGAAATCTTGAAAGCTTCCAGAGAATAGAAGCAAAGGAGCAACCATCAGATCAGTATAAAAAAAAATCTCATTATAATAAAATGATATAAAAAACAGTGCATCTGGTAGTTAATGAAGTAACATATTCAAAGTTGAAAGATAAAGCAATTTTAAGTAAAAAATTCTACAATATGCCATCTATCAACATAAATTATTCACTTTCCCTACATACTCATTCTATAAAACAAAAACACCAGCAAAACAAGTAAATATGTGTATATATCTACATATATATGCATATCTATCTATATGTATATGTGTATAAATATATATATATATATATATACATGTGTATATATAAAATAAAGAAAGAAATGCACATAAGCCCCCTTCACCCTGCAAATATTAAACCAGTCTAGGATTCAAAACAGTTCTCAGAACATCAGTAAAAGCAAAACAGAAAAGTAATTGATCCAGATTAGAGTAGGAAGTCAAAGTCTTCACAGAAATAATTTTTTTTCAAAAAGAAAATGAATTTTAGTGAAAACATTATTTGAGTACAGAGCTACAAGGTCTCCATGAGATGGTGAAGAAGATGATGAAGATCTGTCAATTAAGAAAAAAAAATCAAGCTTCTAGGGAAAGAAATTGTTTAATAAAATCATGGCCGAAATATGGAGTAAATGAACACTTGGTAGAACAATAAGCCATTGGTGGTCACAAACAAAATAATGTCACATGAATTTGATGCTTTGAACACACTGTATTTCAAGCAAAAATGTTAGAAAAACCCAGCATTATATCCTTCTGCATAGGTCCAGCCAGTGTTTTGCTCTGTGGAGAATAATATCTACATAATAATTTTGTTAATGAAATAAGAAAGGTTTCAATATATTATTAGCATCACAAATTGCGTAATTGATTAAAAAAACAAAATAAATATGGCTCACAATTATGGGGATGGTTTCAGTGATTTTAAAGGTTACACAGGCTTTAAAATTGAAAAGAGTTAGAACAATACTATTTAGAATTATGGTAGTGACTACCAGAGGAACTAGAATCACTAAAAATGATTCAGGGTGAGGACTTCTGGCACAGACTGATGCCTCTTTGGTGATATAGGAATTGAAGCTTCACTTTCTAGTGATATTTTGTGAATTTTTGCTGTTATCATGGTATACCTGCTTTACTTTTATAATATTTTTATTAAATTATAAGTTCATAAGTTGTAACTTTTAATGGAATATATAGCTGAGAAATCTCAGGAGAGATACAAATAAAAAAGGTATTTTGAGGGTGACTTTTCTGTGATATGTTAATAGTCTTTAAAAATATAAATGCTATCAGAAAATACAAGACAAAGTTGAATTAAATCTACAAGATCAATATATAAGATGTAGTCAATATTGTGGAAATGTTATAAAACATATAACATTAGTTGTACCTCACTTCAACCATCTGCCACTATTGTGCCAGAATGACCTTCCTCAAAAATGCAGCTGATTGTGTCAGCCTTGACATTTTGGCCAATTTCTAGAGAACTCTTTTTCATATTCTTGCTGGTGTTTCAATCTCCTCTTTTTTTAAGATTTATTTATTTATTTTAATTGGGCATGTATGACAGCAGAATGCATTTTGATTCATTGTATACAATTGCAGCCGGACTTTTCATTTCTCTGGTTGTACATAATATAGCATCACACCTTATGTGCAGTCATACATGTACCTAGGGTAGTGATGGCCATCTCATTCCACCATCTTTCCTGCCCCCATTCACCCTCTCCTCCCTCCCCTTTGCCCAATCAAAGTTCCTCCCTTTTTCACATCCCCCCCAATCAAAGTTCCTCCCTTTTTCACATCAGTTCTGTTCTGACTTATCGGACAGAACATTTCGACCTTTGGTGTTGGGGGATTGACTTACTTCGCTTAGCATGATATTCTCCAACTCCATCCATTTACCTGCAAATGCCATAATTTTATTCTCTTTTAATGCTAAGTAATATTCCATTGTGTATATACACCACAGTTTCTTTATCCATTCATCTATTGAAGGGCATCTAAGTTGGTTCCACAGTTTAGCTATTGTGAAAAGAGCTGCTATAAATATTGATGTGGCTGTGTTACTCAATGTCTTCTTTTTGTCCTCTCCTGCACCAGAAACTTGCATGAGAATGAGTAGCTGGCCATGCCATGAACATCCCACTACCTGTTCAGGCTTCTTGTTTTGGATGCCTGGTCATCTGAAATTTCAACTTCTCTTGCTCTTTGCCAGCATCTCAACATCAAGAACTTACAACCATCCCTCAAAATTAAATATATATATATATATATATATATATATATATATATATATATATATATATAAAATACTTCACTAAGAAGTATTTTATGACTTCCACCAAAAGAGAATTGACCATTTCTTTTTGCTTTTTCCCAACTACTTTCTACATAAATCTATCATTGGCATCTATTAATGACTGAATTAAATATATTTGTATCCCCTCCAAATTCCTATGTTAAAATCCTAGCACCAATACCATGGTAGTAGAATGTAGGGCCTTTGGGAGGTTATTTAGATTATGAGGGGGGAGCCTTTGTAAATGGGATCATTGTCCTTATAATAGGTACCCAGAGAGCTAGCTCACCCTTTTTCTTCCATGTTGAAGATGCAAAAATTCAGCAGTCTGTGACCTTAGAGAGGGTCCTACCCAGAATGCAGTCATGCTGGTACCATGAACTTGGATTTCCAGCCTCCAGAACTATGAAAAATAAAATTTTCTTGTTTATAAACCACCCAGTATGATATTTTTATCATAGCAGCCCAAGCTAAGAGAACATCTATAAAATACCATTATACTTTCTTGGTATATGCCAAGTTTCCTGATATATGTTCGCTGTTCTGGAGGAAGGGCCAGTGCCAGCCTCTGTTAAGAGCTTCTGTGCTGTACTATCACATGGGAGAAGTGCAAAGGAGTCAGAGTGGACAGATGAGGGCTGAATTTATCTTTTTATCAGGAGCCCACTCCTATGACAACTACTTACTTTCTCCATAAAAGTATTAATCTGTTCATGAGGATGGTGCTCTGTGACCTAATCCCTTCTTAAAGCCCCCACTTTGCAATATTATTACATTGGCAATTTGCTTCTCAATAACATATCTTTATTTTTATATGTCATTTCTTTCACAATAACTTGGATATATTACTCAAAAAAGTGCTTCCTCATCATGGGACAAAGTGAGAAGTGGTCAAGGATTCTAGGAAAACTCTACTAACTCAATTAATCCAGTTTCCAAAATCAGATGAATGGTAACACATCTTTACTGTGTTCTGACCTCTAATCTTCCAAATGCTTTTAAGACTAATCATGTTTTTCTTACTTTCTTTCCAAATACTTTCTATTAGTCCCCCTGCCTCATAAGATGTTTTTCAGAGCAATTCCTTATTCACAGCTTCTATGTGGTTCAACTGGAGGGATATGAACTGGGAATACATTTGAAAATTACAGTCCAAAGGAGGTTTACAACTTCATTCCTGTATTAATTTGGTATTCCTTGTATCAAAAAAAAATAATCCCATAAAAATCCATGGACAAAATTCCTTTTCTATCTATGAAAGCAGAGTATTGACTGGAAAGCTGGATAATGGTGAATAGTGCACCTCTGGTCCCCAGGCTTCAAATGATTCAAGACCAGAACACATATCACCTTCGTATCTTTGGTGCCCAGCACATAGGAGTCCTATAGTTAATACCTATTGAGTGGAACAAGCAATCGCTGTGGAGCCTATAACTTTGTGAGGTTCAGCAGGAGAGACAGTGCCTAACAGCAATAACAAAGCTATGATTAGAAAAATAAAATCACTGCTCTCTGTTAGGTACTAAATTTTTATGGAAAGGAACCTGAAGGTCAAAGGATGCTATTTGGAGTCTAATTTTTCATGCTCAGCACTATGATTTTGATAAGAATTCCTTATTGACATATTAGGTCAGTGATAAGAGGCATAAACATTGATCAAAAAACCTGAATTTGAATCCTGTCTGCAACTGTATAACTATGTGACTGTGTAACTTCATGACTTTGGACAAATTCTGCATCTCTGAATTCTTCAGTTTCATTAAGTATAATTTGAGTGTGATAAGTATAGTCCTGCTTGCTAGGATGATTGTATTGATGTCTCAAGCTTAGCAAAGAGACTGATACACAATGAACACTTTTTACTATGATTTTTAAATCCACATTGGTCAATTGTTATATCATTCCTTTTACATTTGAGAAAGTTTGAAACTAAATGCATAAACTTGTCATGCATCACAACCTAAAACACACTTAAGTTGCAGAGCTTTTGCTCATGTATTCCAAATGATGCTTTCAAAGAACAGTCAGTAAGAAAAAGGGGGAAAATCTTTTTTTAAACCTTGGCAACCTGAAATCCTAAGAAACTAAGCTTCTCCACGTAGCTGAATTTTCTGGATAGACAAATTTTAACCCCTAAAAATATATAGCATTCTTTTAGTTTCCACTGCTAGTCAATCATATGTACTGCTTATAATTTATTTTTCTTTTTGTAATCCAGGCTTGTTATTATTTCTATCAATTGTCATACAGAAATACAATCACTGTTGCCCTGAAGAGGTAGTGAGTTTGTTCCTCCAGTTCCAGGCTCTAACCTGCACCTACTCAAGTCCTTGTATCTGTGGTTCTGTAGTTTCACTGTCTGCTCCTCTGTCTCATGTGACAGCGTTCATGGTTCTCTGTTGCCAGTGTGCATGACAATAGCAGCCCTGTCTGTTCTCCTGGTAATTTTTAACTCTAATTCTTCTGAGGAGTTGATAGAAATAAGTATATGTAACCAGGCTGATTATCATCACATCTACCCTCAGAAGACACAGAATATAAACAAAGGCCAGATGGGCATCATAGGAATGAAGTCCGTGGAATTGGTGTGAAAGTGTTGATCCATCGATTTTGGTCCATTTCATTTGTGTTGGCCATTCGATCACTAGCCTGTGCTTCTTTGTGTGTTTGGGTATATATTAATGCATTTACTTAATTCATTCAGCTTTCTAACAACGTTGATGTGCAATACCTAAATTCCAGGATGGAGATAGACGGAACAGTTATTCTGAAGCAGGAGGACTTTGCAAACCATAGCATTAAATCTGAGCTGTCGGCTGTGGAGTTCTGCAGTTAGGTGCTAACAAGATGTTGAATAAGAAGTTGGTTATTTGGATACACTTTTTCAAATTTTACTTGTGTTTTTTCCATCTGCAATGGAAGTATGAGGAAGCTGAAACAAATGTTTCAATCACTTATCTGAGAATAATCTCTTTAAATATGCTCATCCCAACACATAAAACGTAATACACACAATAAAATGATATTCTTCCTGCAGTGCCATCTAATCCTTAATTAGAAAACAAAATGGCGAATGAATTCCTTTAAACACTATTCCTATGTATTCTAATGCTAATTATAAACTTATTTAGTCATTGACTGCATTCTAAAATCTAAACATTTGTGGTGTATTTGAAACAACAATGCTTCTCCTCCTTTAACATCATGCTGCTTCTATTTCATCTAAGACACTTTGCCTTGATTCATTTCTTAATGTTACAGAAGCAGAAGAAAAGCAATGTAACATTTAAATATTATTAATTATAATAACTGATATGTATTTATGTTTGATGGTCTCTCTGAATTTGCTTTGCAACCTTAACAATTTTTTTTTGATGGAAATCTCTCTCAATCAAGATTTGTCACAATTCTGTTCCAAAACATTAATAAATCCTTAAAGCTTAGTATTTTTAATAAAAGTCTCTCTCCATAATCATTGATCAGACTTTTTTTAAAAATCAATAAATGGGTCTATTCAATATCCTTATCTTCTTCAATTCAATGTTTTATTGCTTTTCATACAAACTCTAATATTGCCATTTTGTTTGCACTTCTGTTTATATTATTTGTTCTTTCACAATTTTTTCCTTTGCATTTTAATTATTCAGCCACTATGGTAACTTCTTTCCTTTATTCTGTTAACTCAAATATCCTCCCTACCCCCATCCCCACTTTTTTTTGTATCCACTAGGAATCCTTCCTGGTTCAACCTCACCTGATATATTGTTTTTTTATCTTCTTTAGGTAGCTATGGATTATTTGTGCTGTTGAATAGGTTTTCTTTTAAATCCTTTTTTTTTTTTTGCCTTTTTTATGAGTAAATGCTCCACCTTTCAAAAAAGAGACATAAACCACCAATAAGTGCATCCCTTTTTTTTTCTTTCATATGTATATCCTAAAAGCAAGATTCATTTTTAAAGTTTATATATATATATATATTTTTTGAAACAATATATATATATATATATATATATATATATATATATCGCTTAGAAAATTTTAGAGGCACTATACAAGGTCTACAAGTTAAATCAATAACAATCTGAGCACTGAACCCAATCATTTGGTTTTCAGTTCTTGGCTTTGAGCCTCTAAAAAATGGTCTCACCCATGTTAAAGACTACTCTTCAAGTTCTTTATTGCTACGATTTTAGTTAATCACACATCATGCCTAAGAATTGGGTACACTAAAGGACTGTGACCCTGTTTCACGGTTGTGCAGAGAGGTGTGAAGTGGTTGAGCAAGGCAGCAGGAGAAATCTGCAAGGAAGCCAAGACAGAACAGGGCTCTACTGTCGTCTGCTCCTCGGTGTTATCTGCTAAACTACTCTGCCTTTGTGGGAACAAATTCTATCTTCCCTAGAGGCTAAACAACTCCCTAATGGTAAGTTAGTCACTTAAGAGACACATTAACTCTCCCAGGCCTCTGGGGTGTCATTACTTTGAAATAATCCATTTCTAGACCATTGGCTGCCATGATAGAGTACTACAGTAAATGGTACCCTAGTGGCCCAAAAGAGCTAATGCACCTTCTATAATGCTGAACTTGCTGCAAGGCTTTGGATGCCCCTCAACACTTCTTCCACATCCTCCATAGAACATTGAAACATTTTTTTTCTAGCCAAGGATAGCATCATATCAGATTGTCTTTATTTTGCCTTCATATATCTCATTTCTGCTTTAGGGACTCTTACTCTATCCCTTGCCCATCCCTCCAATATCTAACCTATCAGGGACTCAGAATCCTCATACTGCCAAAAGGAATTCATTTTTATGCATCCCCAAGGCTTGTATTCCCTGATTAGAATTTTGCTTTCCTGACCCAAACATCTCACGCCTCCATGACAAAATACATCAATAGTCAGTCCTAATCCCATAGGGGATTACACTAGCTAGTTTTTATTTAAGGGGAAAAAAAATAACTCAAATTATGGTATAAGTAGCTAATAGTGAATTTCTTGAATTTAAGTGTTATTTCTAACATATACTTTAATATTAAATATTTGATTTCATTAGATTAAGGTAAACACAGATACGATAAGAAATTTTTAAAATAGAAATGTTATAAAGTGAAATATGTCTCCCTACCTGATCTGATCCTAAGAGTCCAGTTTCCCTTATGTGGGCAACCTCTCTTACCAATTATGTGTATTTTTCCAGGGTTAATTTATAAATATATTCACATTTATGCATATGTGTTGTTACATGTGTATGTGTATTTTATATAAATGTTAGCTTAATAGACAAATTGTCTTATGTCTTATTGTTTCACACATAAAAATATAAATTGATGCTCATTCTATTTCAATAAATACAAAACAGTAGTATTCTTTTTAACAGATATATAATCTTCCATTGTATAGATGTACCATAATTTATCAAACCTATAACTTGATAGGCAGTTTTCCCCTTATTACAAACAGCACTACAATATTTTTTTAAATCCGCCTTTATACATGAGTAAGTTTATCTGTACAATAAATTCCAAGAAATAAAATTGTTGGCGGATAGGATATATGCATTTTTAATATTGATATGATATGATCCATCCACAGAGTCTGTAATAATTAATCTTGCCTCCACAAAATATTGTGCTATCACATTTAAATGTTGACCAATTTAATAAATAAAAATGGCTAAACCTTTAGGAAGGTCATTCAGCTGACTCATGGAGCCAAAACTCACAATTATGGCTCTCTGACCACAAAGCAACACACTTTCTCATCTATTAGCCTGCTTAGAGGAAAAATGTATTCTGTGCAACCACACAGATGACAGCACATTTGTACCTATCTTCTTCATCTGGTCTAAGAAGTTAGGAGGGAAAGAAGCATGAAGCATTGGTAAGCACATGTACAAAAGGATATCCAATCCCAGTGGCTTGGAGGGCTACAACAAGAGTATCGAAAGTTCAAAGCCAGCCTCAGCAATAGCGAGGGAGTAAGCAACTCAGTGAGACCTTGTTTCTAAATAAAATACAAAATAGGGCTGGGGATGTGCCTCAGTGGATGAGTACCCCTGAGTTCAATCCCTGGTACCAAGAAAAAAAAAAAAGGATATCCAAAATAGAAAGAGAACAGGAAGCGGGGGTGGGGGTGCACCAAGGAATCACCAACAACTCCAAGAGAGCTTGGTGAGAAGGTGATACCAGCTGCCTTGGGATGAAGCTCTGACCTGACTCCACAGCCATCATCACTGACTCTCTTGCATCCAAAGTCCTATCCACGGCCTCATCTAACTCTCACAGTTACCTTTTTACAGGTTTTACTTTGGAAAACATTTATAACAGACCTAACTAAGGATCATGGCTGTCTCTTCTCCTTTCTTCCTTTCTTGCTAGCCCCCTGCCCCGCCCCCACCCTCAATTTTCTCTGTCCCTTTTTTTAGATTGTTTTCTTTTAATCAATGGGACTAATGGTAAGTGGGAAAAAAAAAATGCCCCAAAGACTGTCCTTTTGTTTAAAAAAAAAAAACTTATGGATAAGCTGATCTTTTTCAATAAGAAGAGAGAGAAAAATACCCAACCCAACATAATAGTCTTTATAGCCTCATAAACCACAGTACCACCCAAGATGTTAACAAGCTGGCGTGTTTTGAGCATCAAAGATAGAGAGGAAACTGTGTTTACATGTTTGGCACAAAAACTAATGAGGAAAGTCAATTGGCCCTTTGTCTTGAGGGTCTGGAGCGCCGAGCTCTAATGTTTGGTTTCTTCGTTGGCACTTGTTCAAGTAATCACTCGTGGCCTGACAAAGCGGCACTTGTGTTTTATTAGTGGCCATGCTGAACTCCCCGCTCAGGCTGTGTTGTCTCTCAATAGAGTGTGCAGCAGAGGGCACACTTATTTGAAAACACTAAATCACAGCATGATGATCTTTGCTCAACCAGACAAACCCAGCAAACAACAAAAAAATGTTCAGAGTCCTGTTCCTTTTGTTTGGGGAGGGACAGAGATGAGAATGGAGGGAGGTAGAACCACAGTGCCTGTGGCTGAGCAACTTGGAAATGGCAGTGACAAAACCCAGCTTGTAAAAGCCATCTCTTCCCCTTCTAATCATGGGTGTTACATTAGCAACTGACCCTGCCGTAATGCATCACCTCGCCCAAGCCATAAGGGGCTGTACTCAGCCCGCAATGGCAAGAAATGTCAAGGTGACCCCAGAGGTCTTTTCCTTTTTGATTTCTAAGGTGTCATGAAAGAATAATCATGTTGCTCTGAGAGGAAGCTGACTCTGTCTCTGCAAATTTAGTTTGGTAGAAATAAAAAGTTTTCAAAGTAGGTCAAAGCAAAGTGTTTATAACTTTTCTGATTAGGTTGTTTTCTACCCTCCTTCCTGAAAAAATCTTGCGTCCTTCCATTCTTCTTCTTTATTGTTATTATTATCCATTTAGAGATAGGAAATGCTTTGGACCTTCCTGGAATTTTTATCTACACAACTGAACAAGTAAGTATCCAAACATTTGGCTGCTAATTTCAAAGTTCTGAACCAGAAACGAGGACTCCAAAATCTGGTTGCAAACATTTTTAAGTGACAGTTTTGGCAGTTTTACCTACAGATCCAGTAAAAATAAAACCTAGAACAGTTTGTTCTTAAACTATTTCTAGTATCAGTTCTGTGAAGAAAGTACTGAACTACACATAATTAAATTTATTTTTTAAAGTGACTGAAATTTTACATGTTGGAAATGAGAATTTGGGATAGGTTAAGATATGTCCTTGCCTTTGCCAAATCCTTGAAGTTCTCCCTGGCTGTCTGCCTTGCATCAGATCTTTTTATGAAGGGTGTAAGTGTACATTCCATGTATTCACTGCCACTGAATAAGTCTGAGTGATGTCTACACTGAGAAAATGAGAAAATGCTAAGTGAGACTTATTACTCAGGAAGTCACGTGACAAAAAGTTAAAAGTGCAGAATACACGGAATTCATTTAACGAAACTGTCCAATTTATTTGACTAACGTGTCGAACATGCAGCATCTCCTTTGCTGATTACTACTTAAATGTTTATAGTTTTTAAAATAAAGAGGATGCCGACCTCAGGAAAGCTTTAGTTTTTACAATTCTGTAAGCACATTTTATATCAGCCTTTCAAGCCTCCATTGTCCCTGCAGAAAGGAATGCATTAAGTTTACATATGTGTAAAGTCAATTCCAACTTCTTATTCCTATTGTTAATAATAATTACTTTTCTGCAATAACCATAGCATGCCAGAAGCACAAATGACCTTTTGGTGATGGTAGAATAAGTAAACAACCAGAAGCTTTCCAGAGAAAGCAATATTATATAGGGGGGAGAGGGGAGAAAGAAGGAAAGAAAAAGGGAAATACTCCCAAAGGCTCCTGTCCTTTGACAAGAGAAGTCGGATAGGGGATGTTCACTGCTCTACTGGGTCTAAGAAGACAATATGTTTAAATAGGATTTGCCTTTCTAAAATAGGCAGTTCTATTCTCAGCCTGGAGACCCAAGGTGATGTAGTGGGAAGAGATAAGCTTCATCCGCCCCCTGCCACCCCAACTCTCTCTCGGATCTGCCAGCGCCCCCTGCCCCTCCGGCACATGCACCCGATATAGGTTCTTCCTGCAGGCTCCTGCGGCAGAATGTCAGTCATGGCAGCTCACATTCTGAGCTCAGATTGCTCTGAACACAGCAAAGGGCTGGGGGGTGGGGTGGAAAAGAGGAACTGTGAGACCATCAGCCATTTCTCCACGGAGGAGCTGTCCACAGCCTGGTATCAGGATGGATGTGCTTCTGCAGTACAGGGGCCGTTTCCCTGCATTTGCCCTGCATCCCTACATGGGGCGGCACAGAGACCCCTCCCCTCCATCCCCACCTTCTGAGGATGAGTCACTCAGAATTTATCAAAGTGAAAGTTAAAAGCTAACCGCCATTATGGCCTTTTAAGGGGGGGGGGGGGATTCTCATTGTAAAATGTATACCCTGCCTACAAAAGCATTTGCAGTTTTGATTCACAAAGGACGTTTTTTGAAATGGCATGAAATAATAAATTAATTTGCCAGCTAGAGTGGTATAAATGTGTTAATACATATATATTAATACATTAAAAGCATAATGTAATATGTATTATATGTGTTGTATTTTAAAATATAACAATATATTTATATACACTAGCAAAATTGATTTTGTGCGAGTGTGTAAACATGTTGTCTTGCAGAATTAACCTGAGTCACTAAACAAACCTTGTATGATCAATACTTTTAAGGCATGGGGTGGAGGGACTTCCCTCTCCAAATGTGGAAGAAGGAATAAGGCCAACCAAATAGAATAGTAACCAAAGTATATTAACAAATACAAATTTCACAGTGCAGAACAACCTCATAGAACAGAGATTATGACTGTGTGCTACAGTGTTTCTCTTTTGCGTAACCACTCTATTATCAGCCTAAGCGTTCCCTGGGGATGATAAAATTTAAAGCTGATGTATTAGAATAGTTAGATAAGGGCAAGGCATTTAAACATCAAGCCAGGTGATGATGCTCAGTACTCGCCTATGCAGAAAACCAGAGGCAGAGTCAGGGTGGGCAGTGGGGAAGGCAAAGAAAGGAAATATCAGGGACTGTTTCTTCTAGAGGTGGACCATTGTCAGAAAATTATTCAGATTACAGAATTAAAGCTGTTTGGAACCAAGCACCTAATTTGAGCAGTACTATGAAAACTGACCTCAAATGATAATGAGAAAGAAAACATTTTTACTCTTAAATGTAATTTCACAATGACAAGGAATTATTTAAATGACGTTTTTTATATTGGATGTTTATCTTAGTTATAAGAAAATGAAAACAGAAACCACTGATGTATGCAATCAACAAACGGTAGATTGTGCATAGCAAAGAAATCCAGAGACTTAATAAAACAGTTTCACAGTCTATTTTCTTTGAGGACCATTGCTCTCTTGCCTCTCCATCACGTTAAAGACACCAAAGGTAAACAAATAACTGAAAATCTAAAGGGCCATTTAAACAGAGCCTGGAGATGTTGATAGCATCATTTTTTTTTTCAAATAAGGTTTGTACATTAATTTGTAGAATATGATTTTAAAAGCACTTAATGATTGCTGATGAATTTCATTCAACATTTGTCAGAATACTAACCAACAATATCTGTCATTTAATTTGTGGAAAGAAATACTTAAAATAGAATTGCCATTATTCTAGCTGTAATGAAATAGACTATCACACTTAAATAAGTTGGTCACTTGCTCCTATTGATACTGGTATTCTATGAAAACCTAAATAGTATTGCATTATTAAAAACCATTTAATTTAAAAATTCAAGACACTAAGTTTTCAAATAAGCTCAGTTGTTTCAAAGTAGTTGCAAAGATAAGCTCCCTTTCCTATAAAAAGTTAGAAATCACAATATAACTAAATTTGACATTTTTATGAAATGTCAGTTCTCTCAATGGAAATTCAGAAACGATTACCAGAGGTTTTCATTAAAATTTAAAGTGTATAAATAACAATATATATTTTACTTTTTAAAACAGAAAAGTGATAAAAATTATTTATCATTTCCTTTTGATGAATTCTGCCAAAAGATATCAATAGTATTTTATTATGAGAACCAAATAACAGCAGTAAATTTCTCTCCACTGTTTCTGCCCCATTATATAGCTTCCAACTATATTTTGATCTACAACATTTCTCAAGTTAAAAACTTTTTATTTTATTATTTTTAGGATATGAAATTGTTTTATAATTCTTTATGTTCTCTTCAATTACATATTATATTTTAAATGAAGGGACATTCTTACTGGGTATCATTATTTATATATTATTTATTATATAAATTATATATTTATTTCTTTATATATGAATTATTTTTCTTTATCTGACAAGAGACATTTTGCTATGTGGCTGAACATAAAGCAGAAAGGTAGGCTTGGTGTATGGTTTAGAACTTTTGCTACTTTGGAATTATAAATAAAAACAGACACAGTCATCCCATCAACCTACAAAAATATGAAAGCACAAATATTTTTAAACTATTGAAAGAAATCACTCCACAATCCTATTCAATGCTTCTAGAAAGTAAAAATATAGCTTTAAAGCTATTGAACCCCTTTCTTAATTTAAGAACTGATGTTTAATATAGATCTTGATGACCTGATGCTGTTATCTCTACATGGCACAAGTTTTGACCTTCGGAATTATTCATAAGCCTCAAACACAGTCCTGTGTTTTAAGCATGTCTTTGAAGTCTTTGACTAGGTTCAATGTTTACAAGGATTCTCCCTGCATGAATTGGGTCATGTTGCTACCAAACAATGTTCTCCAAGCAAAGCAAAATATAATTGTGTATCAATGAATGATGTGATTCCTTCTTTCTCTTTAAGACCAAAGAAGAGTTTGTCTCAGCATTTTAAGAACTATTAATATACAAAGGATTTAACTTAATTTTCCAGGTTGAATTTTTCACAAGTATGTAATAGAATGTTTCTTTGGAAACCTTAAGGCCTTTACTGAAAATCCAAGTGAGCATTTGGTTATTTCAGTCGTGTAAATAGAAGATAGCTTTTCCTGTCTCTAATTTTCAACCTTTCCAAGGGTTCTACTGAGTGCTGAGATAATGCAAATGGACCAAAGCTCCAAGCCAGGCTTCTGCAGAGAAAATCTGAGTCTTGCAAGTTCGATTAAGCTAGCTAATTTTCAGTCAAACAAGCTAATTTCCAGACAGATTCTTCTGATGTTTTCCCTCTGTTTGTAATTTGCATCATTAAATAGCTCGGTGTTTCAAAGCAGCCACGGCACCAGGGTCATGGGGCTTTGTGTTAAATAGCAGCCACCTCGATTTTTTTTTTTTTTTTTTAAGAAGGAACAGAGAGCAGCTGATCCTGCAGTAGCATGATTTTCTTTTTTTCTTAGTGGGAAGAGGCTGAAGTGTCTTGTGGATCACAGAAATTTGCTTTGGTTCGGAGAACAGCTTTCCTCAGTGTCTTTGTGCTCCAGAAAGCAGCCCAGGATCACAGGTGGCCTTGATTATCAAGATTTTTTTTAATGGTGTCCGCCTCCCCTTCCTAGAACAGCAGGACATCTTCCTGACATGAATATCTCATTGTAAGTGGTATAAAATTAAAAAAAAAAAATCTTAAAGAGATATCCAAAAAAAAAAAAACCCCTAAATTTAAAACAAAATCTACCATTAAACTTCAAAGGGTAAAACTGGTTCATAATGATTACTGATGCTTCGAAAGGGTTAGACAAGCAGATATGTAGAGTTAGGGCTTCTCCCTGCCAATTTTTCCTAGAAGGTTTTCAAAGGACTGCTTCTCAAATTATAAACCCAATTCAGAGGAAGTGGGCAAACACGTCTTCGTTCTTGCCTATACCTCTCCAGAATAAATTCATTTCTCTTTGACTCTCTGGTCACAGGGATATGTACTTGGGCTCATTGGTACTGCTTCTGCCCTACAAGCTGACGTTGGTGCTAGTATTAAAAAATCTTCAATCATATAACTCCAAGCCATTCATATTAATGTGCCTGAGTCAAATTACCCTTTCTGTTCTGCAGGGGGGAAAAAGACCATAAAAATGCTCTCTGAAGCCATGAAGACCACCTCCTTGACACAGATAGGAATTTTGCTCTGAAGTGACAACACTCCTGTCCTGAAACATGACCTGATGGCCACAAAGAGTGTCTTTGGAAACACCATATTTTGTCATTGAATCGTCTTTACCATATCACATATTCCTCAGCCATTCTATACCAATGTTCCCGGGGAGTTAAAGATGGCTCAGAAGAAAAACTGTCATCTTTAACAAAGAATCGCGCTAGATGTTTGTTGTAGGGGGGAGGCCCAGTTCAATTGGCAGGATCTCTGGGTTTCTATTTTGACTGTAGCTGTTTTCAGCACATTCTCTTCATGTTACCATAAGTTAGAAAGTATATTTTAGGAAATACCACCATTTTTTATATTTACTGAGAACAACATGTTTGAGGATTTATTTTCATGAAAAAGTAGACCACAGAATTCAGAAGCACACCAGAATTCAGAAGAACAGTTCAACATTTCTTGGGGGTACCACTAACACTCCAGAAAGCTTCTGCCAGATGAGAATGGGTCTTTGATGTGTGTGCACTGAACATATGTGATTATCTGGGCCCCTTCATAGACAGACATTGGTTCCTATTCTGACAAGGTTAACTTGGGTATTATAAACATTCCTCTCTTGGAAGGAGGGTTTTGTTTTGTTTTTAACTCTAGTTCACTAATACCAACCTTTTTTCAAGAAGGAATGCAGTTCCCTATTCAGATTTCAGCACTTGACCTTTTGCTTGAATATTTGATTCCCTCCTTCACTCATCAGTAGAGTGTGAGCCACTGTGGACAAAGGTTGATTCAAAGGGAACACTTTGTACAAAGTTTGGCACATTTGTTGCAACAGGAGTATATGGCATTAAGATGTATTTTATTTTTTCTTTTCAGAACTGTCATGGCATCTTGTTACTACATTTTGGTTAATTTGAAAATCCTTGATTTGTTGGAGGAAAAACAGGAAATTCTTTAAGGTCCCTCCAGTGAAGACAAAATGCCCATCAGATCCATTAGAAGAACAAGTTTGAAGAAGTGAAAGAAGCCAAATACAACTCGGTAAGCATTGTATTACAAACACTTGCGTACAAACAGCCCTAGTCTATTTCAATGGATGGATTCTCAAGTCAATGTGCTGAACATCCTCGTCTGAAAATGTCAGGCAAATGGGAGCAGATTTTGTCATCTATCTTTTCTTACCCATGGAAGAGTATGAAAATACTCCAATAAAATAAGTGACGCAAGAGAGGTTCTTTTGAGAGCATTCTGATGTGTGCAAATGTGCCATATTTAATTAGCATTATATTCCATCTTTTAAAAGACACCCAAGATTTGAGATATGATAATTACCTTTTAACAACTTACAGCTGCTAAACTTCTCAAGCAACCATCACTGCTACTGGTTCTCTGTGGAGACCACAAGTGGCTGCTTCTCAGGGCAGAGCACAATGCATCTACATGTAGGTCATAGAACTGCAGAACTAAAACCAGAAACTTATTGTCCTCAGACTTATCCACAAAACAAGAGTGGCGTGCTGAGGATGCATGTTCATGGGACTAAAAGCGAATCAAAGAAGCAAAAGGCAGCATGAAATAGATCACGAAATTACTTATTGTAGGTAACAGATGTGTTACTGAGGACATTTTGTTTATCCCTTGCAGTTGGGTTGAAGAGAATCATCAGGCTTTTAAATTCTGATCAAGAAAACTAGGTAGTCTTCAAAAAGCAATTTTTTTGGCCCTACTCTATCGGGTTGCACAGAATTTTCAAAGCAGCCACAATGTTGTAAAAAGTGCCCTTTTAATCAGATTACCCTTGGCGAACGTCCCAAACTCAGGCTGAAGTACAGTGCTTGTGGCTTCTCAACAGCTTACACTAAGCCTGCACCATGGAAATAATCTACTTTTAAAACCCAGGAAACAAATCGACTGCACTAAGGACATAAGTCGCTGTCATTAGGGAGTGATTAGGCTAAACATTTTTATACACTCTACTAGCCCACTTTCAAATTATATATCTCTGGCCGATAGGAAGAAAGGTACTTCAGGTGTGTGTTCGGAACATCCCTGCAGAAAAGTTAATAAATCTAAATGAATTGAACAGTAAAAAGAATTAAAAGCGCTCTTATTTCAACTTTGAACTGCTAATACCTAAATCAGGCTTTTCATGAACTATAAGAGTTTAGTCACATAACCCTCCCACACACAACACACAATTTATTTTTCTTTTTAACATGGTATTTTTCCAAGGCTTAATATGTCAAATTCCCCTATTGTGTATTTAGGTAGCATGCTTTCTTGAGGCCTATACTTTATAGAAGAAATTTCATGGGGATTAAGAATAAGAAAATATCATTTTTATAATTTATCATTATAGGCCATACCATTCATCTTTCACAGGGATGGTGAGTTTTAGAGATTTTGTGGTTTATCATCTTGTTATATTGTGGAGTATAACAGAAAGTTACAGCATGCCCCCAAACGTGGCTCCTTCTTCTAGTCCCACAACCCAGCCCCAAATAAACCCCACATACATACCGTAAGAATGTTCTTAGGAAAAGGAGGCCTACAATCCCATATAATATTTGGTGTTTTCTTATCTTTTGAAAATGTTTTTACTCATTAATGAGCTATGAGAATTTAGTTTATTGATTTTAAAGCCATTTTTGATGAGATTATAGCCATTTTATGAGAACTTAGTTTCTTGATTTTATAGCCTTTTGTTGTTGTTGTTGTTGTTATATTTCTCAAAAAAAAAAAAAAAAAAACTAAGTGGAAAATATCAACATGCTAAAAAAACATGTAGCCACCATTGATATCTTTGGTAAAAAAAAAAAAAAAAAAAAAGCTGAGTATATGCCTTTCAGTCAGAAGATAAGGTAAGTTTATTTTTTCCCATTGACTGGGGAAAAAAAAAAAGATTGTATTTAAGAATGGGCTATTGCACCTGCCCAAATCTCTGGCTTGAACAATGTTTGATTTCTACTTTGGACATTCTACTGAGAGTTTCATTTCTAATTTATGAAACATTTCATTAATCCTCAATCTGTCAGCTCTTTTTTGACAGCAATGGAGGCTGACAGACAAAAGATTAATATTTATTAAATACTCTATACTTTAGAAGTTTTTGAAATGCTCTGTTCATCTTAGACCCCATTTCCTCTAATTCTAAACAACCTGAACCCATCCTAATTTCACCAGATAGCTTGAAAACAGCACAGCAAAACAATTTTAAAATACCAACATGTACAATGCTAGATCTAAACACAACACACAGAAAAAAATCAAACTATAGCTGTTCTTGAACAGAACTGCTGGCATTCACATTAAAAGCATACATTTTTTTTGTAAGCTCTTCTTCCTCATCCTCCCTAAGCACCCCCCCCCTCCATTTTTCCAACCTCATGAATAATTCATGAACTGATAAATATGCAATTTCAAAAAGTGCAGACAAGGCAGCACTGCATTAAAAAAAGAAAGAAAGAAAGAAAGAAAAGAGCATGTGCTTTTTACATACAAGTCCTGTGCTGCACTTCACGGATGACAAATTTTCTAGTATTCAAACCCTGTCTTGTGTCTATGATAGGAGGGTGCATTTCTGGTCACATACCTTGCTAGACATGTTATGAATTGTTTGGGAATACTGTACTACATGTAATAATAAACATTTAAAGAAATAAAGTTAGCAATGTTTTAGAGCTTGGTCCTTTATCATTGGAATTTTTGATTACAGAGTTTGAATTTTCACTCTGTCCTGTGGGAAGATGAGAGATAACACAGGTCTTGCATATAGGAAAATTCTCTAATGACAACAGCAGAAAGGTCTCAAGCTCCTAAGGTTTCTCCTAAGCAAGAGTCATTTATTTGACATAAGAGCACTCTTCAGAGGCCAATTTCACAAGATCAGCTGTAAACTGTTCTGCCAGAGCTTTCAAACAGGTAAAAACCACCCATGTAGGAGACCGACCGTATATAGAGCAGAGCAAGGACCTCCATTTTGTGGGCTAATTGCTTGATTACCAGCCTGAAACAAAATGGAGGCGAGACCTTTTTAAAGCAGCTCTGGGCTGATGTATCAGAGGGAAGGGGAAGATATATTAAGGAAGTAAAGATGTTCCTTAAAGAACCTCTGGCATCTAATCAGATAAATATTACAGGTAACATAATGCATATGGAACACAGTGTATTTATATACTAAGAATAGAGATAATAGGAGTAGAGTACTCACTGAAAGAGCTATTCTAGTTTAGCAACAGTTAAGTTTTTTTAAAAAAAGAAACCTGCTTTCAGTCTGATATGTAACCTTTCAAATGAACACTTAAATTGGAAAACACCATGGGTAAGAAATAGACCACAGCATTTAATTTGGACTGGCTAGTTGGAAGCCTATATTTACTGTACTATAATTTCAAATTTAATTAAGTCACACTGCTGACGCTAGTAGCATCAACACAGTAAAGATGATTAATTGCATGCGTAAATGAAATATAAACAGCCCTAAAAGTAACATTAATGCAGAACCTCGCACACAGAAACGCTATGATCGATTTAAATGTAAGCGCCTACCTGCGTGTTTGAGACACATGCCACAATTGGGATGAGGGGTCCTGCATTTGAATGTAATCACTGTACCAAAAATATAACCTTTTATGGGTCATTATTTTTCTAAGACATGTGTCCAGCCTCCCCTCTTCCTCTCCTCCCCACATCTCGCCCCCTAACATGATTTGTTATCTTATGGAAGACTTTTCACACAATTTGCATTGTCATCTTATGGATTGGCTACCGGTACACAAACACGAGCTGACACACTGCCATGGCGGGACGGGGCTGTCACAACAAGGCAGCTGGACTGTTATATATTCACTTTGCTCCCATTGTACTTCCATTCGCAGCAGCGGTAGGACAAAGGGCCTGACAGAGCTAACCATGGATTGTCACCTTGATTTGTCCAGTCTAGCAGATATGCAGAAATGAATTATATTCTCCTGCTTATGAACACAACTCAGAAGCAAATAAGCTTGCAAACAGCATCTTCCAAACCACATTATCTGAGCAACATCAAGCTCCTTCCTAGATACTACATGCTGCCTTGCTCCGTAGGTGAGGAAGAGCAGAAAGAACCCTCTGATTAGTGAAGACACAAAAAGACTCTCCTCCAATAATACATTCTTCACATTAGAAACCAAACTCTCACAGATTGAGAGATATGGATTTGTATTCCACTTAGCTCTTATTTTTACACAATGCTTCAAAATGCAAACTCTTTTATATTTTTAAAAGAATGCTACATGAAACCTTGCAATAAAGCTAGTGTTCCTTATAAGTGAAATATTTTTCTTAAAAATGATAAAATGAATGACTTCGCTCAAGTCTCTTACAGTTTACTTCT
Source organism: Marmota monax (assembly GCF_021218885.2). Classification (NCBI taxonomy): domain Eukaryota; kingdom Metazoa; phylum Chordata; class Mammalia; order Rodentia; family Sciuridae; genus Marmota; species Marmota monax. The sequence goes on from NW_026693726.1 coordinate 10,879,146, forward strand.
CAATAAACTCAAATACTGTCTTATTTAAATTTAACCAAATATTAGACTCAATTAGATAGTGCCCCCAAATAGTTGATTGCTAATGAGAAAATCCACTGACTGACCTTTTTTTTTTTCTTTTGGCCAGTTGTTTAATTTACTACTTTTTTGACAAGGTGTTTGTATGCCTTTGAGATCTAGACAGTTTTAATATCCACACATGGATAAATGAGGCAGACAAGGTTTGAGATTTTTATTATGAAAAGATGCCATCAAAATGAAGAAAAGGGAAAAAGTAGTGTTTTCTGTCAGCTTTCTGAGCAAAGGAAAAAGAAATTTCACCATGCAGTAAAGAAAAAAAAATGTTACCCTATTAAAAAAAAAGAACCCCAACCTGATAAAGATCTCTCTCTCCTTCTCCCTCTCTCCCCCCCACACACATTCACATACACGCACACACACACACACACACACACACACACACCCTTTTCAAAACAGGAGTGTTTTTATAGACAATGCTGCATGCTTACTGATTCTTCAAGAGACATATTTTTATAAAACTACAGTGTGGGATTTAAGAACTCTTTGAGCATCATAATATAACCTGCATTTTATTGTCCTTTTGAACGCTACCCTAACAGAATATGCAAGGTTCTGGTCTCTGAAGAAAAGCCTCAAGCAGCATTCCATTTTCTTTTTTTAAAAAATAAATAAATAAATAAATCATAAGACCATCTGAAGGTGCTGCATTTAAAAAAAAAATATTGCATTTTGCATCTGAGCATACACTATTTAAAATAGCCATGCTAAAAATATGTTTCATTCAAACAGCCTATTAATTTTGAATTTTAAAGTGCACTCTTCTGTTGTCTTCTGCTTAATACATATGGATTCTGTTCACAAAGCAACACTTGGTACCTAGTGTTTTAAATGGTGACTAGCACAAACCCACATGTTCCACGTAACTATAGACAGGATGTATGAGGAGAACACAAGACAGAAATACCCCATGCAGAAATGCAAATGTTACTTGATCAAAGGGCTGCACTTTCACAGTGAAGGATTCAGTCTAAATAAAACCTTTGCTTTAAGAAGGTACATAAGAAACTCCTGCACAATTCGTTTCAAATATATTTAGAAAAAAATCTAAGTGTATCAGAAATTATTATTTAATATTGTCCAAGGAAATACTGTACAGATGTGTCTTTCCTCGGAATTCTATGCAGCCAACCGTAAGAGCTCTGAGACTGTTCACCTGACTGCAGCAGAAATCCGGGCTTGATGGTTACAGGGGGTGACAGAAAGAGAACATTGGAAGTGCTATTATGCAGTTTGCAGGGGAAGATTTCAGCACATTTCAGCTTCATCTAGTTATACTGGGTAGTTGTTTGGTGGGTTTTTTTTTCCTTCTTTTCTTTTTTATTTTTTCCCCCTTACTAGTTGTGCATAGCTTCTAATACTGAGATTCAACTTGTCCTCTGTGACCACCATTTCGAGCATCCTATGCTTGAAGATTTAGTATTATTTGACAAATTTCCAAGCTGTTTTGGCATTTCTATCTGCTTTATAGTTGTAAATAAAATTCACACATTAGTTGCCTTCATACACACCGTATTCTTTGGAAAAGATGCAATTTCATTTTACCCCTTCATTTTAATCATAAGTTCTGAAAACATAATTCAGAGTACTAAGGTTTTCTCTTATTTCATAGTGGAAATAGATGCACAGTTTAGGGCTTTTGTAAAAAAATGCCATTTCAAAGGCTAAAACGGTTGTCTGCAAGCCTGTCTTTGTGTTTTTAAATATAGCACAGTCCTCTTTAAAATTGAATGTGTCCTATAAACATGATTCTGGAATTTGGAATTATTTGCAGTTATTTTGTAAGTACAAATTAGAGTTCTACGTTCAAGCTAGGAGAGCATTCTACAATTATTAACAACGTTAAAAAAAAAAAAGGCCAAGGTTGAAAATTTGAAACCAGTATTTAAAATGAAATCAGTAGTTATGCTTAAGGGGGAAAAAAAGAGGGGTTTTATATAACTTTTCACAGAGGACACAAAATGTTTGTAAACCTACGATTTTGTTCCAGATAATAATCTTAATTTTTCCCATCTCCTCTCCCAGAATTTCTTTGGAGACATAGGTTAAAGGGGGAGGGGGATCAAATCGCTGTTCAGAACTGCCCTAAACTTTCATTACATTTGAGAGCCAGGCAAGCCACACAGCTCTGAGCCCTGATATATTGTCGAGTGGGCCTTCTAAGGTTCTATTTTCCACGTAGGGTCAAGACTGCTGACATGGGATTAATCAGCTACTCCTCCTAAACCATGAATCAGAACAATTGCTGTCAGTTTCATATGGTACGACTGCCTGGAAATAGAAAAGTTGGAAAGTGAGAGAACGTATCAGGAATGTAGGAAAGAAAACGTTAGTGGATAGTTGCAACTACAATTTGGCTACTTGTGATATGATGCAGCCACCAAATTAAACGATGAAATATGTGTTCAACCAAGGGCTTTTAGAACATTCATCCCACTTTTGCTTTTCCCTTCTTTGAGACCTGGCTCTTATATCAATTGTGACATTTCATAAAAAACTTTGCACTCATTTACTTTCTTTTGGTAAACACCATTTATGTTCAAGTCCACATTTCAGCATGTCTGTTGACCCAGGGTTAAATTCAGGCATGACTGGGCAAAACACGAGCAGTGCTCCTGCATGCACATTATAGAGCCAACATTGTATTTAACCTCTCCGTGAATGTTTGCATTACAGAATTGGAAAATACTAGGTGCAAATGTCTGCATAAAGGGGAGCTGAAATCTTGCACTCTTAGAGAAGAGTGTGACAAGCTTCTTTTTGTATGAGGAAACACACCGAACTGCCCCTTCTCCTAAATGAGATCGCTTCTATTACTAACTATGATAGAAAAATGGGCACTTATTGATTACATATTTGGAAACACAACTATCTCTGGTTTTATAAATGATAACCAGACAAAACCAAGAGATATTTTTCTTGGGGATAATATATCACATGCAATAGATTTTTTTCTGTTTGTTAGCTTTAGGATAGAATATTTTCAGGAAAGCAAGAGTTAAGAGTATATGATTAATACATGATCAGGATATATGGGCAAAGGTGATTAATAATTGTGCTATGAAAATGAAATCATATTGTATTACAAAATATAAAATGCAGGGAATTTTTCAAAATGAGGACTTAGTTTCAATTACTAGATTTAATATAATTCAATAGCAGTATTGTGTTCAATTTTAAGATAGAATACTATAGAAAACAGGCCTTCCATGATTAGAAAAGCAAATGGCTGTGCTTATGCTGATAGATTTTTAATAGAAGAATTTGTTATTCAAAATGTTAAGAACAAAATTATATATATATATATATATATATATATATATATATATATATGTTAATATGATAATATATAGTCATTTATAAATATTATTCCCTATGTACTTGTGATCTGCTTTTATGTAACTGGTTGAAAGTAATAAACTTGATGTTTCATGATACTACCACAAATGTATTCATAGTATATAACAAAGTATAAAAACATAGAAAATGTGAATAAATACTGAAGGAATTTTAAATATATACATGAAGCCCATTCTACAGACATTCAAATCTTAACCACATATATAATATAGACTTATGGGCAATTAGAGGTTGTTGTTATCAAAACACACTACAGAATTACTAAGTTAATGAAATGGAGCTATTTCACAAGAAGAGTGCATCATAGGAAAATACATTTTCATTTTAATTTATAATAGTACACATTCATTTTTCACTACACACACACACACACAAAAGTCATTGTTTTAATTTCAGTCTTTTGTGTATCTACACTAAAGTTAAAGAAAACTGAATCACTAAAGTAATAAGTAGCAAATAAAAATTTGCTGCAAGGATTTATCCTACAAGATGGCTCACCTTACAACTTTAAGATACTTCTGGAAAATAACGTATAGCTATCACTACCGTCTTTAAGTACAGAGAACATTTAACATATCTTTGTAAATGTATTTATTTGATTAAGTAGTATAAAAACTGAAGCTAAAACTACCTCATTGTTTCAATGAAAAATACCTTTGTTTGATAGAAAAAGTGCAAAATTACATGAACACAAATTAGCCATGCAAAAGGACTTACAAGAAGCGCTAGTTTTGCAAATAGCTGACGTACTTTTATCCAAATGAAATAAAAGATTAATGCATTTTATAATTGATGAAATATTTGATTATAAACATAATTGGTTATAGCATGATTCAAAATGACTGCTTAACACTACTCTGACAATGATTTATAAGATGTTTGATAAAATTACTGCCAAGTTTTCACATTGTACAAAGCAGTGTAAATAATTTGTAAGAGGCTGTTTAGAAAGATCTTGATATTTTTGTCTTACTAATTTTTATATATGAAAAACAATAAAAATATTTCTAAAACAATGTTATCAATGTACCTAAATTATATATGTGTTTGTTTAACATTTCCAGGACTTTTTCTAATTTGGAGCAGTAGTATTCTTGTTATTTAAAAATGACAACCATAACAGTAACAATGCTGATGCCCTGCTATTTAAATCAAAGCATGTGAAGTAATTTGTGTGAGAAATTATGTTCTAATCCTTTTTTGAACATAAGAATAGTCTGCTTATTCAAAATCAATGTTATATATTTTTTAATGATTTAATAAAGATTGTCAGCAATGCACACACATGCCCTGAATCTCTGAGTAAAATCAGGATTACCAAGTGCACATGAAGAAGAACAGATTTCAAGCTTACTATTATACCTGAATACAATTTCTGCTAGACAGATTCAAATGCTGCAGATATGCAGAGGTACTCACTAAGAATGGGGGCAGGGAGGAGGGAGGGGTGGTAAAGGGGGCTCTCTAACCTTTAGTAAGGCCTTGAGGTGACTCCTACCTTTCTCCTCAAAAGGCTGGACACCGAGATCAAAGTCACACTCAGCCTCTGGACTCTTGCTAACTTGTCCTCAATTATAGATGACCTTTAGGCAAAAAAAAAGAAAAAGAAAAAGAAGTGTTTTCTTACCATTAAATGGAACAGAATTAGTATTTTTAAATTGCTGAGTATCCATGCACAACTGAACTCCAGGCTGTTTTTGTTTATCTTACACCATGAACATTTCATCTACTGTCTGCATAGAATTTGGGAAGAAGGCTTTCAATTATTATGTATACCTTGAAATAACATAATCAATATGCTTTTAAAATTCCATCTTGATCTACGGGAAAAAAATCAAAAAGCATTTATGACATTGATTTACAAAACAATTTTTTTTTCTGTAAAAAAATGAATTAGTAGAAAAACAGGTTTCCTTCTAATGAAAATAATATAAAAAATGTTGCTAGCCATATCAAAGTTCTGTACATATACTGTTATTTCTACTCGAAAAAAAAACAAAACCCTTAAGCTATTTTTTTTACCAAATATTTACAGGATACCTCAGAATTATAAGGCTGTGGAAAATAATTTAAAGAAGAGAGAATTCTTTAGGCAAACTAGGGATTTTTAAAAGTATATTTGAAAATGACTTTGGCATTTGCAAATGTTTAACTTTATGTAAACTTTTTTGTAACACAAATACATTTTTTGGTTACTGGATACTCTAAAATTCCAGAAAAAAAAAAAAAAAAACAAGAAAGGCACACAGGATTATAATAGTATTTGAAACAAGAATCCTTAACTATCCTTAACTAATCCTTAAGACACCTATTTCTAGGTAACATTTGGTTAATAAATTTCTCTTATAATTAGAAGTTAAAAAGACGAAATCACACAATCAAATTGTCTAGGTTTTATTCAAATAACTACTTAAATTTGTTAAGAAAATTAGTTTTATAAACAGAATTCCTACTTGCCTTACCTTATACCAGAAAAAAATCACTTAAATATTTCCATGCTCTTTTTATCCAGAGTAAAACATCTTTATTAATATGTTTCCTTTTTTAATCTATTGTGCATAATATGAAAAAATAGGAAAAATGTATAAGAAGGAAATTATCTACAATTTTATCAACAAAAGGCCACCTCTGGAAACATTTTAGAATATTTCCTTCCAGTCTTTTTTTTCCTCCTAGGAATTTGCATTTTATAAATATTGATACTATAAATTATACACAATGTGATATTCTGCAATGTTACTCCAAAGTGTATTATTAGAATTTTCCCACATCATGCAAGCTCCTTGTCAACAAACTAAAGATTCTATGATCCTCCATCATGAAAACATTAGCTAAATCACTTTTCAGAAACAGGGAAGGGAATTTGTTACTTGAAAGATACAATGATGAATACTCCCATGAAGATAACAATTACACCCTGTGTCTTTTTCTTTGTCCTTTCGCACTTTAATAGTTCAGAATTTTGTAAGTTATGTGGAACAAAAGATTAAAAAAAGAAAATAGCCGAGCTTTAGTAAAAATGTTTATCAGATAAATAGCTCAGCTTCACCAATATGTCTTGCCAAAAGCTTGCAAAGTATTCCTCACTTGGGGGCATGTGAGAAAGGGCTGTAATAAGAATAGCTGAGATTTGCTGGAGCCAAAGCTTACAGAAAGAGGAATCTGCAGGTTTAAAAAGGTAATCCTGTAATCTTGCATTTATTTGGAGCAAACCACAGATGTGCAGTGTGACCATTTGCAAATGCCATTTTAAAAGGACACGTAGCCTATGAATTCAATAATCGTTTCAGATAACCTCGTTGTTTTGTATGCTGAGAGATGTTAGTGTGGAGATGACATATGTATATTCATCTTGAAACGTTATGTCGGAGGAGAATCAAAGTCTCCAGAACTGATAAATGAAATAATGAGGAAAATGTGCAAAGAGGTATAAACAGGGTAGAATGCTTTGGAATTTTGAAGACGACATGAAGATTTCCTTCCTTTACCCAATTTCTCACTATTAAAAATTTCCCTGCAGGAAACAATGGTCCCATTTATATCAATAGTGTTCTGAAGGTGTTAAGGAACATCTTATTGGAAAACTGACAAAATTCCTAGTCTTCATTAGACAGGTGTTTCTGACATGGTCAAACATTTTTTTCCCCCTTCTTCTTTCACTGACCATTTTAATTGACAGAAATAACGTGATGTTAAAGATAGAGTGGGATATACTGAAATACACGTAATGATCGATTTTATGTTTAAAATTTTTAATTGAATCAAACAGTTATTTTTCTTAATCGATCATCATATATTTAGAGTGGAGATATATTTCTTCGTGTGTGTGCGCGTGCGTGCGTGCGTGTGCCTGTGTATGTGTGTGTGTGTGTGCATTGAGAAGGAATGATGGGTGAGAAAGCTTTATGCCTAAGGATAAGAAGAAATGATCACAGATGCAGGAAATATTTAAAATAACACACAGAGACATCTTTGAAGCCCTGATTACAAGTGTCAAATATTTCTAACATGTTTTAACTATAAAATAATCCTGGCTTCCTCACTTTAGAGAGTCAAACTATGATGGCATATGCATGTTAAAGATCTAAATGTGGTATTGATTGTACTCTTTCTCATTGGAGTTTATTTTCAAACCAAATTGTATAAGACATATTTAGAAATGTGGTACTATATATCCATGCTTGGAAAAGGGAACAGGATTGATTTAAATGAATCTGTAAGAATAAACATATCCTAAGATATATTCTCTTAGCTGTCATGCTGGATTATTTCAATATACAAAAGGTAATCTAATATCTGTTAAGAAGATTATGGATTATGCATGTATTATTTCATTTAAAATTAGATTTTATTTGATGTTGTGTTAGTTCCAGATAGAAACCAGAGAAAGATGAGCCCAAATATAAGACAAGAACCTAAGCTTGAGTATCTATTTTATTTTGTAAGGTAACCAAAGTGTTTGTTCTTCAGTTAATGAAAAAAGTAATAGTGTCCAATTTTTTCCCCAGCAAATCAACAAATTGAAGAATGAGCACTACTAGATTTGAAGGAAAGTGAAAACCAAAGATGTTGTTTGGTGTGTTCCTTGGGGGTGTAAAGAAAGATTATTGTTTTCCAATTTGTTTTGTACCAGGAAGTTAAATTTTATTTTGTGGATAATTTAATTACTTTCTATATCTCATAGATTCAGAACATTTCAAGGAAAGTTTCCATTTTCCCCTTTCTCCCACATTCACCATTTGCAGAATGATAGAAATTTCTGAAATGTTTATGAGGCTCATTATTAAAAAAATATTTTTAAAGTAATATATATGTGAGATTTCATTAAAATACTCTATTGATTATCCTTTTTTGTTTTAACTTAGCCACTTTCTTCTAAGATGCTACAATCCATTCCATTGGCAGATTTCATTTGTGGACCATATAATTATTTCCTGATTTGGGAAATAAGAATTCCATAACTTACAAAAGGTTAGACTATTAAAGTGATGAAGTCAGTCTGACAAATCCAAACTTACATTTTCAAATAAAGTATTCACGTTGAGAGGCATCACCGGAAGGGTCTGTATTCGTTATATCTCCATGATCATTCTTTTCTTCAAAACTACTCTCGAAGGGGACCCCCTTGGGAAATCTTCATTTAGATTAAGTTATCAGATATTGAGAAGGTTTACTTCTCACTCAGTCCCAATATTGCTGAAGAAAAGTGATACATCTTGTTTGGGGTTAAAAAAGAAGAAGAAGACAAGAAAGATAATAAGAAGGAGAAAGATAATAAGAGGATTGGTGACATCATCATGTGACTGATCAACTTGCATGATTCATGAACAGATTCAGAAAAAAGTTCCAAACAAATTTTAAGCACACAGTCTATTAGTAAACTATACATGGGCTCTAAGATGGTTTATTTGAAGGACAATCCTCTTTGAAACATACCCACACTCATTTGCTGATTTTAAATACTTTTAAATTACTTTATGGCAACACTTTGTTGCTTTCCATCACATTTATATCTTGAAAGACAGGAAAAAAAATAAAAGATGGGCAGCACAGTTAGAAACTAGAGCAACAGAACTTAGGCTTAGGCCCAGTCAACAGGCTATTTTCCTCCAGGTTTTTCCTTTTGTTAAATAGAGGGCTTTCACACTTGGTTCCAATTCATCGGGTTCTGCCTAAAGAGTACTTTATTTGGTTATTTCTTCCATTAGTCACACAAGAAAGTCAGTCTTGCTACCTCAGCATCACTAGTTTAGACCCCCCAAAATGGCATTGTCCAGTTTGGATTACTCAATTTACCATTAGACTTCATTTTGAATGAATCTTCATTGTTTCTAAAACCAAAATAATCCTCAGTGGAAAAGGTTTACAACCTTGGATGGTAGTCTGTAGTTTGACATTCATCACAACTTATGAAAATATTTCTAAAAAGTTTCTTTTAGAAATATTTGGTGTCAATGCCCACTCATTGGCTGAAGATGATTATTAGAACTAGACAATACTCCAAGTATCTAATTTCTTGTGTGTACATCTAAAATGTTTTCACAAAATTTTTATTTTCATGTATCCAGTTACTACAGATCATATTATTACAAAATTTCAAATATAATGACGAAAATCCAACTTGATCACTTTCTTCCTATGAATGTTCACTAAGAGGTTAAAACCCACTTCAAATAAAACCAGATTAAATGGCATAGTTAAATTAAATTGATAAGTAAAATCATTCTAAAATGTAATATTTTATTTACTTCTCGACCCAAAATTCTAGAAAAATGGGTTGTTAAAATTTTAGATCTTATTGTGAAAAATTAACTTTTATTAACCCAAAATTGTGGGAAAAAAGTTAAAAAAGATGAAAATACAATTTAGAAATATTGGTTTAATCAATATATAATTTTATATATATAAAGTGACATATAAAATAAGCATTTTACCTACTGATATACTTAAATTAGTCACAGGCCCATGAATTAGGTAGGGTACTATCTTAACTAGGGAGTCATCAAATCCTTCTATATATTCATCTACCAATTTTCTATGTGTAGGTTTGGATATTTTGAAAGATAAATATTAAACTATTCCATATATTTATTTTTAACTTCCTTTTGCTTTATTTTACTTAAATGGAAGAGCCTACAGATTTCATTTGTGATAACCTTTATAAAACTGCTGTGAAATACATAACCTACTAGGTGGTTCATCTCCTACCCCAAAGACTTAAAAGCTAACTTCCAGAAAAATGTCTTGAGTCACTGCTACAATATCTAGGCCTCAGAAATTTTTAGGCAAAACTCCCCTTGCTTCAGATTTTCTATACATCAAATATCAAAGTTACAAAATACGATTGATTGATTGATTGAGATTTTCCTTTTCCTTTTGGAGCAAGAAGGAATTCAGTAATGATTGTAATGATTTATTTAACCCTATATTTTATATAGGAAGAAACCAGGATCCAGAAGTGTGAGGCGTTTTGTTCAGGTCAGCCAAGGTATCTATCAACAGACTGTGAAGAATTATACAGAGCAGTATGTCTTAGAACATATTCCTCTGCCTCATGGACAACTGGAAAGAAAGATAGAATTGCTTTCTCTTGATCTACTTGCATTTAGCTGATCCAATTCTGAGCATTATGTGAAGAGATTTTTGAACTCATTTAAGTTTTTTTATTTATCTTTTCCCTATTATGCAAAGATACATTTTCCTCCCAAGGGAATAAATAGGTCAAGCTGATTCAAAACTTTTCTGAGGTTGCCAGTGTCCCTTATCAGTAGTGATGGTAGCCAGAAGTGAGCTTGTCTCAAGCCCCTATCAACACAGTAGCACTGTTGATGAGGGACAAGGGGGGCTGGAATGGGGGTGGCAGGCTGCCACAGGGATGAGCCAAGCAGTGAATCCTTTAAGAATACCATGGGGCATTTCAGGATGTTCATTGTGTTCTTCCTTATTTGAAATTCTGTTTATGCTACTAACATTAACATAGATTTTCTTTAATGAATGCCTTTCCAACTGAAAGATGGTGAGAGATGCACCATGTGAATCTTTTAAATATTAGTTCATTAAATTAAAGTGGTTCTGACTTCTAATGAGGCCTTTGCCTTTTGATGTTATACTCAGGTTTTCAGACAGTGTCCACAAAAATATCTGTGTGCCCTGCAAAGATTATCTTTTTAATCAAAGTTATTTAGTGTTAGCAGTCTTCTGTAATAAATTGAACATTTTTCTGTCTGGTAATATAAAAGATAATGTAAAAATTTGGCTATTCTGTAATTTAGATCCATGCATTTAGTTCAAATCATTTTACTCCCTGCAAGCTCAGTGACCCTACCACAAAAATACACAGACACACACACACAGACACACACACACAAACACAAACACACCTTTTTTTATCCCCCCCCCCTTTTAAATGGAAATGTTGTTAGGTGATTTTTTTCCCCTATTTTCTTATAAATGATTAGAGGCAAGAGAACTCTGTTTCAAAATCCCCAATGTAAAACCAAAGGGAAAACATCACCACATTCATGATGATTGTATTTACTAAATCACTCCCAAATTAGACTCTTCAGAAACAACATGCTAAACAAGTAGCAAATATTCAATTTGTGCATTGCCTGAAGGCTTTGGACTGCATTACCCTCCATAGCCATCACAGAAACAATAGAGTGAAATGATTCTGCAAGGTTAGAGAAAGCAAACCCATTCATCCACTTTTCATAAGGAATATTTGGATAACCAAGACTTGATGCAAATATTTGTTACTAGCCATTATGACAAGCTGGGGACATTCCATGATCTTATTAGTACCCAGTCATTCACAGTTTGCTGTTTCTGTATCAAAACATGCACACAGATAATAGGAATAAATTGTTTATTTCCCATGTTACTAGGCAATTATAAATATTTCAGCAAAAGTGTTGTACTGTGCCAAGGTTAGAATCTAATAGAATAATTCAAGATGCAAATGCCATTGTCTAGTAAGTTAATGTTGATGTTCCAAAATAGTCCTCAATTGGTGGGCTTCTAGAAAAAAGACTTAAAAAAGAATGAAATATGCAATAGCTTTAGAAAAGCAGCATACCTATCACTTATCACTGCTATATGAGCTCCTTCACTTTTTCTTCCTTGGACAGTATTCACAGGAAATAATGCTATTCACTGCACATAAGTTAGAACTACTGAGTTCAATTCTAGAATATTTTAAACATAAAACTTACAAGGATTACAAAGCTATAGGTTTATCTTACCACTTCTATCATATTTAATGTTTTTAGAACACATTGCCTAATTTGGGGCTATAGGCCCCTTTTTTACTATTGCTTTTCATGATGTATTTAATAAAACAGGATGTATTCACAGAAGCTAGTATATAATATTTATTAATGGGTCAGAACTTCTCAGGAAAAAAAAAAACAGAAATGTATAGTTGCAGAATCATGGAACCAGATGGGTTTGAGGAATTTTTGAAACTAAGCCATTCACTCTACAGGTCAAAGGTATGCCAGTGAAATAAAATAATTTCACCTGAATTTAAGTAAATCTTTGGCAATAGAGCAAAGACCAGAACTATAGAATATACTAGTTGGTATAGTTCTGTTTTATGGCATATTATACTTCCCTGTCTTCTTTCCAGAATTTTGTTTTCAGAGAGGAGGAGGGGGGCATCTAGGCTGTCTGAATCCACTTATCCTTTCTGAATTCTGGGCTGTTTCTCCTAATCCTTCAAGCCCTTGGAGATGCTTAATTATCCTATTTCTCACAGTCATCGCTTTCATCCTCCCTTCTAGTGATATTTTCTTTGGCGTTCTTTCCATTGTATAGAAGACAGAAGAGAATGTTAAAATCTGTAATTCTTTTCAGATATTCTGGGAATACATTAGAAGGTATTAGGAGATATATATATATATCTCCAGCAACTGAACAGAGAGGCCCTTAGCCACTGAGCCACATCCCCAGCCCTTTTTTATATTATACTTAGAGACAGGGTCTCACTGAGTTGCTGAGGCTGGTTTTGAACTGGTGATCCTCCTGCTTCAGCCTTTTGAGCCATTGGGATTAAAATCTTGTGCCACTGCACCCAAAGGAGTCAAGATATTGGAAAATCGCTTCTTAGACACAATGGACAGAGGACATCCTTCTCAGGAGGCATGGGGCACCCCTATATAGAGAGAATCAAGAGTAGAGTGTTTGTCAGAAGACCTGGGCTGCTTTCTGATCACAATTGAGCTGACTAGATCTTTATCTGCTATACAGTCCTAAAGGCAGGGGAGTGCTGCCTGGGATCAATCCATAGCACTACAGGAATATTGAGAGAGAGAGAGAGAGAGAGAGAGAGGCGCACAGGGGGTGGCGTGGAGAAATGAGCCCATTTTGGTAGAAAGTAGGCATAAAAGATGTTGCAAAAACCCAAATCTTCCTAAATCATAAAAGTTTGAACACGCAAGTTATCATTTGATGTGGAAAAGATTCATAACATACTTATTGGCTAGTTGAATTTTGTTGTTGGTGTGGGGATGGTGGTGGCAGTGATGGTGGTGGTAAGTACCTCAAATGTATGTTTCACTGCATTTACAAATGATCAGAGTTCTTCTGACAGAGTCAAAGCATTTTTTCAAAACATTATTCAGAAACATGAAGGAGATAAATATTTCATTTTCAAATATTTCATTGTGTAATCACCACACTAAATAAAAATCCAGTTGAGAATTGGTCAGCTCACCACTGGTAGATTCCAGATGAGAATAAAATCTTCTGGAACATAGTCATTAAGGCAATTACACCTCCATTTTGAACCCAGACTTTAGGGTTGATATTTTATGTATTTTGGTATAGCTTACTTGTTTATTAACATAATACTTTTTCTGGTTCTATCAGACTATATATATTTACATCATATATTTTATATATAAGCACAGCTATTATTTGACATAATAAAATGTAAGATAAAACTTTATAGAACTCTATTTAATAAAAAAAAAGATTCTAGATTAAAAGCATGAATAGAAAAATATAGGCTACTAAGGAGCACTCAGAAACCAAGCACGGGCCTATTGATTTAGCATTTCCCTTTGGGGTGGCAGAAATATCTTAGTAGGATTATTTCTTCATTTCCAAAGGAATACAAGGGTTGGGACACCCAATCCTTAATGTGCAATAAAATGAAATGGCAATTTTCCAAGAGCTGTGAGACTGCAGCTAATTAGCACATTAATTTATATAAATAAAATTCTCTTTGCTGTTCCCCAGTGTTCTGCCTGAGAAATGCAACAAGATGAATGAACATGACAAATCACAGTGAAATTTACAGGCTTAACAAAAAAGGATACAGAAATAATCCCTTGACCTTATTCTAACTTTTCTGCCCTTCTGTCATCAGTGCCATGATTCCTCAGAACCTCTAAAAGTGCATTTCTCATTCTGCCACACTTAAATTCTAATGACAGATTCACAAGGAAAAGTACGCCCATTTCTTTACCCCTGGACTGGGACTCCCCTAGCTAAAAGAGTCAGAATCACAACTCAGGAGAAAGACCCTCCTTTATTTATGTTCTTTTGAGTTTTTGTCATGTATATATTTTTTAACAAAAACACAATTTTCCCCCACTTTAAAAATATTTTCCTTACCTACAAAATATTTTGTTTGATTATTTTTAATTTTAACTAATTTTTATAGTTAACCTGATCTTTAAAAATAAAGATTTCCTTAAGGTCAAGTCAATATTTCAAATGAAATTGCTTATTGAATAGAAAAAGCCCTCATTTCCAGGTCTTAATTTCCAAAAAATGTTTTATTCTGTTTAGGTTTTATTATAACTCTTTTATTATGAGAATAAATTAGATGTAATAAGTACTTTCAGATATATGTATGGGTTCTTGTTTCTCTCTCTCTCTCTCAATAAAACATGTATATATGTGTGTGTGTATAATATATACACACACATATACATGTTTGGATGGAGAACAGAATATATATATATATATATATATATATATATATGTGTATATATATATATATATATATATATATATATATATTATGAAACATATATATTATTTGGCTATAACTCCCTTGGCATGATACAGCCTACACAACCATGCATAGTAACTTTGGGTATATTGCTAAGTGGTAAAATTAATTTTATGAAAAATTAATTAGAATAGAAAATAAGAAAATGTTTCCCATGTAGTAAGTATAACTGCTATTTTGTGAGACACATCTATCAATCATGGGTCTGAGTATATATATTGCGATATAGCATATGTGTCTTACTATGAATCATGTTCATATTAATTTATAAGATTGTCCATTAAACAAAATATAGTGTTGAAAAAAGAATCTAGATTAAATGCATCTCCTAATTCATATGCGCAATATATTTATCATTAGAATATAGCACTGTCCAAGGCAAAATTTATGGCCGCATGGAACATAAGTAATATTGGAAAATCAAAAATAAACAAGAAAACAAAATGTAAAGGTGATATAATCTATAGTAAGAGTGCCAGGAGAAATATAAAGGAAGATGAGAGGAATTGGAGAATGAGACCAAGGCTATGGCGAGAGTATGGTGACACAGTTGTGAAAAGAGGTATATTGAAGACTTGATGTTTGATCAGGAAACTGAAAATGATGAGAAAATAAACATTTCTGCCAAGTCTGCAACAAATACAAAGTTCCTGAGGCCAAAGCAACATCAGCCTATGTGGAGGAAATGCCAAAAAGCCATCATGTGTGGACAGAGGAGGAGTGCATGAAATGATGACTTAAGAAATGTAAGAGGGGCCAGAAATCCATCATATGGGACCTTGTCAGCTAAGCAAAGGACTCTGAATTGCATCCAGAGGGTGATAGTGAAGCTACATGGAAAACTATGGTATCACTGCCCTTTCTAAGACTTTTTCTGGTTGTTGGATGGAGAACAGACTATTGTAAGGGGTCAGGGTTTTTTAAAAGGGGGAGGGGGAAGACTTTTAGAAAGCCAATTGAAGTACAGGAAAAATAATATGGCACTCTTTTGGTACAAGATGGCAATTATGGGTGAGAAATGGTTAGAGTTGGGATATATTTAGACCAATAGGAATCAGTGATGGAATATGAATGGTGAATAATGACTATGAAAGGAAAGAAGCTTATCAAGGTGGTTTTTTTTTACTAACAGTTTTGTGATATGTGGAAAGTTACTTTCACTTTTTTTTCTATTATTATATTACTGTTATTACAGCATTTTAATAAACATTGATTAAAGGATTGGCTAAGAGCCAATCTTTGCTAAGTACTTAGACTATAAAATCATAACAAAAGCATTGTTCATGCAAATGAACAAAACACAACAAAACTAGAAATTGTGGTCCAGTGTAATTTGTGCTAATAACTATAAGAAGAGAATATTTGGACAGCAGATAGTAAATAATGTATATTAGATTGAGGTGTTCTCAAGTATTCCCAATAAAGATGAAATCAAAGCTCTATTTCAAAAGATACATTGAATAATGACTGGTGGGAGAGAGGGAGGGACATTGCAGGTATCAGGAATACAGAAAAATAAAGCACAAGTGTGTCCCAACACACAGCGAGCTGCGGGCTCACTTTAACTGGATGAAGGTTCTGTGTTGGATGTTGGCAAATGATATGACTCAAGTGGAACACAGGGACAAGGTCATGAGGAGACGTGTTGAGAGAGCTAAGGGGTTTGACTTGTTCAGAGAGCTAAGGGGTTTGATTTCTTACTGAAGTTCATAAAGCCATTATAGGATTTAAATAAAGAACAATGATGAAATAGATTGGACAGGCAACTGGCCAAAGGCGAAAAACAAAATTCCGTGTGGATGCTTCACAG
The DNA here is from genome assembly GCF_021218885.2 of Marmota monax. Classification (NCBI taxonomy): domain Eukaryota; kingdom Metazoa; phylum Chordata; class Mammalia; order Rodentia; family Sciuridae; genus Marmota; species Marmota monax. The sequence goes on from NW_026693726.1 coordinate 10,895,918, forward strand.
TAATCAAAAATAGGAATGGTAAGATTGATGACAGAAATGGAGAAAAGGAGGATTAGGTTCTCACTCTTCAGGAGGCAGGCACCATGGGGAGTGCTCTGTGGGAAAGGGGATGATATCAGTGAGTGGACACCGGAAGTCTAAGCAGATTACAGCTCAGATCTATTTTACGCCCAGTCAGGAAATATTTTTCCAACCATAATACTTAGATACCTTGCCTATCTCCTGACTTCTCTGAAACTCTTCCTGAGTCCCTGACCCTTTGTACTCTGGGCTCTTACACTAGGTTTCTCTTAGGTCATCATAAACTCTCTGACCTTTCTCTTCCCTTTGCAGTTCCTGCTTCTCCCTTACCAGCAGTGTGTGGTAGAGTAAGAAGCAGCGGAGTAGACTTTACACCTAGTGCAGGATTAACCACTAACAAGATATTTGACTTTTGGCCAATTTTAACCTTAAAGAAATGTAAAGTATTAATCAGAGGTTTATTGGACATTGTGAAAAATTAGAAACTTTAATTATGCCCAATTAATATATGATCATTTTTGGGGGGGAGGAAATAAAATATTAATAGTATATAGCATTAAAAGCCATGCTTTTAGATTATTTAATAATACAAAATGTGAATATCTTACATAAGTAGAAAGTTTATAAAATAGCATATTTGTCCTAAACTATAAACCAATAGACATATTACAGAAAAAGTAGAAAAGATGTCTAACAAAATATTAATGGATAACTCTATAAAAAGTGATTACAGATAATTTTTATTTTCTTCTGTGGTTTTCTGTATCTTTTATATTTTCTGTAACAAAAAATGAATTAATATTATAATCAGCAAAAAATTAACTAACATGACATATGGTTTGCTTATCCCCAAGAACCATTTCAAACATAGTATAGATCAGATTAGGATATATCCAACTACAAATATCAGAAAACTTAAAGTGTATTAAAGCGACTTCTTCTTTCACTTAGAATAAAGACACTCTGAGGATGGTGTTACTTCTATCCTAACAGTGAAAATGAGCCAGACAACCCAACAGTTATAGCTATGTTGTCTTTTTAAGCCACCTATAGAAACTAGGAGGCAAAGAAATATAAATAACTAAAATCTAGAAAGTGATAAAGAGATCCATGATCCCTTTCATCATTGGAGAAACAGTGAGGAGAGGACAGGGGTAAGGACATATTATTGAAATTTTTAGAAAAATTTAAGTCAATATGGCAGAGCAGTTTAGAATCCAGGGGGCAGTAGCCACATACAGAAGCTGCTCCTTCCCATGAGCTCTTTCCCACAGGCTCTCATTAGGTTGTCACATAGAAGACTTAGAACAGAGCATAGGTCCTGAAGAAAGCAGAGGGCAGGGTAAGCAATCCCACTCCTCACAGACTATGAAGCAGTGGCCTCATTAAGTCTGAGGAGTGGTAGGAGTTCTGAGAGAAACCATCTCCAGAAGGCCAGCATGAAAGATCAGCCAAGTCCGAGCACAGGGCCAGAGGACTGAGAGAAACCTCTCATGGACACTCCAGGCCTTCCCCAAATCTACCACTTCAGTCCTCCCCAACTTGGCATCTGGCAGCAGGGTGAATAGAGGTCTCCTAAGGCACAGAACCCTGGGGAAGAACTGGATTGTAGAGAAAACCTCAACTACTCCACCAGAAGACAGCCTGCTCTGACCATGGTATGATCTCCAGGAAACAAAGCTAGCAATGGGTAACAAATCACAAGGAGGGTCCTGAGTCCCCTGGCGGTTCAGCTCTTCAACAATGCCACAGGAGAAGGTCCCAGTTTTGAACTCTAATCTTTTAAAGTAATTGGTGAACTAAATCTAAGTGACATAACACTGCAGCGTCAATCATCAACAGATTAACTTGACTTGATTCCCAAACCTAGTGACCTGGAAGAAGAAAGAGAATACCTTTTTCTGGGTTTTACAGTAATGTACTTCAGTATTTGCTATTCTTTTAAAAGGATATATGATTTTGCATGTAATAAAAATTGATGCATATAAAAAGGAATATGACACATCATCAATAGAAGCAGAATCAAAAGTAGAACAGATATTGAAATTATGAGACAAGGACTTTAATTATGAAGAATGTGCTCAGTGAAAGTGGGAAAAGGGGACAAATAAGTTAACAGGGACAAAATTTCATCAGAGTCATGGAAATCATAAAAAAGGAGCCAAATAGAAAAGTGGAATTGAAAGTAACAATGTCAAAAATGAAAGGTTCATTTGATGAGTGATTAGTACTCTGGAAACAGAAAGAAAACAACAAAGGATCTTGAAGACAACTCAATAGAAATTGTACAAAGTAGAACAGAGCAAAACAGTGTAACATGGTCCACACCAGCCTGTACAAGACCCAGGCTCACAGTAGGCCCCAGGGGTCCATCTCTCTACCAGCAGGCACCTGCCAGAGCCGTCTCCAGCACAGGACCAACTAAGGTGAGAGCCCAAGCCTAGCCCAGATACACCCACATTGACTTGTGCAGGACCCAGGTCCAGAGTAGGTCCGAGTTAGCCACCAACCCCGCCCCCCCCCCCCGCAACTGGGAGCCTAAACCTAACCCACTTGCATCCTGGGACACTGCAGTCATTGCCATAGCCTTCCCCATGCAGTAGCCCCTAACTTTTTGACAACAGACAGGACCTAGAAAAAGCTGCATCTCAGAGCAGGCATCCCAAAGAAAGTGGGAGGCCCACCCTTTCAGCCCCATCTCTGTAAGACATTGTTTCCATCTTGGGTCACCTCAACTATTATCTTGAATTACCTCAGCTATTGCAGCCACCACCGTTAGTTATAGTAGCATACATTGAGGGACACCAGCTGGGTCTGGAAGCTCAACATCAAGGTGAGGTACAGACAATCTGCGTGGATAGTACAAGAATGTAGGGTAGAAACTGTGATATCTCAGATCCATGCTGCAAGAACGGAAGACACATAGACAATATGAAAAAACAAGGGAGGACAGTGCCCCAAACAAACCAGGACACTATAATAAGAGAACCCATGGACAGGGAAGTTGATGAAATGTCAGAGAAGGAGTTCAGAAGGTTTATAATTAAAATAATCTGTGAATTAAATGACCTAAATGAGCAAATACAGGCAAAAATGGATCATTTCAACAAAGAGATAAGAGAACAAATACAGCTAGCAAAAGATTATTTCAAGAGATAGAGACTCAGGGGAAAAAAACAGTCAGAAATCCTTGAAATAAAGGATATAATAAACCAAATTTAAAAAAACTGAATAGAATGTATAACCAACAGACTAGATCACTTGGAAGAAAGAACGTCAGATAATGAAGACAAAGTATACAATCAGGAAAATAAAGTTGATCACACAGTGAAGATAGTAAGAAACCATGAACAGGATATCCAAGAATTATGGGACAGCATCATAAGACCAAATCTAACAGTTATTGGGATAGAGGAAGGCACAGAGTTTCAAACCAAAGGAAGGTACAATCTCTTCAAAGAGATAATATCAGAAAATTTCCCAAGCATGAAGAATTGGAAAACCAAATACAAGAGGCTTACAGGACACCTAATGTACAAAATTACAACAGATCTACACCAAGGTAAATTATAATGAAAATGCCTAGCATATAGAATAAGGATAGAATCTTAAAACTGCGAGAGAGGAATCAGATCACACATAGGGGGAGACAAATTCATATCTCAGTAGATTTTTAAACCCAGACCCTCAAAGCCAGGAGATGGTGGAACAACATATATCAAGCTCTGAAAGAAAATGGATGCCTACCAAGAATCATATATCCAGCAAAACTAAGCTTTAGATTTGATGATGAAATAAAAACTTTCCAAGATAAACAAAAGTTGAAAGAATTTACAACTAGAAAGCCTGCACTACAGAACATCCTTAGAATAATATTCCATGAAAAGGAAATGAAAAATGATGATGAAAACTAGCAGAGCAAGGTATTATACTAAAGGAAAATCTAATAAGAGGAGAAACCACGTCACATTGATAAGAGGAGAAACCACGTCACAAATAAACAAAAATGTCTGGGAATACAAATCATATCTCAATAATAACCCTGAATATTAATGGTCTAAACTCACCAATTAAAAGACATAGACTAGCAGATTGGATCCTAACAAACAAACAAAACAACAACAACAACAATAACAATATGCTCTCTCCAAGAGACTCATGTTATAGGAAAAGACATCCACAGGCTGAAGGTGAAGGGTTGGGAAAAATCATACCACTTACATGAACAATGGAAGCAAGCAGGGGTTTCCATTCTCATATCAAATAAAGAAAGTAGACTTCAAGCTAAAGTCAATCAAAAAGGATAAAGAAGGAAACTACATACTGCTCAAGGGAACCATACACCAACGAGACTTAACGATTATAAATACATAAGCCCCGAACAATGGAGCATCTACATTCATCAAACAAACTCTCCTCAAGTTCAAGAGTCAAATAGACCACAACACAATAATTTCGGGTGACTTTAACACACCTTTTTCATCATTAGATAGATCTTCCAAACAAAAGCTGAACAAAAAAACTACAGAACTTAATAATATAATCAGTAACTTAGACTTAACTGACATACATAGAATATGCCATCCTTCAACTAGCGAATTCAATTTCTTTTTAGCAGGACATGGATCCTTCTCTAAAATAGACCATAGGTTATGCCACAAAGCAACTCTTAGCAAATATAAAAGAGTAGAGATACTACCCTGCATTCTATTAGATTATAATGGAATGAAATTAGAAATAATTGATAAAATAAGAAATAAAAGCTACTCCAACACAGAAGACTGAATAATATGCTACTTAATGAACAATGGGCTACAGAAGACATCAAGGAGGAGATTAAAAAATTCTTAGAGGTGAATGAGAACACAGATAACAAAAAAAAATGTATTGAAACCTCTGGGAAAATTCATTTAATGAAGTTCATTCCTTAAAAGAAGAAAAAGTCAACAAATAAATGACTTACCATTACATCTAAAAGCCCTAGAAAAAGAAGAATAAATCAAGCAGTAGAAGGCAAGAAAAAATTAAAATAAGAGCTGAAATCAATGAAATGGAAACAAAAGAAAAAATTTTAAAAATTGACAGAACAAAAAATTGGTTCTTTGAAAAAAAAAATAAAATTGACAGACCCTTATCCATGCTAATGAAAAGAAAGAGAGAGAAAACTCAAATTACCTACATGATGAAGAAGTAAATACCATGACAGACACTACAGAAATACAGAAGATAATTAGAAATTATTTTTGAAAACTTGTACTCCAATAAAATAGAAAATATTTAAGGCATCAACAAATTTCTAAAGTCAAATAATTTGCCCAAATTGAATCAGGATAATACACACAATTTAAACAGATCAATTTCAAGCACAAAATAGAAGATGCCATCAGAAGCCCAGGACTGGATGGATGCACAGCTGAGTTCTACAAGACTTTTAAAGAAGAACTAATACCAATAATCTTCAATTTATTTCAGGAAATAGAAAAAGAGGGAGCACTTCCAAACTCATTCTATGAGGCCAATATCACCCTGATTCCAAAACCAGGCAAAGAGACATCAAAAAAAGAAAACTTTAGACGAATATCTCTAATGAACATAGATGTAAAAATTCTCAATAAAATTCTGGTAAATCGAATACAAAAACATATCAAAAAGATCCTGTACCACGATCAAACGGGATTTACTCAAGGGATGCAAAGTTGGTTCAACATATGGAAATCCATATGTAATTCATCATATCAATAGTCTTAAAGATAAGAATCATATGATCATCTTAATAGATGCAGAAAAAGCAATTGACAAAATACAGCACCCCTTCATGTTCAAAACACTAGAAAAATTAAGGAGAACAGGAACATATCTCAACATCATAAAGGCTATCTATGCTAAGTCCCAGGCCAACATCATTCTAGATGGAGAAAAATTGAAGGCATTCCCTCTAAAAACTGGAACAAGACAGGAATGCCCTCTCTCACCACTTCTATTTAACATAGTTCTTGAGACACTCGCCAGAGCAATTAGACAGAGGAAAGAAATTAGAGGGATATGGATAGGAAAAGAAGAACTCAAATTGGCACTATTTGCTGATGACATGATCCTATACCTAGAAGACCATAAATGTTCCACCAGAAAACTTCTAGAACTAGTAAGTGAATTAAGCAAATTAGCAGGATATAAAATCAACACCCTTTCCCTGGACTTCAAGCAGGAGATGGCCACTGCTGCATCCCCCTCCTCCCTGGAGAAGAGCTACAAGCTGCCCAATGGGCTCCATTGGCAACGCGCAGTTCCAGTGTCCAGAGGCACTCTTCCAGCCCTCTTTCCTGGGTGTGGAATCCTCCAGCATCCAAGAGACCACTTTCAACTCCATTATGAAGTGTGACGTCGACATCTGCAAGGACCTCTATGCCAACACTGTGCTGTCGGGCGGCACCACCATGTACCCAGGCATCGATGACAGGATGCAGAAGAAGATCACAGGCCTAGTCCCCAGCATCATGAAGATCAAGATCATTGCTCCCCCTGAGCACAAGTACTCAATGCCTCACTGTCCACCTTCCAGCAGATGTGGATCAGCAAGCAGGAGTACGATGAGTCAGGCCCCTCCATTGTCCACTGCAAATGCTTCTAGATGGACTGAGCAGGTGTCAGGCACCTGCTGCATGAGCTGAATCTGAAGTATAAATTTGCTCTGGCAAATGTATACACCTCATGCTAGCCTCATGAAATTGGAATAAGTCTTTGAAAAGAAATTGTCCATGAAGCTTGTATCTTATGTCAGCCCTGGAACGTTGCTGATTTTGACTGTTCCCTTGGTATATGTTTAATGTTCTGTGCATATCTTTGATTTAAGCCCTTAGTCCATTTGGCTCAGTTACCTCTACCTGACGTGAGAGTGTGCATAAAGAAGAAGTCCATGGCTTAGCGAATCTGAAACCACAGAAGTGATCTGTGTAGAGTATTCATGTTTCGGCTGACAAACTTCCAGGATTTCTCGGGCTGGCAAGAGTTCCTGGGCCAGCTGTCACTTCTCACCGGTCTAACAGGGTGGGAAAGTTCAAGCCTTACGACCCAGTTTCCGTTCTTACCAATGTTCTCCCTCCTGACCACTATTGGTTATTACTTGCCTTGAGTTGGTAACGGTTTGCATTTACATCTGTAAATTTACGCATTTTAATTTATGTAAGGTTTTTTTGTACTCAATTCTTTACCAGATGAAAAATTTTTGTTTTTCTACTGTTATGTGAGAACATTAGGTCCCAGCAACACTTCATTGAGTAAGGAAAAATAAAGTGCTACAGTACAAAAAAAAATCAACACCTATAAATCAAAGGCATTTTTATATATCAGTGACAAATCCTCTGAAAGGGAAATGAGGAAAACTACCCCATTTACAATAGCCTCAAAGAAAAAAATACTTGGGAAGCAACAAAAGAGGTGAAAGATCTATATAATGAAAATTATAGAACCATAAAGAAAGAAATCAAAGAAGACCTTAGAAAATGGAAAGATCTACCTTGTTCTTTGATAGGCAGACTAATATTATCAAAATGACCATACTACCAAAAACACTATACAGATTTAATGCAACTTCAATCAAAATCTCAATGACATTCCTCATAGAAATAGAAAAAGCAGTCATGAAATTCTTCTGGAGAAAATAAGAGACCCAGAATAGCTAAAGCAATCCTTAGCAGGAAGCGTGAAGCAGGCAACATCACTATACCAGACCTTAAACTATACTATAGAGCAATAATAACAAAAACAGCATGGTATTGGCACCAAAACAGACTGGTAAACCAATGGTACATAAAAGAGGACACAGGGACTAACTCACAAAATTACAATTATATTAGACAAAGGTGCCGAAAACATGCATTGAAGAAAAGATACCATCTTCAACAAGTGGTTCTGGGAAAACTGGAAATCCATATGTAACAAAATGAAATTAAACCCCTATCTCTCACCATGCACAAAACTCAACTCAAGGATCAAGGACCTAGGAATAAAACCAGAGATGTAAATCATAATTAGATGCATCTAATAGAAGACAAAGTAGGCCCTAATCTCCATCATGTGGGATTAGGCCCCAACTTCCTTAATAAGACTCTGTTGGCACAAAAATTAAAATCAAGAATCAATAAATAGGATAGACTCAAACTAAAAAGTTTCTTCTCAGCAAAACAAAAATCTGTGGGGTGAATAGAGAGCCTAGATCTTGGGAGCAAATCTTTACCCCTCACACATCAGATACAACACTAATCTCTAGGGTATATGAAGAACTCAAAAAGCTAAGCACCATAAAAAAAATAACCCAATCAATAAACAGGCCAAGGATCTGAACAGACACTTCTCAGAACGTGATGTACAATCAATCAACAAATATATGAAAAAATGTTCATTATCTCTAGCAGAGAAATGCAAATCAAAACTACTTTCATCTCACTCCAGTCAGAATGGCAGCTATTAGGAAGACAAACAACAATAAATGTTAGTGATGATGTCGGGAAAAAGGTACACTCATACATTGCTGGTGGGACTGGAAATTGGTGCAGACAATGTGGAAAGCAGTATGGAGATTTCTTGGAAAACTAGGAATGGAACCACCATTTGACCCAGCTTTCCCTCTCCTCGGTCTATACCCAAAGGACTTAAAAACAGCATATTATAGGGACACAGCCACATCAATGTTTATAGCAGCACAATTCACAATAGCTAAACTGTGGAACCAGCCTAGATGCCCTTCAGTAGATGAATGGATAAAAAAAAAATGTGGCACATATATGCAATGGAATTTTACTCAGCACTAAAAGAGAATAAAATCATTGCATTTGAAGGTCAATGGATGGAGTTAGAGAAGATAAGGCTAAGTGAAGTTAGCCAATCCCAGAAACCCAAATGCTGAATGTTTTCTCTGATATAAGGAGGCTGATTCATAGTAGAGTAGGGATGGGGAGCAAGGGAGGAATAGAGGAACTCTAGACAGGGCAGAGGGGTGAGAGTGGAAGAGAGGGAGTATGGGGTCAGAAATGATGGTGGAATGTGATAGTCATTATTATCCAAAGTACATGTATGAAGACACGAATTGGTGTGAATATACTTTGTATATAATCAGAGATATGAAAAATTGTGCTCTATCTGTGTAAAAAGAAGTGTGATGCATCCTGCTGCATATATAAATTAAAAATTTAATTTAAAAAATTTAAAAATTATATAAAGGAAGCACATGGCGGTAGTAATAAAAACTACATGTTATTAATATGAGGAATAAAAAGGCATGATAAATACAATTAAAAAAAATGGTATAACATGAATAATTGGAGTCACAGAAGGAAAGAAGAGAGCAGATCTTCTAGAAAGAATATTTGGAGAGAGAATAGCCAAGAATTTGTTGAGGCAGATAAAATGCATCTACCACAATCCACAAATATATCTACCTATGAATCTAAAGAAGGATAAATACCAAGAAACTCTACCTAGACTTATTATAACAAAACTGCTAAAATCCAGTCATCCAAAAAGTTAAATGACATATTCAGAAAGAAGAATGTATTACCTCATTTCATCAGAGGAATGGGGATGGACTAGTTCAGCATCCCACACATATGACAAAATCTCAAATCTTTCTTCTTTTACATGTTCTGTGAATATTCTGCTCTCTTTGTGGTCAAAGATGTTTGCCTGTGCACCAAGAAGCACATCGTTGCATATATCCAAAGACCATACCCTTTCTGTAGAGTAATAAAACTTTCCCAGAACCTGGAATACTGGTCCTTTCTGCTAGAATTGTATCACAGTACATTCCTAAACAAATCAACAGCAAAAAATGAAAAAAATAATTATGATTAGCTTATACTAATTAATATTCATCTTTGAAACATCCCTGAAGTGGTTCTTCATATCATAGACCTTCATATCCTTGACAAAATAAGAGTTCTTTGCCCATGAAGAAAAATGTAGAATATTATCATTGGATAGAAAACAAGGAGTGTTTTGTGCTTAGTAAAATAGAACTTAAAGATGCAGTAGGAAGCCATTTCATATTTCAACATGGAAAGAATAATTATAATCTTAAATTTTACAATTGAATCCCTAATGATTTCACTGCATCCTTGAGTAGGTCATCCACTATGAGACTGTTCATGTATTCTTAGATTTCATTCTACAACATGTACTTTTTTGTTAGGGATGCTGAATAGGCAGTTTCTGCTCTCAGAGCTTGCTCTTTTGAAGGGAAACATAGACCTATAATAAATGGGTGCTATTGAAAGGACAACAGAGTATGATCTGACTTTGGATCCTTTACTTACTAGCTAAAATACTTTGAACCAGTTGGCTAATCTCCCTAAGCCTCACAGGATCTGCAGTAGTTAAAGGATATAGTACATATCATTTTCTTTGCAGTTAAATGGTGGTAAATTCTAAATATATGATCCATGAACTATTAAAGAAAAGTTCTTAATAAGCCAGGCACAGTGGGACATACCTGTAGTCCCAGTAACACAGGGAGCTGAGGCAGGAGGATTGTAAGTTCAAGTCAAATCACAGTGACTTAGTTAGGTCCTGCCTCAAAGTAAAATAAAGAGCTAGGGATTTTATGCAGTGGTAGAGCAACCCTGAGTTCAGTTCTCAGTACTAGGGGTCTGGGATAGAAAAGTAGAAAAATAAAAATACTCAATAAACTATTAGTAGTCATCATTATTGATTATTACTATGTTTACAAAGTTTAGTAGTTACATTAGTCAGCTTTGTATTTCTGTGAACAAAATATCCAACAAGAACTATTTAGAGAAGGAAAAGTTTATCTGGGCTCATGGTTTCAGAAGTCTCAGTCCATGGTGGGCTATCTCCATTACTCTGGGCCCAAGTGAGATAACACATCCTGGAAGAATAGTGTGGCAGAGAAATACTGCTCACTTCTTGGTGGCCGGAATCAGGAGAGGAAGATGAGACTGCAATGAAAATGATCCCTTCTAGGGCGTGCTCCTAGAGCTGACACATATCTCCTGTAACCATGCCCCACCTGCCTACACTTACGACCAAGTCCATCTTAATTAGAATGGACTGATTAGGCCACAGCTCTCATAATCCAATGTTTTCACCTCCAAATGCTCCAGCATAAGAACAGGAGCTTTTGAGGAACATCTCATATCTAACCCATAAAAGTAGGTCTGCATAGGAAGCAAAGGTTGAGAATGTCAGCATGGAAATATTAATAATGCCATGCACCATCAGCTCATGAAATACTGGACTCTCTGGAATCATGGATAGTTTGTCACATATTGAAGGAGGGGATGGATTTGCACTTAAAGGCATTTGTGGAAGAGTGACAATGATGAAAAAGAATGTGGAGGCAATAAAATCAAAAGAAAGGAATCCTGAAAAGGGAAATAAACCTACATACAGGCTTTATAATTGAAGTTTAGGTTTGGGGGGGTAAAATGTTCTCAAACACTATGGTGAAGCTTGAAGAATCATGTGCAATGTATTAAATCAAATTTGGCCTGACATTGCCACATTACTTTGAATCCCTATCTAGAGAAATACAACCTAACTTGGTATGTAAATGAACTATATCTTGAGAGTATATTCTAGGAACTGGTGATGTATTTCAGTTGTAGAGTGAAGGCTTAGCATACCAAGGCCCTGGTTTTGATCTCCAGCCCCCCCCCCCCCACACACACACACACACACCAAACAAACAAACCAAAATCGCACATATTCTCGTAACAAATACCTGAACTCCCACCACTCAAAGAAGCCAAGCTGGAATCAAAGGTTGCTATATAAAACAAAAGCCTTATCAAATCCTCTCCAAATAAAGAAAATACCCAGCTGCAACCAATCAAGCTTTCTTCTGTGGACACATTCTGTTTCCATCTATTCATACTCCTTGCCCACTTTGTGAGGTGGAGCTGAACCTTACCTGGTACTGAGAGTTACCCAATTCATGAATCATTCTTTCTTCAAATAAACCATGTTATACTTAATTTCTCTAAAGATATTTTTTAAATATATATATATTAGTTGTAGATGGACAAATACCTTTATTTTGTTTATTTATATGTGATACTGAGGATCGAACCCAGGGCCCTGCATATGCTAGGCAAGTACTCTACTGCTGAGCCACAACCTCCGCATCCTAAAGGTACTTTTTAACAGATGTGAATATAAGGTATAAGATTTAATTTTATTGACAATGGGGAATCATTAAAGGATTTTAAAGGATAAGTTAGCAATACCAGATGCCATTTCCAAAGGTCATTATGGCAATAGTAGGAGCAGATGGACACTGGGAAGAAGACCATGAAATACAATGTTCCAGAGAGATTTGGTGACATGGAAGACTTCCGAAAATCCAGTTGACAAATGCTGAAAGCCTAGTCTAAGACCTTATTAAGAATGGCTGGTCTGGGTGCAGTGGTAGATGCCTGTAATCCCAGAGGCTCGGGAGGCTGAGACAGGATTGCAAGTTCAAAACCAGCCTCAGCAAAAAATGAGGCTCTAAGCAATTTAGTGAAACCCTGTCTCTAAATAAAATACGAAATAGGTCTAGGGCTGTGGGTCAGTGATGGAGTACCCCTGAGTTCAATCCCTGATACAAAAACACACACAAAAAGAATGGTGTAAAATAGAAAGTAGGTATGAGATATTACAAAAAATTTTAGTTCATAGGAGAATGATCAATTTGAATGTTGTACAGTTTGAAGTTTATCATTAAAAGCTGAAATTGTATTGTTATATTGTATACATGCATGAATATGTAATATGAATTCCACTATTAGTATAACCATAATGCATCAATATGAATATTGAAAAGCTATTAAATGACTTTTAAGTACAGACAGCAATACAAAAATAGTAGTCAATAAAATGTCATAAAGCAGTATTTCTGCAAAATGCACTTGGATTATTATAAAATCATTTGAAAGATTACTGTTTGTAGCCAGTAGGTACTATTAAGCTACTTAAAACCTGCTTGAATGTTTAAGCAAGATAAATATTTCCTTCTACAGTAACAGAACACTTTTACATACTTTATTAACTTAATTAAGAAGTCTTTTTCTTTAACACACGTGTATGCTAAAGCTCAATTCAATCCTGGTAAAACTAATAGACAATATAAATTAGCAGATTGTAAAGTAATGAGATTTAAAAATATCTATTTTTAATCTCTCAGTGAAATGTAAATTTCTCTTATATTTTTTCCTCTGGAGATAAAATGAAATTACTTTAACCTTATATTTAGGATGTGATTTTAATGGAGAATACATCTAAGTATATTATGCATTTGCCACTTAAATTATAAATGAATTAACATTTCCTTCTTAAAAAAAAAATCTTTCCCCATTAATTCTTGTGTATTGACAATACCCAGTATCCCTCTTCCGTGTCTTTTCCAATCAGTTTAGAGCACCCTGTAAGGGTTATTCATTAATCCTCACTCCTTATAAAGAAAACATAAGCTTTATCCCCATTTCCCAGATAATTTCTTTATTTAGACAAAATTCCCTAATACGTAATGCCATTCCAAAGTCGTTTTTATATAAACTTCATTGCATGTGCTCTTGGCTGTCAGTTATAAAAATGAAAAACTTTTCTGGTTTCTATACTTTTGTGCAATTTTGCTCAAAATGCATTTTTCTGGTTTCTATACTTTTCTGCAATTTGGCTCAAAAATTCAGACCATTTTGGGTAATTTAGCTAGGTGACTTACCAATATATTATAATGTTTATGATATTATCATAGTCTGATGTACTTTATTGGAGGATTATACTCTTGTGACTATTTTGTCCTTAGCAATCAAAAGTATGTATATGTGTGTGTGTGTGTGTGTGTGTGTGTGTGTGTGTATAAAGTGAACCAGTTAGAAAGAGCTTTAAACCAGTAACAGAGCTCTACTTCTTTAGGTAGTTCATCAGAAAGCTTTCTGTATTCACTAGCACTTGCCTAAATTCTAATTTGGAGAATACAACCCGTGGATCTACTTAAAGAATTCTGTGTAAATGAATGCAGAAATATTTCTGAAGAAAATGAATGAAATAAAACACTTTATTTGAAAACCGTGAGGTTGAGTGCTTCCTTTAGATCTTCTACTGGTTGTTACTAACATACAAAGAATAATTTCTGAACCTCTACATTTAACAATTTGGTTTCCTTGGATATACTAATTTCTGATCCTTACAAAGTGTTCTAGGTTAACCTAGGTAGCAACAAAATTTCTTTCAGACACTACAATTTCCTCTTTGCTTTTTTTTTTCCATACACAGCAAAACTAATGCTATTCATTAAGGTGAAGTGATTATATATGAATCCTAGATACACATATCTAAAGAACAACAACAACAACAAAACAAAAACTTCCAAGTTACTTCCCTGTGCCAATTGTAGTCATTTAGAAAGTCACTTAAACCCTCTACCGGAAAGGCCACTCCATTTTTCAAAACCAAGTATCTAAACACCAAAATCAGTTATTTATAAGTGATATTTTCTCTGTTTATTTAAAACCACTAGAACAACCAAGTCAAAATAAGAATAACATATAAGATGATGATATATGTCTGTATGCATATATAAATACATAGTTTAAAAGTGGTGAATTAATGTTGGAACATTGGTAGAACTGTTAGATATTCCAAGACTCTGTTGTTTGCATCCAAATCTGAGATTGCAATTGGGTCTGTGTTCTTGATATGTTAGTTGTAACTGCCAAGGCTGCAACTAGAGCCCAGTGTCTGCATGTTCTATTAGAAGATTGAAACTCTGGTATTAGCCAGGCTACAAATCCATGCATATCTTTATTTGAAGGGTACTCACAGCTTATTAATTCACTGCCTGCTTTTCTTTCTCCATGAGCACAGCATCTTCCTTCATTCAGACTGGATCCCAGGATCCTGGCACATTATTTATCCAAGAGTGTAAATTCCCATTTGGCCAATGCAGAGTTGCCCTTGGAATCCACATCTCTGGCCACAGTTGTGTTTATCCTTAGCATCTGGTTTCAGTTATCTTTTTTGTGCCATTTTGGACTGTGATCTATTTGTTTCATTTACTAAGTTTCCTATTGTGGAGCGGAATGGGGATATGAAGAGGTGGCATAATGTGGTGAGTCTCGGCCCCATTCCTAGCCCTGTGGCATTTAATTACTACACTTTGTTTGCCAACTATTTCTTGGCATCTAATTTAATTTGGGGACCTGCCTAAGCATTTAATTGAACTTGGAGAACTCCTTTCAAATATTTATACCCACTTTCTCTTTCTCCTCCTGCTACTTTACAATGATACTGTACCACATTTTAGATCAGATCCACTTTTGTTTTATTCTAAAATGTTTGTGATTTCTCTTTTTCTTCAAGTGTATTGCCTCATGTCCCTAATCCTAATAAGACTTTATTTTTAAAAAAATAGTTTGCTCTCTTTTTCTCCTAAACGTTTCCTCCCTCATTATTGCAGAAGAATTTCACGTGTTCTCTGTCTATGCAGTTTTTAATTCCCTCATTTTATTCAACTATATCTCACCCTTCTGATAATTTTATTGTGTGAAAATAAACAACACAAAGATAAAAACAATGGATTTATTATATATATATATATCACAGCCACAGAAGCTTCAATATTCTGGCTACTACTCCACCTACTCAGTTATTTTACTAAGTTTCCTTTAATAAGCTCTTGAAAGTCAGCAGCACCTAAATTTGTTGCCTATTATTTTCTCAATTTATCAGTATCCTCCTGGCTTATATCCTTCTTCAATTAGCTTCTGTGTTACAAGTCATCATTTTAACTAGCCTTTTCTTGGTGCCCTCAAGTCCATATCAGTTTGCCCTTCTGTAACTGCCCCACTTAAATCCCAGTGTTGGAAGAATCCATTCATCTCTCTTCTTCACTCTGAAACAAACAGAGCTACTAATGTGTGGGGGAAGTCCACATCAGTAACCCAATCTATATTTACATGTGGTTTTCAACCCCCTTTGGGATTGCAATACCATTCATCTATATATACTTGATCCTCCTTCTTTACCTCTCTTATTGTTCCCATTGACTTTCTCAAGACATTCTTAAGCTCCCCAAACCAGAGAAGCAATCCTTTCTATCAGACTCTCAGCTGGGGACTTTCCCTACCAACCACCAAATCTTGATGTTAGTATTGGATAAATAATGGTTTTATTCACAACACTTGTAGTAATGTAAAAGTGTGGATTAATGAAAATATTGCAAGCCAAATGAATATAATATACAATCTAGAAATAAATTCAGTAGTAACATAAGAAATTATTCAAAGTACTGAGAAAATGGATTATTCAATCATGATATTGAAACAATCATTTTATCATTTGAGAAAAAGTAAAACCGGATCTTTGCCTCCTTACTTATATCTAACAACAATCACAAAAAGAACATGATAGCAATAATGCCATTTGAATATATGAAACCATTAACTTACTCATAGGAAACAATGTTTAGATATTTGAAAAGATATCTAAAAGATATCTAGAAGAAATAATAAAATATATCTAAAGTCCAGAGATAGGCTTTCTAAACATCATAAAAAAACTGGAAACAGTAAAATAAAATAGAGGTATTATAAAAGGCAATTAAAACACAAGTTATAATATGTATTGAAATGGGAAGATAGCTCTACATATTATTTTCAATGAAACAAATGGAGAGTAGAGTGGGGTATTATATCAGATGAGTGTAGGTATGTATGTGTGCATATGTATATAAGCATATGTGATTTATAAAGTGTGAATTCCTATTAAAGGAGAGCTTAAAGAACTTGTAGGGCTGTTTTCAGTGAATACAGTTCATCTTCACCTTCACATATTTTATGTGACAGGCACTATTTGTGACCGGGTAATTACAAAGACCACTTTCCCCAATTTGCTGGACAGAACCAGTTTGAGGGTTTGAGCAACTTGCCTTGAAGAAGGTAGGTTGGGCAGCAGCCTTACTCTTAGCCCAGTGTTTGTGCCACCACATGATAGCTGATCCTAAAGGGAAAAAAAAAATCACCATTTTAATCCAATCAGTTATTTTTAAAATCACTGCTAAGGCAAAGAAGGAAAACAATTGAGATTAATCTGCTGGTGAAGATACGATAATAGATCTTTCTCCTTTCTTTTTCTTTCTTGGTACAAAGAAAAACTAATAGTAAAGTACTATGATAGATACCAAAGAAAGTACACTTCATTGATTTATCTGCAGCCTTGCCCAGGGGCTGCTACTGCCAGTGTACTTCCTAAGGATGACGTCACTGGTTTAATATGGGTGCCTAAGATGGCCTGAGCAGAGCCTAAGGCATTTGAAGCCAGGTAATATCCACCTCAGCTGCTGAGAACAGCAATTGAAAACCATCTTTCCTCCTCCAGGCTTGGATTCAATTCTATGAATCTCTTTTAAGCTTCCTGCCTCCCAGAGATAAGCTTGATATATACAAGGGATCTAGATAGAGCAAGGAGAGACAGACATGGGGCTGGGGGTGGCTGTTGCTCACTTCCAGGGTGGAGGGGAAAATTAGATCCCTCATTCATCTTTATGCAGATGAATCTTCTCATGCAGGAAAGTAATGACCCACTAAAGGCTTTTATTTCACAGTCAGAAGCTTAATTAAAATAAGCAGATAATATATACCAAATCTAGAACAATAGAGTTCAACCCAAACATTACAGGCATTGTAATTATAAACATCAAAATCTGAAAGGGTGAAGGAAGAAAGGAATAAAAATTTGCTCAAAGTTTATTGTGTTTTGAGCAACTATGTGCTTTGTATACATTTTCTGACAGTTTAATCCTCATCACAGAGCCTACCTGATTGAAAATCTGTACAGGTAAGAAGCCAGATTGAAGTATCTAAGAAGAAACATAACAAAATGCAAACCACCTCACTGTACTTCACAAATGACTTCTCAAGTGATTAGATAGAAATTCTCCAACAAAAATAAGGAATCTAGGTCAACCTACATCCCATGATATTTTATTCTGTTAAGTAATGACACTGATTCTATTTCTGATCAAAGTCCTCATTTGTGTTTGCTACCCTTCTTCAAATAAAATGAAGGATAATTTTAAGGAAATGCTATAATTGACAATTTCATATTAAGTTGGATAAACAGTAAAAACAAACAAAAGGTAAATGCAGCAGTTTTACCAGGTATGAATTCTACAGCCACTCAAGGTATGCTGGGTTGTTTTAGGGACTGCGGTGTGACTTCAATACAGCAAAGCCTGTATTGCTGTACAGAAATTCTTCCCCCAACGTACTTTATGTTATTGGAGTAGGCCTATTAAAATAGTAGGCTTCCTTTTTTTAAAGATGACATTTATAATAAAATTAGATAATACATGAAATATAAATATATATGTGTGTTTGTGTGTGTATGCATATATATGTATATGTATGTATGTATTGCCAGAAATCAACACTGAATTCACGATTGCATCAACCATTTTAATAAACTGATTATTAAGTGTTTAAAAAAATATGTGAGGATCCCCAAAGCCTGGGTTTTCTTCAAAATTGATAATTAGTTTTAATGTGCATTTTAGAAAACAATTTTACTGGATAGGTTACTAATACTTGGATTAGTAGATTTAATCTCCAGATACAAACATCAGGTGTGCACTGTACAGTAAATAATAAAAATGTTTTGAACTACTAGAATATTTTTTAAAAGAGATAAAAAACATGAGAACATGAAAGACGTTGATAATAAGAATAAATTCCCCAAATTTATTTATATATGTTAATATATAAGTACACACACACACACACATATAGCTGAACTATTATATTAAGTCTCTTTATTTCCATCTCTTTTATTTAGTGTGGGATCATCCATAGCCCACACTAACTGTATATAATGAAATATGAATACATTTCTCACTGCACTATTAACTTGGGTCATTTCTTTTAAGAAATTGAGGGACAACATATGCTTGTCTAAGCATGTTATGCAAATTATTGGCATAAAAGGATTTTTAACATGTAGGTAGTGTAAAACATGTCATAGTGACAATTCTTACGTTCAGAACTCATTTATCCGGACAATTGTCATGGTTATACAGCCTTTCTCCATGTAGCCATTTATATACGTGTTGAAAAGTGAAGCATGCACAAGAGCCAGCAAGATATTGGAATTAGATCCTGAATGTTTTATCTCTGAACTGTGGCAGGGACTCTATAATTCTGAACTGTTTATAAAATCACTTACATGAGATCCCCTAGCAAGGTGAGTTTGTCTATTCCAAGTGTTTGAAGTAGAAATATGTTAACATGGAAGGAATTTTCCCTTGCTCATTTTAGACTCAGTCACATGGACGGATACTGGAATTTACAACAGACATTTTCAGCAACCTTCTGGTGGCCATATTATTGCTTTCTTCAAATGACAATCACACACTGCCTATGGTCTAGCTGCCTTTGCAACACTGCACTGCACATGACACACAATCTCCATTTTTAAAAGGCACTTTACTAAACAAGTTTTATGTTTTAAGGGAGGAAAAATATGGCTATCATCTATGCAATCTGCTATTCTGCATTGTTAGATATGTCTTTTAAAAGAAAAACTATAGCAATTCATCATGCAACAGTGACATCTGTGTGTGTGTGTGTCTTTCTCTTTTTTAAGAAAATAATACCATATTTCATCTATGAGGGAGGCAATATAAAAATGCTCCTAAAATATCATTAGGACTCTTCAGTCATTTGCAAATTCACCATGTCTCACGTTTGTTGAAATAAGGTCTCACAGATTTCAGCTTGTCAATTCGAACAATTATGTGGGGGTGGGACAGACAGGCAGCTGTTTCTTTTTTAATCCCATATTTTATTCCTTTACTTTAAATAATGTTGAAAATGTTATTTTTTAATTGTGAAAAAATAGGCTTGTTTAAAAAAAGAAAGCAAAGCCGCAGGCATTAAACGATTAATGAAAGAAAGGTGGCTCTTATTACTTGGATTAAAACCCTAACTCATTTTAACCAAAAACAATAGATTTTAGTGGCTGTGTTCTGCTGATACTGATCATTATTTGATTCATAACTGATAGACCAACTGTCTTCAGTTTTATAGGAACAGATGAAATTACTGATTAACTCAAATTGAAAAATCAACTGGGCATTATCATTTCTCTGGTAATGCCTATAGATTTTTCATGTTTTTTTAATCCCCAATATAAAATAATTTCTTAGCTGTGTGCTACAATATAAATAATCCAAACTACAAATATTTTTAAGTTCACTTATTCACCTAAAAACACAAGAATGTCTCTATTTTTAAATCAGATTTATTTTCTTCAGTTATTTCCTCATATTATTAAAGAATAAAGATTTAACTAATGCCCTAACTAAACTGAGCAAAGAATATAAGTAATGACTTTTTGCTATGCATAAATCTTTTGTAACTGGAAAGGGAAGCAAATTGTCTAAACTGAACAAACTACACTTAATATATAAGTACCAAATGTTGAACATAGACTCATTTATGCCAGTGCTCAAGTGAGAACACTATTTTATATGCTTTCCTGGGCAGAAACACCATAGTCTGGATATAGATTAATAGAATAAAACACTCAGAAAAGCATAAAGAATAAGAGATTCAGAAAACCATCCCCGCCCCCCCCCCCCACACACAGAGACAATAGCAGTAGAGTTTGGATATAGGTTGCTTACTAGAAGATATAAACTGTAAAATAATGTCAAATAATATGAGGGGTATAAAACAGAGTAATAGTTTCAAAGAGGAAGATTTAATAATTTTAAACACATTTAAAGAAAAATGATAGTGAAAGAAAAAATAAATTATGAAAGATGGGCAGTAGTGCTAGAATGAGGTCTCTTTGGAAGAACAAATCCCATCCCACAGAAAGAGGACAAGTTTTACTCTGAGCAGATATCTTGTGTGTAGTGAAAGAAAATGTCTTTAACAAAAATAGTTTTAACAGTCTTAAGGACCTTATCACATTGTTACTTGATAATATTTCAGATGATTTGGATGACCAGAAATTATTTCCATATCGGACTTTAAAATACGATAGTTTGCTGTTTGATTAAAAAATGATTTTGTTGGTCAGTTCTATACCATACAGAAATGCTGATGTCTGACGATTGTTTATAATAAATACAGTTCTTTTTAATGCTTTTAGTGAATTGTTAGCACAACAGTGTTTGATTAGGAACCAATATGAATATCTTAACTTTAAACCAACTACGATGCTTTATAACTCTAAATTATTAGAATCCATTTTTAATTTATTTAAAACTGATAAGCTTTCCTGCCCTTATTCGATTTCAAATTTAATTAAATCCACCACACAACCACACTGAAAGGAAAAGGCCAGTTTTATTTACATAATATAACAATAGCAATAACAATGAATGAATGGCGCTAAACCAACATTAGTCCTAACTTCAAAATATTACGCTCGTCCACTTCAGTGGGCATCCTTTTTACCACCCAGCCAGGAATAACATTAAATTTTTGTATGAAAATAAACTACTGCAAGAGAACGTACAAATGAATAAATATAGTTGCAGAAGTAGATCAGGGTGTTTAATACCACCCTCATGACTGCTAATTCTTATTTTTCATAAAATGAGGGCTCTTTCGTTTTAACATGCAATATCAACAGTGCCCATATTTTATGGTCTTTTTAGATGCCATGAAAATTGCCTACACATTTAGCTCTTAGTAATGGCCATGAGGAAATTAGGGTATAAGTTACCAAAACCTGGGGCATCAAGAGGTGAAGGGGGTAAGATCAGAGACAGAAAAGGTGGTAGAACCAGAGGTTTTAAGCAGCTCCTTTTCCCTTGAATTGTATTCAAACCAGAAGCCAGCCACAGGCACAGTCCAAGGGGGAGTTTGCCTGGGGCAGCTGGCCTGAAGGGAGACACCACACTATTAACCAGACCTCCACTGCAGTTGCCTGGGACCCACATCTACTCATAATCCGAGAACCTGCAGTCTACAGATCATGTGTGTTCTAGCCACTCAGTCACTCTGTGTAATTGCAGAGTCAAACACATGAATTGGGTATTTGAGCAACACAGTTAAGGAATTTTGAAAAGGGACTTCCACAATCATCGAAAGGCAATTCAGAACACCAGTTTACTATTCACTACTTAAAATCTAACTTATGTTCTCCTCCACGTAAAATGTTGGAACAGTTCACTAAGAGCACTGATCACGAGTACACAGTGCCCACTTTAAACCGTGAACTCTCTTTTCACAATTAGCTTTAAATCATATACACATAAGACATCTGCTCAGAGTAAAACTTGTCCTCTTTCTTAGGGATGGGATCTCTTCTTCCAAAAAGAGACCCTCACTCCTGTGCTACTGCCCATTCTTTGCTAATTTATTTTTTCTTTCACTCTCCCTTCTCATTAAACATGCTCAGAATTTTAAATCTCACAAAGTCTTCCTCTTTGAAACTAGTACTGTTTTATACTTTTCCTATTGTTTCGCATTATTTTATAGCTTGTATCTTCCAGCAAGCAACCCACATCCAAACTCCACTGCTCTCACCACCCATCTCTTAGTGTCCTCAAACCCCTGTAATCTGATTTATGGACTCATCGATGCCCTTACACTGTTCAATTAAATCATTTTCTTAATGGAATTGAGTTTCTCCATTCTGACCCACATCAAATTCTCCACTGCTCTTAATATAGCTTATCTCCTTGTGTTTTTTTTTTTTTCAGTATATAGTCTGTCAACTTTTCATTATCTCTCTCACTAATTAGGCTATTTATTCTCTCTACTCCCTAATTTAGTGGCTGTGTTTTATGTCTAGATGCTGGCTTTCCTCAACACTTGTCCTCACGTAATGTATACATTTATGAGTTTTAAAAATCTCCTCTGAACTGATAACTCAAACATTCTTACCTCTTAACATCGTATCTCCTACCTTGTCACCTGTCTCATTCTCCCATGTTTATCATAGTCCCCCCTGAGTTATTTATTTGTAAACAAACAAACAAACTGTTCATGTTCTTAGCTATATGCCAGACATTGTTTTAGGAAACAAAGATACAATCAAAAAAGACAAAAACATCTGTTTTCATAAAGTGTACATGCTGTTGAAGATAGACAATAAATACAATTTAAAAATAAAATAGTATTCTGGGAAATGAGTGCAAAAGAAAAAAAAAACATAGAGCAAAGGTATATTTGAAAGATTGGGGGTAGCAATTTTAAATAGGTTGTTAAGTAGAGACTACAAGTAGAGAAGCTAAGGGACCAATTAGTATCTTACTGGAATCATCCAGGATAGAGATGATGGTAGAGGGATAAGAATTGTGGCAGGTGAAGTGAAGATACATATAATTGAATTATGGATGCATTTTGAAGGTAGACTACACAACATTTGTTGAAGAACCAGGTAGGAGAGGAAAGAATCAAGACTGACACAAAAGCCCTTGGCCCAAGTAACTGGAAGGATGTAATATCATTAAGCAATACACTATAGGTAAATGAACAGAAGAGGCTAAAATCGAAACACTTTTAGACTCAGACACTTTAACACTTTCTGTTGGAGACAGGCAAATATATGCTGAATAGAACACAGGATATATAGTTTTGAAGATACCAGGGAAGAATCTAGCTACAGAATATGTTTTTTTTTTTTGGTATCATAAACCTAGAAATGTTACTTTAAGCCATGAGAGGGAAATGACTTGACTTTGGGAGTGAATACAGGTTGAAAAGAAAAAAAGTTTAGGGATTAACATTAGAGAAATAAGGATAAACTGGTAAAGTGAGAAGTAATGGCCACAATATCAGAGAGACACGAAGGACATCAAGACAAATCTATGATTCTAGAAGTAGTAGGGGATTAATTGTGTTTAGTGTTACAGACAGTGCAGATAATATGTGAATTAGTTAGTGGAAGATAGACATCAGCAGTAACATGAAGTTATAGGGATAATTCTATAGGCCATTCTAGTGCTGCCGTGACTTAAGTCAACAAGTCTCTCAATAATTAATTCTTTGAGGAAAAAAACTACTATCCTTAAGGCCATTCTCAGGACTGAAGAATGGCATATCCAAAGACTCCTCCCTGCCAATAAAAACAAAAGTTATCCTGCAAGAGGACCTTTGTGACCTTTACACAGACCAAAGATTCTGACTCAGGAAGATATGAAAATGAAAAGCAGAGTACACTGATCCTGAAAGCTGTAAAAAGCTGTAAAAACAAGTTCCAGTTACAATTGGTCAAGGAGTGCAAACATGACTGCGGGCTGCCTTTGAATTTTTACTGTGTCATTGTAATTATAAACTTGCTCCCCCCATGGGTTTTGCTTGGGTACCTGTGGGTAAAATCATGCACTTTTCAAGAGACTTGAAAATCTGACGCAATTCTACTGTCAGTCAAAAGTTAAGAGGTGATACCTGGTCAGGACTCTAGAAACTTCTCTAAGACCCCAATAATACTAGGGAACAAAAGGGGCATGACTTCACTCTCCTCTCTGATGACCCACCATCTCCTTTGAGAATGTCTTTCCTTGCTCTTCTAATAAGCTTCTCTGTATTTTCACTCCATTTTGTGTATTGCTTGAAATTTTTTCCTGCAAGAACACAAGAGCCAAGATAACACAAGGTGACCTCTGGTGACAACCCCTGGTAACACTAACTTGGTGCTGGACTCCCACTAACAAATTGACTATAGAAAATAGCAATATGGATCTTTGGTGATTGCTACAGTTTGGATGTTTGTCTCTTCATGCTTTTTGTGCTGAAAACTTTATACCCAGTGTGGGGATGCTGAGAGATGGTGGCACCTTTAAGAGATAGGGCATATGACAAGGTAATGAGGTCATGGAAGTATTATTACCCTTGAAAAGGATTAATGCTTTCCTCATGGAATGAGCTAGCTCTCATGAGAGGAGGTGGTTACATGAGTCCACTCCACTCATTTGGCCCCTCATACATATGATGATTATTTTTCTGTGTTCCACCATGTTGTGGCAAAGGCAAGAGTGTCCCTACTGGTGATCAAACAGATGGGGCTGTCCAATCTTGGAATGTCAGCTTCCAAAATTCATAGCTAAATAAATTTATTTTATTTTTAAGTGTGCAGACCCAGGTACTTACAGTAACAGAAAATGGATTAATACAGAAAATTGGTACTAAGAGTAGAGTAGTTGCTATACTATGTGAAAATGTAGATGCAGCTTTGGAGCCGGGAAAAGGGGTAGGGGTTGAAAGAGTTTGGAGGAGCAGGCTAGAAAAAGCCTACAATGCTTTAAAAAAAAAAAAAAAAAAAAAAAAAAAACAGCATTAAAATCAATTCTGGTGAGGACTTAAAAGACAAAGAGGCTCAGATTAGAGAAAATGCCATCCTTGTTATGAAGTAGCAAAGAACTTGGTTGAACTGTGTATATGCCTCAGAGCTTGATAGTAGGCTAAATTTAAAAGTGATAATTGGTGTATCAAAAGAATGAAATATCTAAAGAGCAAAGCAGTCACACTGTGGCATGGGAATTATTGGCCACTGTCACTGTGGTTTGCAGTTAAATCTCAGGGGCAAAAGGAAATAGAAAAGGATTTGGAAAATTTGCAGTCTAAGGAAAAGAGGGACAAAGACAAAAATCAGCAAATCTGTAGCCAAGGCAGGCAATCACTTGTTAAAGAGATTAGCATAAATAAAGGGGAGCCTTATGATAATTAACACAATATGAAAAAGGCCTCAAGGGCATCTCAGAAATCTCAGAAATCATCAGGGCTGCCCTTCTTATCACAAGACCAGAGGCCTGGACTTTTCAGATTGTTTCAAGGAATGGGCCCAGGGTGCTCTTCCTGGGCTTACTGCCTGGGACTGTGTTGACATTCAGCCCTTACTTTCTTGCAAAGTGTTCTACAGCTATTTCAGCTAACCTTCAACTGGCCCAGGTATGTTTCCTGCTAAAGACACCTTGATGTTGTCCATGTGGTACCTATTCATCAGGCATGAAGAATGCAATTGCTGAGACTCAAGCTCCAAGTTTGTTAGTCTGGGAATCCAGGGAGAGGCCCACAACAAGGATATAGCTGGTGTAGATTCTTCACTAGAATGTTTAATATTGTACAGGTGCAATCTCTAATGCTGTGGTTTCAATACTAGGTGTCCCCCACAAAACCTAAAAAAAAAGAGACAGTTTAGTCTACAGGTACAGAGCTATAAGTAGATAGGAGCAATACGTATTGGTGTTATATATAGTACAAGAGTGTGACTGTAGTTAAAAATTAGTTATTGTATACTTTAAAATACCTAAAGGTTTTTTAATGCTTTTTACCACAAAGAAATGATAAATGTAATAAAAGAAAGGTATTTTAATAAATAACCCAATCAATAAATGGGCTAAGGAACTGAACAGACACTTCTTCGAAGAAGATATACAACTAACAAAATATATGGAAAAAATGTTCAACTTCTCTAGTAATTAGAGAAATACAAATCAAAACTACTCTAAGATTTCATCTCACACCTGTCAGAATGACTATTATCAAAAATACAAGCTATAATAATGTTGGCGAGGATGTGGAGAAAAAGGTACATTCATACATTGCTGGTGGGCTGCAAATTGGTGCAACCAATCTGGAAAGCTGTATAGAGATTCCTTAACAACTTAGAATGAAATCACCACTTGACCCAGCTGTCCCACTCCTTGGTCTATACCCAAAGGACTTAAAATCAGCACATTATAGTAATGCAGCCACATCAATGATCAAAACAGCTCAATTAAAATAGCTAAACTGTGGAAGCAACCTAGAAGCCCTTCAGTAGATGAATGGGTAACGAAACTGTGGTATATATACACAGGGATATTACTCAGCATTAAAAGATAATAAAATTATGGCATTTGCAGGAAAATGGATGGATAAAGTTGGAAAATATCATGCTAAGTGAAGTAAGCCAATCCCAAAAAAACAAAGGCCAAATGTTCTCTCTGATAAATGGATGCTGGTCCATAATGGGGGGCGGGGAGCATGAGAAGAATGGAGGAACTTTGATTGGGCAAAGAGGAGGGAGGAGAAAGGAAAGGGCATGGGGGCAGGAAATATGGTGGAAAAAGATTGATATCATTACCCTAAGTACATGTATGACTGCACATATGGTGCAACTCTACATTGTGTACAACCAGAGAAATGAAATGTTGTGCTTCATTTGTGTATAATAAATAGAAATGTTTTCTGCTGTCATATATACCTAATTAGAAGAAATAAATTTTAAAAAAGAAAGGTATTTAGGAAAAAAACCCTAAACTTGATGCCTTTTTTAAAAATGATAAATGTATAAGGTGGTAGATATGTTAATTACCCTGATAATACATTGAACAATGTGTATATGTATCAAAATATCTTACTGTACCCCAGAATATTAAAATTAAAATTACATAAGAGTAAAAAAAAAGGCTCACATGAGACAATGGAAGGAAGTTTAGAGATGGAATGATTGAGTTATAAGTGGTTTAACCTAATCGGTGTATTAATCCCCTGATAGGGATTGGATGATATTTTTACATATGGTTCTTGTTGAGCAGAGCTCTCTATTTCCTGATCTTGATGTCCAGAATTGCTTTCCTCCGCCACACCCTCTAGCTCTTGTTCTATCTCACCTTGAGTCCTGAGGAATGAAGTCTGCCTTCTATGAACTGAAACTTCTGAAACCATGTGCCACAAAACAATTTTTCCTCCTCTAATTGTTCTTTTCAGGGCTTTAGTCACAGCAGTGAAAAAGTTGACTGAAACAACTATTTTTGAGATCCTTGTGAAGTAGAGACGCCAGCAGTGGTCAATACCAGCCTGGAAAAACAGAGGCATCAGCCTGCAGCCTAACAGATCAGCTATCTGTCCTGTGACCAGCCAAGTCATGGGGACAAGTTTGCCCAAAACCTTGGAGCCCCACCCTCTACGTCAGTGTAAACAGAGGGCTGGACTTGGAGCTCTAAGAAAGAACATCTCCCTTGCAAGTGTTTGGTCTTGCTTTAGTTTGCTTACTCCTTCCTGCTTTCCTATTTTTCTTTTGGAGTAGAAATGTTAACCTCAGCCACATTCCACCATTATACTTTGGAAGTATGTAACTTGTCTTTGCTTTCATTGGGTCACAGATGAAAGAGTTTGTCCTGAGTTTCAAATGAGAGTTTGGACTCTGATTTTCAAATAATGCTAGAAAAGTTTAAGACTTTGGGACTACTGTGGAAGGAACAATTACAGTTTCACTATGGGGCAGATATGAGCCTTGGGGACAAGGGCTAGCATGCTATTGTTTGAATATGGTTTGTCCCTCAAGGGTTGTGTGCTGAAAGCATGGTTCCCAGGATAATGGTGTTGAGGAGAGAGGTAATTGCTACAACAATACCTAAAATGTAGAAACAGCTTTGGAACTATTTAATGGGCAGAGGTTGGAAGATTTTGGAGTAGAATTGCAAAAAAACTTTGAACACTGTACCCAAACTATCATGGGAAATTCAGGTAAGGGCTTAGAAGACAAGGAAACTAGAAAGAACTAGAGTGTCTTTGAGAGTAAATAAGTGGTTATGACCAGAATTTGATGAGTTCTTACATGGAAATGAGAAATATTTTATTGGATCTTGGAACAAAGGCTATTCCTGGTAGGAAACAGCAAAGAAGTTGGCCAAACTATGCCCAGGCCCTAAAGATTTATGAAAGATCACATTTTAAAGCGATGGTGAATATTGCCTGACAGAAGAAATTTCTGACCAGCAAAGTGTTCAGGATGCTGCCTGGTTGCTTTTAAGTGCATACAGTAAGTTGGAAACAATTACATGACCTACAGGTGGAATTCATAATTAAAAGGCAAGCAGAGGGGATAGATTTGGAAAATTCATAGCTCAAATAGAGAAGGACTGAGAAGACTCTATGTAAGGAAGCAATCTAGAAGTGCTTACTAAAGATATTAGCCAGGATTTTTAAACAAACAAACAAAAATACTAATTTAATTGTCAAAACAATGGAAAAAAAGACCGTGAGGGTATCTCAGATATCTTCCAGCTGCTCCAATCATCCATCATAGGCCCATAGGCTTAGAAGAACAGATTTCTTTCAAGGAAACCTGCAGCACTCCCCATGGGTTTACTACCCAGGAACACCTCTGGACCCTGCCCCCTGCTTTCTAGTGAAGTGCTCTGTGGGTGCTGCAGGTATGGGAAAGTGGGCCCATGTACAACTGTAGCTGTCTCTGAAAAAGGGAAGCTGAAGATGGTGGCATCCATGTGGTGCTGTCCCACAGGCATACAGAAGGCAAAGCGATGGGCAATGAAAGCTTCCACCAAAGATTTTAAAGGACAGTCTGCAGACCAGGAAGACATTTGCCATGGGGACAGAGCTGTACAGATTCTCCACCAAAAGTCCCAGTGAAGCCAAGAAAGTAGAGATGTAGCCGGGATCCTACGGAGGTAACCAGCTGTGAATATCAGCTTGGGAAAGCTGAAGATAACAGTTTGCAGCCCAAGAAAGAGAACGGCCATTTGACCAGCAAAGCAATGGGGGTTGGCTGTCTGAGGCCTTAGAGGCTCAGCCTGTCCCACTCTAATGAACAGAATGCCAGACTTCATGCTTTAAATTTTAATGTTTCCCCTGCT
The DNA here is from genome assembly GCF_021218885.2 of Marmota monax. NCBI lineage: Eukaryota > Metazoa > Chordata > Mammalia > Rodentia > Sciuridae > Marmota > Marmota monax. Next base: position 10,925,529 of record NW_026693726.1, read on the forward strand.
GTATTTTACACCTTGATTTATAGTGGTTGCTTCTTACTCTTTATTTCTTACGGTGGTTGCTCTTTTCTTTATTTTGAAATAGAAATGTTTATCTTACCCCTGTATCAACATTTTATCTTGGCAGTGAGATACAAATTTTAGGGTATATGGAAAAGGAAAGATAGCTAGCTCTAAAAAAAAGAAGTTACCATGAGCACTTGGGAGGCAGGGAATGCCCATGAACCTTTGAAGCGAAAAACAAGTATTCCTGAGCAACCCAACCCTTGTCCTTAGCCTGCACCATCATCCTGTGCCCTTGGCCCATACCCGTGGTCCATGCCCTTGCCTGAAAAGAATAACATGAGGGCACAGTACAAGGAAAGGAGGAGCTGGAATGAAGTTGTGTAACTCTGCCCTGACTCCACCACTAGTCCAGCCCCTAGTAACTGCCCCTCTAAGGACATTAACACCGCATACCTAGTGGTTGCTGTCTCTTCCTCTGGAGATGGCCTGAATTCTCCCTTGAATTTGTATTCCCTGCTTTACCACTAAATCTTCTCACTCTCAAAATGTCCAGTATTCTTCCTCGAATGTATATTTCTTACTTTATTCCCCACCCCACCCCCAAAATCTCTGCCCTCAGATAGCTGACATTCTCTGTGAAATATATCTCTGCTTTGCTAAATAAACTTTTGGCTGTGTCTCTGACTGGCACATGTGAAAATTCATTTTCATCATGTACATTAAGGATCCCACTTGTCCTGAATTGAGGCCCCTCTCTGTGAATTCCTGAAATCTCTAGTAACGGAACTATGTAACTTACTTTAGGCTTTACAGAATCACATCAGGAAAAATTTACCTTGAATCCCAGGTAAGGGCTGGTACTTAGATTAGAAGTGAAGCTGGAATGAATTAAAAAGGGGGGTTATTGGGGTAAAATGAATGCATTTTGCATTGTGAGGATATTAACCTTATTTGCCAGGAGGAGAATGCAACAGTTGGGATATGGTTTGAGTGAGTCCCCAAAGGGTTCGTGTCCTGGAAGTTTGATCCAAATGGCAATGTTTAGAGGTGGTGGAACCTTTAGTGGTGGGCCTCACACAACATAATTCATTCATGGAAGTATCACCTACAGAAGGGATTAATGTTTGTCTTATGGAATAAATGAGTTACCCTGTATTCCTCTGGCTTCCTCTATTCCCATAGTATCACCATGTTGTCACTGCCATGTTGTAATGAAGCCAAGGAGATCCTAACCAAGATAAATTGATAATAAATATACAATTTGAGGAACAGAGAAAAAACTCTACAGTAAAATGAATACCAACTAACACACACCAACTTAGTGATTTATAATTTATCAGCAATTTGGTAGCAATTTCTTTCCTTCTATTCTCTTACATAACAGAAAAAGGGAAAGGAAGATAAGCATAAAAATATTTGAAAAACAACGTTGAAAACTTCCCAAGTTTGATGAAACATTTTAGTCAGTATAGTTAAGAAATCCAGTAAATTTCAGTTAGAAAAAGAAGAAAACAAATAAACAGAAAGATACCATATGCAGACCCAACATATCATAGTAAAAATGTTGGCAAAGAGAAAATAATTAAAAGTGGAAGGAGAAAAATAACTAGTTACATACAAAGGAACACTGTACAATTAACAAAACTATGGAATCCAGAAAGCAGTCAGCTAACATATTCAACATGCTGGAAAGATCAACCAGGAATCTTATTTCTTTCTGAAATAAAATTAAAATATATGTATATATATATACATATTTTCACATAAACAAAAACTGAGATACTCATTGTTAGAACAGCCATACTATAAGAAAAATTAAAGAATTTTTTCAAGCTGAAAACAAGTAACACCAGTGATTCAAATCCATATCCCCTTAAAAACAACAAGAAGAAAACTAATTATGTAATAACAAAAGACAACATAAATGAATGTTTTCTTCATAATTGATTTTAAAGGCAATTGTATGGAAGAATATAAATCTAATTGCATTACAAGGGCTTATAACACATAGAAATGTAATATATTTCACAATAACAATGCAGGGGAGGTGAATTGGAGCAAAGATAATATTGAAGTAAGAAAATGACATCAGATAATAATTCAAATTCACAGGAACCAGAAAGGAAACTAGAAATTTTAAACAATAAAACTAATGTGTCAAACTTTATAAGCATATATATTTCTCTCTACATTATGCAACACTGTTTTAGTCAGGTTTTTCCACTGCTGTGACTAAAGGACCTGACCAGAATAATTGTAGAGAAGGAAAAGTTTATTTGCAGGCTCACAGTTTCCAAGGTCTTAGACTATAGAAGGCCGGCTCTATTCCTTTTGGCTCAAGGTGAGGCAGAACATTATGGTGGAAGAGTGTGGCAAAGGGAAGCAGCTCACATCATGGTGATCAGAAAGCAGAGAAAGTCTCCAGAACAAAATATATACCCCTTAGCCACGCCCTACCAGCCTTCAATTACCACTCAGTTAATTCCTATCAGGTGATTAATTCACTGATTGGGTTAAGGCTCTAACCTAACCTTCTCCTCCAAACCTTCTTGCATTGTCTGACACATGAGCTTTGGGGGGAACCCCTCACATCTAAACAATACAAACATATTTACAAAATTATTTAAAATACTAATTGAGAAATATATTGCTAGACTTGTGACAAATATGTAGGTAATGTGTATAACAACAATAGCACAATGGGGGAAGAGAAAATAGAGTCCTATAGAAACAGCATCTTCATATCTCACTGCAACTAAGTATAAATCTGAAGACGTTTCTGATATGTTAGGATGTATATGACCAGTCCTAGACCACCCACTAAGAAAATAATTCCAAAATAAGTATCGAAGAAAATAATTACTAGAAATAAGATATTATCATACAAAATATTCACTTAAAATAAGAGAAAGCAGTAAGAGATGAATAGAGGAACAAAAATAGAACAGTACATAGAACACATAGGAAATCAGTAGAAAAAAACACACACAGATTAATAACAACATTCAAAATGAATAGATGTTATTAGATGTGATTAACAACAACCAAAAATGTTAAAAAGGTTTCAATTTTATGCTATCTACAGGAGATATATTTTCAATTTCACGATACAAATAGGATGAGTGAGCATGGATGGCAAACAGCAATCCCAAAAATCTGAAGTGGCATTACTTATAGCAGACTTTATAGAAAAAAATATTAGTAAGAATAAGTAAAATATTTTATAGTGTCAAACCAAGAATAGGATATAAAAATTAGCAACATGAATGTATGTACCTAATAACTGAGTCCCAAACTACATGAAGCAAAAACTAATAGAACTGAAGTAAGAAATAGATAATTCACCAATAGTTATACATCAATATCCTATTTTTAATCAAGAATAGAACAGTTAGGCAGAAGATTAAAAAATAAATAGAACACTTTAATAGCAGTATAAACCAAATAGATCAATCCATTCAATAACACCAGAATACACATTCCTATCAAAAACTTATGAAAATTTCTCCAAAGCAAAGCATATAATAGGTCATAAAATAGACCTTAGCAAACTTAAAATCATCAAAATCTTACAAAGTATGTTTTGGGGCCAAAAGGGAATTAAATCAGAAACCAATTTCAGAAATAAATTTAGAAAATTCACAAAACATAGAAATTTAACAACACCCTCTTAAATAGTTAACGAGTCAAAGAAGAAGTTGCAAAGAAAATTAGAGAATTATTTTAGATCAATTAAGGCTCAGTGTACCAAAATTTATGGGATGCAATAAAAGCAGCAAAAAGTAAAGAGTAAGAATAAAAAGTAAAGAGCAAAAGCAGTAAAGAGTAAAAAAGTAAGAATTTAAAAACTAACATAAAAAGTAAAAGCAATTAAATAAGTAAAAGAGGGAGATTTATTTTATTAATCTATTTTTTTAAATACAGGCTTTAATAGTTAAGTTAGCATAGTTTAAATTAAAATAAAAAGAAAATACAGACCTAGTCCTACTAGAGCTCACAGAAGGAAAACACCAAAAATGTGTTTTTCCTGAGCAGACACAAGCCTCATTCTGCAGAATAAAGGGCCTTGTTGAATCAGGTGATGACCATAATTCCTAGTACGAGCAAAAGGAAAATAAAGCTGTAGCTTGCCCAATCGCCAATGGGGGCTTAAATTCTTACAGTCCTTAGGAAAATGATTTTAAAACATATATTAAGAACTATTAAAAGTGGTCATGCACCTTGGTTTTACAAAATTTCATCTCTAGACATATATTTGAAGGAAATAAGCATACAAGGAAAACAGTTCTGTGTGTGAAGATATTCATACCCATGGTTTTACAGTAGAGAAAAAGAGAAATCAAGAATTCAGCAACAGAAGGTTCTGCATCGACTGGCAAGATATTGGTACAGGGTTTTTAAAATAGAAAATAAAGAGCCATGCTATGCTTTTAATCCAAAGAGTGAAAAAAATCATATTGAACTGGCACAATGAAATAATCTAAGGATATGTACAGGGAACGTGAGGACATGTAGAAAAGATCTATATAGAATGTTGGTCAGTGAAAGCAGAATGGTTATGAGTGAGTTATCATTTTCAAATTTAGAGGGCTATGACTGCAGTTATGTGTCATTTATGAGATTTAAAAATATTAAATAAGTTAAATAAAACTAACATTGTCAAGTGGACAGTTAGAGGATGGTTAGAGAAAAGGGCCCTTCCAGTCCTCGAGGTTCCCCAAAGCTCCCAGAGTCAGTCAGGATTCATTCCCTGCTCACATTTCTCCCGTGCATCACTACAAGATCTCAGCACTAAACATCAACACCCAGCTCAGCCTCTTCCTGCTCCACAGTCTTAGAAAGCAACTATTCTGTCTGGGCTGTGTCTCCTTACCTGGCTCCCTCTCTCTCATTGGCACCTTTCTCCAGGATATGTGAAGTTCTTATCAAGAGGCAAAAATTTCTGTTACCCAAATATACATGACTGTGACTTGACATCTTTCCAATAATGGTCAGTAATGAATTTCTAACCTTAACGCTTCACTATACTTTTGGTGGTTGGGGGGACTCCCTCCATTTTGGATAGTAGGTATCTACTTGCCTGAATTCTGGGAATTGACAATAAGAAACCCTCAAATCTTCTCAAAGCCCCACCCTTGCTATCTGTTCCTACAGCAGTTCTGTAGCTTTGAGACATTTGGGCACTAGAGAAGAGCCACTGGATCAACTCCCCTCATGGCCACTCCATTGTCTGCCCACTTGATGCAGAAGCACACAGTCTCCCTGCCGGGTGCAAGCCTTATTTGGATTTCAGGCCTTCATTTTCATGACTTTATGCTAAAGGCAGAAAAAAATGTCCATTTTTTTTATTCCCATTTTTCTAGCACTGGCTCTCTCAAGAAGCACATCACCACGGGGGCTTTACTTTGGTTCCCAGCAAGCGATGCACCCTGGCATGGTTTCTGAGTTGGTAGCTCCAACTTGCTGCTTCCCAGAACTTGAGTCCCTGGGATGGGACTTGAATTGTGAGGTTCTTCAGATAATTATATGAGACTACTGACAGCTTACTAAGCCTCCATTCTTCTGCCCATGTGCCTACATGGCAAATATTTAACAAGTCTATGCCACAAGCCCACGGATTCCCATCTTAAGGAGATGTGGCTTTGGGATGGGGGTATTCCAGTAAAAATTCACCTCAGAATTTAGTGCCTTAAAACAAAAGTCATTTTGTCGTCTCCTGTATGCATTTGCTAGGTCTGCTATAACAAAGTACCATAGACTGAGTGACTTTAATAACAGAAAGTTATTTTCTTGCAATTCTGCAGGCCCAACATTCAAGTCAAATGTGATAGCAAGGTTGGTTGCCCCAGAGGCCATGAGGAAGCCTCTGCTGTGGGCATCTGCCTGGGCCTCTTGTGCTGCTGGTTGACCTCAGTGTTCAGTGGTTTATAGATACATCAACCCAGCTCTATGTTTGTCTTCATAGTGTGCCTCTGAGCATCTGTATCCAACTTTTCTCCTTATACGAACATCAGTCATATTGGGTTAGAGCACTCCTTTAATGACCTCACTTCATCCCAAGCCTCGGTAAAGCCCCAATTGCACAATATGAGATACTGGGGAGTGAAGACTCAACAACTCTTTGGAAAGAACACAGTTCAATTCACAGCATCTGCTATTGGTTCTATGGTCAGAAAAGTTCCACTGGGTGGCTCTGACTCAAGGTCTCTCATGAGGTTGCAGACACATGACAGCTGGAATAAGAGAGGGCTGAAATAACTGGAGTAGTGACAGTGTCTGGCAATGGCCAGGCTTCTCTCACCAGATGGTCTCAGGTCCTCTGTGTGGTCCCTTGTAAGCTTCAAGAGCTGTTATCCCACAGGACAAAGGGAAACTGCCTTCTCTTTTGCAACCTAGATTGAAAAGTCACATAGTAACATCCCTGCCATTTTCTGGTGGTCATAACAGTCCCAAATACTTGCTGACTTTCAAGAAATGGGGGGTGTAGATCATAAGAGCTAACAGGAAAAGTGTCAAATTTGCATGTAGGATATAAAATACTGTCACCACCATGTTTGGAAGACGTGATTGGCAACAAGGGTAACAACACTAGTCACATCATGTTGTAAGGTGATAACTACCATTCTCCAGGTAAGGACAGCTTCCAGGAACCGGGAGAGCAACCTAAGGACAATGGGAGGAGCCCAGGAAGCTTCTAGAAGGAGATTAGGAGGGAGCTAAAATATGGATGACAGCAGTTGTTTGGGAAAAGTGGGGTGGGGATCCATTTCATCAGAGGGGAGGATACCCTCTGTGTCAAGCTCAGGACATTTGGAAAGCCAAATTCCTGAACCCTGCAATAATATCTCAGTCCTCAACCCCTATATCAATGTCCCTGCCACAGCTTCTGCAGTAATGTCTTAGTCCCCAACTGCTGCAGCCTGAGCCATTATAGTAGTTTTGAAACAGACTCTATGTATGTCTAGATCACAAATCAGAGAGGACCAGGTAGTAAATATTTCAATCTGAGGGGGACACAGTCATCATCACAACCATTGTACTCTGCTATTTTAGTACAGTAACGCCACAGACAAAACATAAAGGGGCATAACTGCATTCCAATAAATCTCATTTGTAAAAGCAAGTGGTAGGCTGTGGACAATAGTTTTCCAGTTCTTGGTCTATACTGAAGTCTGAGTCCAAGCTTCTGTGGCTTGCTCCACATGACTCTGAATCTCTTAGTCTTTCTGAGGTAGCTTTCTTTTCTGCAGAATATTTTTGTTCTACTGATTGTGAGCATCCATTTTTCATTAGTATAACAAAATACCTGAATGTAGATAACTTTATTTTTATTTTACAAAAAGAACTTTATTTAACACACAGTTCTTGATCTTCTTACTGGCAGAGTTCTGAGATGGCACAGGGTATTGTATGACAAGAGACAGGAAGCACATGTGTGTCTTCTAGTCTCTTTTTTTGTTTTATTTTGTTGTTTGATTTTTTCTTTCTTTTCTTTTTTTTGGTATGTGTATGTGTGTGTGGTATTGGAGATCAAATCTAAGGCCTTGAACATGCTAGGCAACTGCTTTATCTCTGAGTCTCTACCCCTGTTACTCAAGAAGGAAATTTATAGCTATAATTGTTTATATTGAAAAAAAGGGGGGATCTCAAATTGTCAAATTGGTAACCCATCTTTCTACCTTCACACAATGGAAAAGCAGAATAAGTAAATAAAACCTAAAACAAGCAGAGATTAAAAACCAATAAAGATTAGATTATCAATTAATGAAATGCAGACCATGAAAACAAGAAAAAAATCAATAAAACCATCTATAATTGGTTCTATGAAAGCACCAACAAAATTGACAAATATTTAGTTGGACACATGAAGGAAAAAATATAAAAAAGATTCAAATTACTAAAAAACAGACATGAAATACAGAACACTACTACAGACCTTACAGAAGACTATAGAGGAACACTGTGCATAATTATATGCAACAAATCAACTAACTTTATGAAATGGACAAGTTCCTGAAAAGATATGAAATACTGAAACTGACTCAGGAAGAAAGAGGAGCTCTACATGGGTCTTTAATATGAAAAGAGATTGAATTAATTAATGTATTGGGAATCCTCTAGGAAAACTCACAGTACTCAATATATAATTGTATTCATGGCTCTGAATTTTTATGTAAAAAGATGCCAAATACAATCTTAAAAAGAAGAGGTATAAAAATTTAAAAACAACCAAACAAAAACTTCATAAACTTCCAAGGGTCATCTTTCATTCAATCACACAGGACATACTTAATTTCCCAGCAATGAGTTTGAGAACATGTGTGGAATGTTAGCAACTCTGAAACCTCATGGGAGATAGCATTCAGGGGCTGATCATTTAGAAAGTCTCTGTCTGGTCCCCAAATTCCAGACTCTTAGAAGGAAAATGAGCATTCAGCATAAACTACATTGTTTGTATAAACAGTTAAGGCACAATGAGCCACTCATCAATTCTGGAGTGGTTGGGAATCCTTCCAAATTCTAAGTTCCCAGACACCAGCCAACTATGATCAATCCTTCTAGGGAATTTGTCAAGCCAGCTATATTAACTTTTATTTGTGTGCTTAGAAAATTATAATCTTTTCACAAAACAATGTTGAGGTCCAATTTTTTTTGACAAAGTTCCATTGAATATTAAAAAATAATACATTAAAAATTTCACAAACTCTTCCAAAACACAAAAAGATTAAACAAATCCCAACTCATTCTATAGGGCCAGTGTTATCCTGATTCCAAACATCATGAGAACTGAAAACTGCCAACTAATTCTCTAATGAATGTATATGCAAAAATCTTCAAAAATCAAAAATGATTCTTTCCATTCATAGTAGTTATGTTCTATAAAATCACTGAGAACACTGATTTAATACAAAACCATTAGTTCTAGGGGAAATCTGGAGTTAAATTCCCATGGTCATGAGATTTTCATCAAGTGGTCATTACACAGCCTTGTTTTATGTGTGTTGATGTTTAGATTGGTGTTTTGTTGTTTTTGTTTGTTTTGTTTTATTTTCTATACTGTAGTTCAAAGCAAGGGCTTTATACATACTAAGCAGGCTTTCTAACTCTGAGCTACATTCCCAGCTTGTGTATTTCTGTTTAAAGGCAATTTATTTAATATATATATTGTTGATTTATTAAGATTGAACACATAAACTGGGTGTGGTGGTGCATGCCTGTAATCCCCGAAATTCAGGAGACTGAGGCAGGAGGATCACAAGTGTAAGGCTAGCTTGGGAAACTTAGACCCTGAATAAATACTTTAAAAATAAAATTAACAAATAAGAACAAAACTTAGACCCTGCCTCAAAATAAAATGCTAAAAGAGTCTGGGATGTAGCTCAATGGTAAAATGTCTCTGGGTTCAATCACTAGTAATGAAAACAAAATTTTGAAGCGAACTTAGGGCCAACAGTACTATAACCCATGCTTCAGTGAAGTTTATGTAAAACAAATTTTCCACATAAGGCTCTTTTCAGACTTTGTGCTCTTGTGTATTTTTAGCAAGAAGGTGAATTCACAAATACAGAAACTACAAATAATGAAGATTGACTAGACTTGCAAAAATATTTTCAGCAACATACACAATGGATCTTACAACAAGGTCAAGAGAGAGATTTATCTTGGGAATGCAAGTTGGTGTCACATTTAAAAATCAATTAAATAATACAACATATCAATAGTAAAAAAAGATAAAAGCCAGATAATGTTCTCTATAGCTTCAGGAAAAAAAAAAACATTTGATAAAACTCACTATTCATTCATGATAAAACTACTCAAAACACTGGGAATGGAAGGAAACTTCTTCAACCTCATAAAAAGTATCTATGCAAGACTAACATTATACTCATGTTATGATGTTATAATTCAGGTATGAAAGACTGAATTCTTCCCCCTCAGGTCAGCAATAAGAAAAGTATTTACTCTCTTACCACATTTATTCAACATTGTACTGACATTTCTAGCCAGGTCTATTAGGTAAGAAAATGAAACTAAAGACATCCTGATTAGAAAGGAAGAAGTATAATCTTTTTATAGATGACATGATCTTGTACATAGAAGATTATTAAGGAATCCACTAAAAATTATTAAAACCAATAAATGAGTTCAGCATATTTTCAGAGTTCAAATCAATGTGTGAAAGTCAATTTTGTTTCCACACAGCAGCAATGAAAAATATAAAACTGAAATTGAGAAGAACCATTTCCATTTATAATAGTCTCAAAAGGAATAAAATACTTTAGAAATAAAATTAACAACAGAACGTATACTCTGAAAATTAAAAACATTGTTGAAATTTTTTAAGAAGACTGCAAGAAGTACAAACATATTCTTTGTTCATGAACAGGAAGACAACATTGCTACAATGGCAATACTCGACAAATTATCCATAGATTCAATATAATCATCTGAAATCACAGCAAGTTTATTCTCAGAAATTGACAAACATATCTCTTAACTTTTGTGAAATTCAAGGTACCCAAAGTAAACAAAGCAATCTTGAGTTAAAAAAACAAAATTGAAAACATGCTTCCCAATCTCAATACTTATTGCAATGCTATAATTATTGAGACATGCTATAATTACTAGAATAAAAAATGGACATAAAGATCAATGGAATCAAAATATAAGTCTAGAAACAAAGTCATTTTAATGGCTAACTAGTTTTGGAGGAAGTTACAAAGTCTTAATGTGAAAGAGTCTTATTTGGGAGAATAATGCATAATATGGAAGCTAGACAACTTCTTTACACCATATGCAAACTTTTCCCCAAAATGGATGATGACCACTAAATGTAAGATTGAAAACTGTACAATTATTAAAAGAAATATGTGAGAAACCCCAAGTTTGGTTAGACAAAGCCTTCTTAGATAGGACACCGAAAGCATCAGTAAGAAGAAAAATAAAGTGGGTAAATTGGACTTCATCAACATTAAATATGTTTGTATTTAAAAGTTATCAACAAAAAGAAATCCATAATCCATAGAATAGGAGAAAACATTCACATACATATACATCTAATAAGAGATTTGTATTCAGGATTTATAGATAGCTTTAACAATTCAATAGTAAAAAGTGAACTAATGCAATTCCCAGACAGACTGAGGATCTAAGTTGCTATTTCTCCATAGAAGATATACAAATAACCAATAAGTGCATTAAAAGATGTTCAAAATCATTAGTCTTTAGGAAATGCAAATTAAAAACCACAATCAGATACTACTTCACACACACACTAAGGTGGTTAAAAGAAAAAAAAGTCATAACAAATGTTGACATGAGCTTGGAAAAACTGGAATTCTCACACACTCCTGCTTAGAATATAAAATGATTTATTTACTTGGAAAATAATCACATTCCTTAACAAGTCAACCCCTAGGTGTATACCAGACAACATGAAAACATGTCCACAAAAAATTGTATATATATATATATATATATATATATATATATATATATAACAACATTATTCATGGTATACAAAAGAGGAAACAATCCAATGTCTATTAACTGAGGAATGTTTAAATAAAATTTGGTACATCCATACAATGGAATTTATTTGGAAATGAAAAGCACTGAAGTATTGATTGTGCTATAAGATGGATGGACATTGAAAAGATTATGCCAAGTAAAGGAATTCAGTCACAAAGTCCATTTACTGTATGATTTGACTTATATGAAGTGTCCCTATACACAAATATATGGGGAAAGATAATATATCTGTGGTTGCCTAGGGCTACAATATTGGAGATAGTTGCTAACAGGAAAGAGATATTTTAGGGGTTATGAAAATGTTCTAAAATCAGTTTTAGTTGTAGTTGCAAAATTCTAAAAAATGACTGAATTATACACATTCAATGGGATTAAGTGTATAGAATATGAATTTTATCTCCAAAAGATATCTACCTATATATTTATATAAAGATATATATCTATATATTATAGAGAGAAATTTAAATTCATTTTCTTATTTGTCCATGACAAAATGTTAGATAATACCTAGCATGTATTTTAATGCCATTTCTTAGTTCATACTCTAATCACTTTCTACATAGATTACAAGTAATCTAATATTAAAATATTTTCCAGTTTTGATGAGCCATCTGTTGCAATATTTATTTTAATAAAATTAATATTAAATACCATTGTCATTAAATCACTCCTTGATGGGTATCAATGTGTCTAATCTCTTCAGTTTACCCTATAAGGCCTGTAATCAACTGGCCTAGATTCCCCATGGTGTTAGGCAGAGTAATAGCCTATCGAAGATGCCCATATTCTAATTCCCAAAGCCTTTAAGTATGTTAGTTTTCATGGCAGAAGAGACTACAGATGTAATTAAATAAAATTTCTTGGGATGGTGAGATTATTCTGGATTATTCATTGGGCCCAAAACAATTAAATTCTCCTCTTTTTTTTAAATGAAAAAAATGGAAGCAAAAGAGTTAGAGAAAAGGCCTGATGAAGAAAGTACAGGTCATATTGATGATGTGGGGCCACAATCTGAGGAATGTGGTCAGTCTCTAGATTCTGGAACAGGCAGCAGAAGGGATTCCACCCTAAAGCCTTTCTATGGAATATAGTTCTGATGACCCATTTTTTACTTCTGACACACAGAACTAAAAAATAATAAATTTTCATGGTTTCAAGCCACCAGTGTTGTGGAAATTTGTCACAACTATGAGAGGGAAGCCATAGCTGACATGGAAGCCATGTCTCTGCTCCAGTCAAAACAGTTTCCTTTCACATCCCTGACTTGAACAGTCCTTCTCCAGGAGTCTGGAAAAGACATCCCTGGCCTCATACCAACCAATGGAGCAAGGCCCAACTTCAAGAGGGATTCCTGTCATTAACCACAACTCTACGAGATCCTAATTCTAACAAGATAGTTCTTCAAAGCATACTTATGATGTGCAAAAATTACTAGCATATGCATTATCCAAGAAGGGCTGTCTGCTTTTAAAGTAATATGCAGAAGGCACTTAGCACATTGTGTGGAAAACAGTGGTGTGTTGATGAACCAACCACAATCAATCAATCAGTCAATCAATAAATGTTATCAGTTATAGTGTTAGATGATTAAATGCTTCCAATAAGACTGATTTTAATCTACCAGTGGTTTGATCACTGGCTCATAAAATCCCTGAATATTCAACAACTTTCCATGAGCTAGTTCAAACCTATTTCTCAAACCAAGCAGATTCTTCCCTCTCTGTTCTTCCCCTCCAATCTACTATAACATATTACAACAATGATTATAAGTGTATGATCAATCTATGGTGATGTGTTGAGTCTCTGAATTTAATAATTGTCTAGATGAGGATTCAGTAATCGGTCAGGGAGCTTCTCTCTTTACTATCCCCCTTCATTGCTGTACAGTCATTCCTTAATACCCAAGAGGGATTAGGTCTTGGACCCCACAAAGATAACCAAAACCTCAGATGCTCAAGTCCCTTATACAAAATGGACTATATTAACATATAATCAACATACATCCTCCTGAAAATTTGAAATTGTGTCTAGATCATTTATAAAACTGAATACAATAGGATTAAGATTAGGTAGCACATCTTGGAGAAAGGGCCCACTGACAGAAACCTGCTCAGTTCATGGAGGGTCAGGAAGCAGGGAGGGTCGGGGAAGTGGCTACAGGGAAGATGCACCCTTGCAGGGCCTGTAACTGGGAGTCCTCCAGCCACACACCTGCCCCCTGCCTACAAATACCATCAAGCTATTCAAACTAGGATGAACTTATTAGTTCACAGCTCTCACAGTCCAGTCTTTCTCTTTCTGAACATTGCTGCATTCATATAGAAGCTTTGAGGAGACACCTCACATCCAAACTATAACAATGAGATATACACAGCAGAGCCCCCTCAATTTTCACAAAACTTCATTTATATGGATAATTAAATCAGAAACTTAATTTACTTTAGGAGAAAGGGGGGATAACAATGTCTAAAACACCAGAAAGTTATAGAACTTGGTGTCAATGGTGAGATGGAACATTCTCTGAAGACAGATGTGCTTCCTGTTTTCATACAACTTAGACTTCAGTGAGGGTTACAAACAATGGGAACTCTTTGGGAGTTCCGCTAGAGGTCCAAAGTAGCAGGCCAAGGTGGACAGCAGGGGTCTAATATCCATTTGAATGCAGATCTTAACATAATCATATCGTCTCAATGGCTTGCTGGCGTCACCTTTCAACCAAAAATGCCATGCATCATTACTATTTGGCTATGGCTCTTAGCAACAAATAATAATTTTTAAAAGTAGATGGCAAGGAGACAGTGTGTTGATAATATCAGAAGCAAGGAAAGCAATAGGGGCAAGTGTTCAAAGAAGACAAATGTAGCTCATTGGAGGAGCTGAAAGGAACTCAGCATGATAGAATGGTGGACTAAAAGTCAGAGCAATGGCCAATAGTGGGAATGGGGAAGTAGGAAAGGGCAAGGTGGTGAGGAGTCAAGTTGATATACCACAGGAAGGAGATGTACACTGACAGTAACTGGGAGTCCAGCAAGTCCATGCTTGGGAATGTATCCCAAGAAGACAATCAAATAAATCAGTAAAGATTCATAGACTAGGATATTTACTGCAGCCTAATGTGAAAGCCACCCATGCTTCTGTCATGGAAATAAACCGAAATGTTTATCAAAATGCAACTGATAAAAATAATTGATGGAGCTGGCAGTCTCAAAAATGATGACACATACATTCCATATTCATTGACCTGAAATAACTCTGTGTTACAAATAAGAATATGAAGAAGGACTGGCAGAGCAGCAGATTTTACTTGGTGTTCACTACGCACAGGCAGTGAGATCAGTTCTTTACATATGATTATATTTGACTGTCTCACCATCCTATGATGTAAGATCTACAATTAGTCATTTTTTTTACAAATAAAGAAAATGAAGCACAAGTGTGCCTGCCAGATTCCACACTTTTATATAGTGACAGAGCCAGAACCTGAATCCAGACGGAGGTAATACAAACCCAATCTATGTTCCTAGTAATTCTGAAAAAATAATGAGTAAGGCAGAAAGTGGGAAGTGAGAAAAAGAGAGAGAAAGAGAAATGAATAATGATCATTAAAATATCTTGACAAAACTTATCACTGAGTTGTGAGATTTTAGGTAAATTTTTCCATTTATACTTTTGTGGGTTTGAAGTTTTACAAAAAAAAAAAACCTGAATTTTTGTTTTGTTTGTATATATTTAAAGATCATTTTTTGGTTTACAGAAAAATGATACAGACAGTACAGAGACTTCCAATATATCCTTCTCTTCTCACATGCAATTTTTCCTTCATTAGCAACTTGCATTGATGTGGTACATATTTTACCACTGATAAGCCAATATTAATATATTATTATTAATGAAAGTTTATGTTAGGGTTCATTTTTTGTTTGATATAGTCTATGGATTTCACAAATTAATAATGATACATTTTCAACATTATGGCATAATACAGAATGATTTAAAATAAATTCGAAAGGCAAATAATTGTCACTTATGCAGAATGTTAATTGTATTTGATACTGTATTTGATACAAATACAATAGACAACTTTAACCCAACTTTCCCTGGGTCTAGGTCTATCTTTTACATAGGGATATTATGCTTTCATTTTGTAGACAAAGAATGTTCCTATGTAAGTTGCTTCTCTATCAGCTTTATTTGGCTGGCTTACATGAAATCATTGGTCCTTCTGAATTTCTGCCTTTGGAATGTGGTTAACTGTGAGTTCAAGGAGTTGTAGTCTCTTACTAGATGCAAATCAAGCACAATAAGGGCAAAGCCCTGTAGTGCCCAAGACCCTTTTGATAATGATGCCCACACAAGTCAATATACTTTGTTAGTCTTAGAGAATTAAAACCCAAAGACAGTATCATTTATCACGACAGTTACTTAAAAGTATATGGCACTTTATTATTCATTTTATTTCATGACTGAAGGAATCTTGTCACCTGTAAGAACCAACAGTGTTTCCTTACTTGTGTGAATTATTAGATAATTTTAGAAAGAGAGCAAAACCTCTGTCCAGTTACATATACCTTTGTTATGTCCTTGGTTCCTTGTATGTAAATATTGTTTTATTATACATGACATTGTCTTTTTGCAAAATTTTAGAATGTGCATCAGAATTTTTTTTACATGTAGAAAAATGTTGACCTTTTTTCATTCTTCTCTTGAACACCATTGGTATTAAAATTGTGAGTTAGAATTTTAAAGATAGCTACATATTATAAATTAGCTTTGACTTCATATACTGATTTTTTTTCTCTTTTTATATTAGAGATGATTTAGGACAAATTCTATAGAAAAATAACTAAAATTCTTGTGGAATTGACTCAAGTAGGAATTGGTACATTGTAGTGGGCATTAAAGATAGTAAAAAAAAAAGAATAAATGTACAATAACAATAAATTCATTAAAATCAAACTAATCGTATCATTCAAGTAAAATATACGTACCTGAGAAATAAATTTCTTACATTAGGTAGTGAAAAATTTGAAGAGTATTGTGAATTAAAGGTACAGTAACTTTTGTTACTATACAGTACATTTTCAAATCATCCTGAAACTCAAGTGAAAAAGACAATTACAGGATGGGTGCCTAATTAATTTAATAGTCACCTATGAAAATCACTTAGATACTTGGCATAAGAATTTTTTTAACCTAAATGCTATAAACTTCATTGATACCTCATGTTGTAGCAGTAATATATTTGCTAGTGGGGCATTTATCTAAAAGGAAAAGTATGCAAATTCATTAAGGCTTTAATGAGAAAAACAGGAGCAAATAAAGAAGTACATTAAACTTGTCTATAAATCTGAACCTGGAAATATTGTCTTCAATATGAACTTTTGAAATATATGAGCCATTTTTTGCTCCTATTCAGTTACTATAACTTGGAATATCAGCTGTATCCTAATGATTCCCAAAGTTATAATTAAGCTCAGAATTATCTCCTGAGTTACAATCATTTCCAGTCACATGCTGTTTAACAAGGTGATGTGTTTTGAGACACCTTTATAGGCCACTTTTAAGACAGCTTGACATCACCAGGTAATATGTCACAGTTGTTGTATATACAGTGCATGGCTGTAAATCCAATTTCCTAATCCAGGTTTCCTAATCAGGTTTCTACTCTAATCCCCAATGGTATTTCAGATTCAATGTGATCTAAACCAACCCCTTGATCTCTTCTCTGACCTACTTTGATTCAGAATTTCTCCTCTTTCTGCATTTTTCACTCTTGGAGTTTCACACCAACATTGACCCATATGCCCATCTGGAAACATAGCAGTCAATTTATATTCCTTCTTTCCCCATATTCCCCTACGCACCTTGCAGTAAAATTACAAACCATTCTGTTTTTAATGCATCTCACTTCTCTAATCTGCCTTCATATCCTGCTGGCTGGCCACTTCTCCACATCCTGTTCTTCTCTGCATTCTTATTTTATTCTATATATTCCCTTTTATGCTATATCCTCACAGGTAATCCCTCAGACACCTGCTTAAAAATCTGTTAGTGTTTCTTCCTTGTTGTTCAATTAAGACCTCACTCCTTTAAACAGAAAGCTACTTGTAGTCAACTCCAAGGTCCTCTCTCAGAAGGTTCTTACTCAACTCTGTCTGGCCCGCTTGCCTTTCTCTGAGCATATCACATTGGATAATGCCTGTGAGACTTTGGATGGGTCATTTTCCTTTTCTAATGGTTGTTTTCTTTTCCACAACTTCTTCTGAAAACATTTCCCTAACTCTTCCATGCACACATACGAAGCACTGATCACACTGGGTTCTAATTATTCATATGAGCTCCAGGGGGGCCAGGGACCATGTCTCCCACCCCTCCACAGAGCCCAGGCTGCCACAGATGTTCTAACATTTAGCAAGGATTGAACATTTATTTTGAGACAATAGATTGTTTCTTAGAGGCTTATTTGGAATACCACATGAAGAAGTGTTATGCTATAGACAACTCTGAAGCACAGGATGGCTGTAACCAAAAAATATATATGTGTTAGAAAACTTGGGTAAGCTAATGGATGGACTAAAGAGAGGATATATTTGTTGTGGGGTAGGCAGAAATGTCCGAAGACACAGTTATGGATTTATTGGTGTATTAGTCTAAAGAATGGGGATATAATTCATGTAATGTTTTATGTCAGGGTTGAATTACATTCTGAACATACAGCTCACACACACAAAAAAAAGAATTCTTAATCTGCTTCCTATCCATAACATATCCCACCCATTTTTTCAATTCTGATAACAGATATTAGGCATGAGAGCATGATTATCATGCTTAATATTAATTTAACAGATAAAAGGGTTTAAGTATTTATTCCAAAAATGTTCCTAGCTTATTATAATACCAAAATACTAATGGATTAATCATGAATTTATAGAAACCAAGTTGTCCTTTTTTGTATTTAATCTCATAGAGCAATATATTCTACAACTTATTTGACATGTATATATGGGAATTTTCTTAAATTCTTCTATTGAGGACCTTACCATATTCATATGATAGCCTGAGAATTGTGAAACTGTTCCTGAAGATAAAGAATATATATTAAAAATACTTTTCTCTAAATTACTGCAGAAACATTACTACATTTTCAATAATGAATTCTATATGTCCAGTGTGTTTGCCAATTTTTGTTCATGTCATCTCAAATTATATGAGATAAACATTCTAAGAATTTAATCTAAAAGTCTACTTTAACAAATTTCAGATAATACCATGGATTTTTCTGACACAATAAAATGGAAAGACCATTCTATGTTATTTTGTAGAATTAGAACTTGTGAAATAGTAAGGATACCGTAGAGCAAATCCCTCCCTTAGAAAATTGATGGAAGTACAGTAAAAATTGAGAAATCAATAAAACCGTTGCTAACTCACAATGTCCAAGTTGTTTATTTTCGTATATTTAAAAACTGTGATTTTCTTCCCACAAAGTATCCCTCAGTGTTTTTATCTACTTTGCATGTTTAGTATAAAAAATAAAATAGTTTAATAAAATCCTTAATTTTAAGATAGAATTATTACTACCATTGTTGTAATTTAAGAGAAAAGTAGATTGGGGTGAGGAAGGAAAGGTTAAGATGACACATTAAAATTAAAATATATTGTGAAAAGAAATAATTTTCCTAAATTATATAAGTTATGAGAAAATACACCAGGAATAGGGTAACTACATTTCAAGGGTCAGCACTGAGAGTGTTTTATTCCATGAAGGGTTGTTTATGACAATCAATAGTGTCACTCATTTTTGATGATCTTTTGTGTCCTCTGTGCCTCACATTAAATGCATCAACATGTTTGATTTTTAATTTAGCCTTGTTAAAGTAATTTAGTTCAACCTTCACTGAGGAAATGGTGTTATTTGCAATGACAGTGGATGCTATTCAGCCTCTTAGGGCAAATGGACTGTCAGTTTACTTGTGGAGTATTGAGTTGACATAGTCAAGGAGCTAGAGAAGATGGAGAAGGATGGTTCTATTTACTGTGGTTTTTACAATGTTGGGCCGGGGGCTCACTGCTTTTTAGGGTTTATTTTTCCTTATTTTATCCCCCCTTTTTAAAATTCTGTAAGTTTCCATTCTCCTCATATTACGTTTGAAATCCCAGTCATTTTTGATTCTCCTATCTTCCATAGTAACTATTCCAGATCCCATCAATCCATACTTCATATCTGATCAAAATGCACTCATGCTAATTCACTGTTGCTATTCATTACTGTGTAGCTTCAGTAGCCCAGCAATTGATTCCCTTACTTTAAATTTCTTTGTGAATAAAGCCACCAAATAGACTACTACCACAATTATCTGTAATGAGCCTCACTTATTATTTCTCAAAACTTTTAGTCTTACGTAATCTACAAACTCACATATAACATTCTTTGCATTGGACTCACACTTGCTCATATTCTGCCTGCATGTTTTACTCTCCATTATTATTATCAACTCTCCCTTTATCTAGGCCAGCCCCTCCTTTCTCTTTATGCCGTCCCTATACCTGCCATGCCCTCTCCATGCCTTCTAACCTTCTACTCTTGAAAAGATCTCCAGGACCAGCTCTTCACTCTAAATTCACTGGCCAGGTCACTTTGAAACTCAAATGTAGTTCTCTTTCCCAAACCACTAGTTGGGCAGTTCTATGTATTCCTTAAATTCTTAATTACATCTTGAGCCATTTGAAGGCTGGAATGTTTTATTTCCTTCTAACCTGCATCCATTAGTTACTTAGGATTTACGGATTCTATATATCATTGATTTCTATTAGCTATTGATAATATAGGACATGCAGAAAAAATATTTCCTTATGCTGTAAGAATCAACTCATATTTCTAGTAACTAAAAGGAGAGTTTTTTGTGTGTTCACTGTTCTTTATAAGTAATTTAAATTTGAAAATGATTTTGGGGACCTCTAAACATTGCTAAACTTAACAAAAGTTGGGCAATATTTGTCTAATTGCTTATTGTCTGTCTAAAACTTCACTTGTAGTCAAAATACAAATTTCACAAGGTCAGACAACAGTTCTCTTCTCTATCATTATATCCTTAGGTTTTAGTTTTGAATGTGGTGATTCTAAAAGAATACCTAGTGAATACTCAAGAAATATCTGTGTTAAATTGAGTACATGATGTTTAGCAAGAGTGTTAGTCAGTCTTTTGTCACTGTGACCAAAATACCCAAGAAGAACAACTTGTAGAAGGAAAAGTTTATTTGGAACTCATGGTTTCAGAGTTTTCAATGCATGGTTGACTGATTCTATAGGTTAGGATTCAGATGAGGCAGAATATCATGGCAAAAGGGTGTGGTAGAGGAAAGTTGCTCAACCCATGGCCCCCAGGAAGCAGAAAATGAAAGACAGGAACTAGAAAAGAGACACAGTCCCCAAGGGCACACTCCCATTGTTCTATTGCTCTAGTCATGTCCCACCTACCTACAGTTAGTACTCAGCAGTCCATTCAAATTATTAATCTATCAAGTGGATTAATCCATTGATGAGGTTACAGCTCTCCTAATGCAATCATTTTACCTCTGAATATTGCTAAAATGATCAGCACTGAGCTCTTTGCCAGACATTTTTAAATCCAAACCATCATAATAAGTTGTAAAGAAATATTGATTAAATAAAAACAAATTGCAAACATTAAAGAGCAGAATAGTAAGTCTGATAATAAGACTATATCTATATATATTTTTATATACCTATATAGATATAGATATTGAATATCATTGTAGAGGCCCTATAGCACTATAAAATGTACAGCTAACATTTGACTCAAGACATTGCTTCTCCAAAAATAAATAAATAAATAAAATATAAATAGTCAAGCATCATTAGGGCATGTGAAGACATTGGCCTGGGACTCCTTCTAGAAGAAGCCCCAGGTGATAAGTCTGGCCGTCTCTGGTATTATATCAACTTCATCTGGATGGAGTTCAAAGTAATCAGTAGTGTTGAAAGAGAGAAAAAGGAGGAATGGGAAATACAGGATTAGGTGGGAAAGCAGGAGATTGAGAGAACAAGAGAGCAAGAGGCACATTTTATAATTTAGGATATTGAATAAGAATTTAAAGTGAAGAATTCCTTGTTGAAAACCCAGGGTCAAAGTTCAATTAAAGGTGCTCAAATACAAAATTCATTCCTTTCTCTGAAATTTCTTAATTGACCTGCAATGGTGCACTTCATTTGCTATTTAAGGTCTCCCTTAGCATGGAAATATTCACAAGGAAGGTGCAGACCCTTACAGGCATCAGGGACCTCACCAGCTACTCACCATGTTTACACCTACCACTTCCAGTGAACCTGCCTGCCAGCTTCCTGACAGGTGCATTAGACCTAGCTGGGATTGGGAAAGTTTATCTCATCTCCCCATGGCCACCACCTAATATATAATGTCTGCTATCTAATATATAGGCATGATTTAAACTCTATTTCTGAGCCTGCTAAGGTCCTGAACCCAGGGGCTAACAGGATCCCCACTGCTGAATTACCAGCATGGGTATTGTTGCCAATACTTCTTTCCCTGAAACACCCCTGGGTATACAATGACCTCAATCCAACCCACATCCCTTCCTGGGCCCCTGCAGAGGTCAAAAGAAAATGTGGAAATGAGGGTCTCAATCAAATGGCTGCTCCAAGAAGAGGTCACCAGCACTCATGGAACAAGAGAGAGCAAGAAGCAGGTAACTGGCAGAAATGTCCTCCTTTGGAACCAGGTTCCAAGATGCTGGTGAATCCTTCCTTTTCATATTTAATACACTTGCAAAGTATAAACTCAAGGGTAAAATCCTTGAGAATTTCGAGACTGGAAGGCTGAGTGCTAAACCTCAAGAGTGGGACCCTTCTTAGACTGTGCCTGTCCTAGACCCACAAAACTATCCTGAAAGTCCATGTCCAAAGGAAATCAAGCTAGGGATGAGGTCTTGATGTTTGGGACAGGCGAGTGAGGCCTAGGGTCAGGATTCATCTCAGTGATGTGAGTGATCCACATTTAAACACCTCTAACAGGTGCTATTTGATCTTTGTGTAGGCCTATAACACACTGTGCTGTGGTTTCTACAGCAGATGAGTTTACCATGATTTCTATAAGAAAGCGAAGGAAAAGTAGATAGAAAGATAACAAAGCATTTGATTCAGAGATTTAAAATAAAAATAATGAAAATGAAAGGAGAGAATAACAAAGTCTTCACTGGGAAAAGTAATACTTATTTATATTGCAGCTTTCTGAGTTTTCAACATGGTCATATTTTATTCATATCAATATCACCACCATAGCTAGACAACAGTGTGACGTGAAGCTACTTACAACATGGAAAACCTCAAAAATAGGGAGAAGTCTTTAACACTTATTTGTTGAGTTCAGTCTGTGTCCTGGAAATCTCACAAACATTCTATTTGGTTTTCACACACACACAATTTAAGACAGACATTATCTTTGCTTTTCAGATAAAGAAGCAGAGAGGAACAGTTATTCTACATGGTCAAGGCCTTGAAGAGAATAAATGAAGTGGCAGGAGAGGAGGAGGATTTAGTGCATTTAACTACAAATGCACTCTGTAGTTAACAGATTTTCAACAGGGAACACATAAAACTTGCATAATCAGAAAAATATATACAAAAAATGAATTATAATCATCTGTGTTTATTAGAGAAGTTTCATTTATGAAAAAGCAAGGAAAGTGATACAGTCAAACCCACTTATGAGACTTATATTATTCATTGTTCTTTGTTTTCTTCACAAATCTCTAAAGAGACATTTTGGGGAAGCAAGTAAGTCTCTTTTAGACCAATATATTTTTACCATATACTGTGATATATGTGGAATGAGAATTGACCATAGTAGATAGTAAAGGTAAAGCTGATCAAAATATTTTTCTTCGCATGTAGCTTCCACACATATATTTAAGAAGCATTCTAAAGAACCTTAAAGTGAAAAATTCTGAAAATTCTTGAAATTATAATTTACTTACATTTGCATTTTACCTAGGGAATTTGTCCCATTTTAAAACATTTCCTTACTACTTCCTCTGACCTGTGAGTTTTTCTACCTAAAGTTATTTAGAGATATTTAGTGTGTATATAATGCAGAAATGTTTGCTTTAATAATAATTTTCAAGTTGGGAATATATAATTTTATTTTTTAGAAGAAAACCAGTCTATTTTGTAAAGTTTCCCATCTATTATAATACTGAAGAGATAGCATATTGGTCCAATTAAAGCAAAATTGATACAAGATGGTTTTATATATTTGTTTGACCTAAAACCTCAACTCATATAAATATATTGAAGGGCTTCTGTTTAGTTTCAAAATGTTTACAAATATATAGTTTGCTTAAATTTCCAAATTATTTATTCTCAAGAACAATACATTTTTTTAATATTTATTTTTTAGGTGTAGATGGACACAACACAATGCCTTTTAATTTTTATGTGGTGCTGAGGATCAAACCCCGGTCCCGCCTGTGCTAGGCAAGTGCTCTACCGCTGAGCCAAAATCCCAGCCCGACAATATATTATTATAAATGAAAATCTCTTAGTATATTTTCTACAACTGTAAAAATTTATCTAAAAATATTTCAAGGTTATAAAAACATTTTACCTCACAGAAGAAAGAAGACATATTAACTTTTTAAAAATCCTATTTCTAACATGAACAGTCAGTATGTTTGATTTACTGAATGCAAAATTTATTATATTGGTTACTCAATGCATAAGATATTCAATATTTTTCATATTAGGAAGACAAAAACAAATCACCATCAATAAGCTTGTATTAATTTGTGACATCCTTGATAAACTAAGTATGAGGCTGTTTTCCACTCTTTTGTTACTATTATGCTAGAATAATTCTAGGAATAGTTCTGAATCCAATATCAATTCTAAAACCATTAATTTGATTCATTTTTTAGGCATAATAATAAAGAGGCATATAAGAAATTGGAGTTCTGTTAATTTAACAGTTATTAATTATAGCCCTTATAATTTAATAAATGAATGATTTTGAATAATAGTTCTAAGCCAACTATCTGTTGTCTCTTCTTCAAAACATACTGTCAAGGTTCCTGAATAAATAGCCACAATGGAAAGGGAAACCCTGTGGCAGAAATTAAGAAATAAAATACAGGAAGGATTAACCTCCAGCCTCCTGTGCTTTTATCTCTAGCATGCCTCAAAACCAGAGAAAGACTGCCTACCATTAAAAAAGATTAAAGGTGTTAATTAGACTAAGAGATAGAAACCTATCACCCTTATGTCAGGCAGACCAAACTAAATCTTCTAATGGATTAACACACACACACACACACACATATACACAGTTCTTTCTCTATTGAAATCCTATTGATGATTGTCTTATATATATTAATGAAAAAATAATTTTTATTGAAAGCAATTTAAATTTTTGAAAAATAATTTTATAGGTCCACTCTTTACCATTATCCCAATAGAATTTGTGTTAATATTTACTATTTTAACCACAAAATACTTAAGAATTACTTTATTACAATAAAATTAAAAATTGCCAATCCTCACATCTCTTTCAATTGAGACTGTTATGAAGTTAACATCAGATAAAGAGATTCTTTTTTATGCTCAGGAAAAACTGATAATACGATTTATATAGACACACACACACATAATATGTTGCATCTCAAAATGTATTTAAAGTATTTTAATACTAGATGTCAGAAAGGAAAATTATACTCTAAAATATCATTTAGAAAATTATATTCTATTATTTATAATTCTAATAAACTACATTCTAATATTTACCACTTAGTACATAATTTTATTACTTTCAATAGTTTACCATTTTTAAATATATACATTTTTCATTGTTAAAATATAAGGGAAGACACACATGAATTTTATGTAGCTTATAGTTTTATTCTACACATATGCACATATACCCATTTATGTATAAATATAAGTGCATGTGTGTGCATATATATGTGTTGTGCATGTGTACCTGTATTTATAGACACACACATAACCATATACATATATTTCAGGTTCTATTACATGATGATGTTCTCTGTTCTCTCTCAAATGTTAAATATTTTCAGTTCATTATACTTTAAGAGTGGTATGAATGGTGATGTTATTTGAAATTAAGATGAAATAATCAAAATGTTAGATGAAATAACAGCATTTAAACATTTTAAAGATAACTGCTACCAGAAACATTGAAAAAACTATATTTTAAATGACCACTTTGAGAATGATTTTGGATGTTTATACTATAAATAAGTGACAAATGTTTGAGGACATAAATATACTTTGTCTGATTACACAGTGTATATATGTATCAAAGCATCATAACTTACCTCATTAATATGTAAAATATTGATATTTTTATGTTTCACTTAAAATAAATTTACTTTTAAAAAGAACAGTTTGAGCACATAAAACCAATAAAAGACCAAGGAACACTTTTATATAAAGATGCTGCTCTGCTGCTGATTTTTACTGTGCCCCTAAGATCTAAGTTGTACAGCAACTGTACTTTCACTTTTATATAACCCACACCCTGGGACTCAAATCATGACTGTGACACTACAATTGTGCCCTGCCCTTAGAAAACAAGCCTCTGCAGCATACTGTCATCTTTGGGCAGGGTCCATGGCCATGTTCTGTTCCCTAGAGCTAAATCATTGTGGTATGTCCCAGAGATGTAGACCACTCCCTATGGCGGATCTGCACAAGGCACCAGGCTTCATACCAAGACAGATTCCCTTGGTTAGAACTGCCCCACATAGGAGAAAAGAAAATAAGAGAACCCCAGCAGACTTCATCACCGAGAAGCCAAATAACCCAGGTTACTAATACCAATACACCCACTGATTCGGCTGTCATGACTCCCCTCAGTGTTTGCTGCTATTTACCTCCTCTAGTGGAGCTACATGGAGACCACACTGTTATGTCTTCTCTAGACCACAGACAATGCACCCCCAACACCTGGAACAGTTTTAGTCACCTGCAGGTGAAAGTCCTTGCCAAGTGAATCAAGTTCAAAAATGCTGAAAGAGGTGATTGTTTTCTCAGATGCTCAGATATATGCGATGCTACCAGAAACACAAAAATAACAATAAAAAATTTTTAAAAGATGCTAATAAAGAGACATAATAATTTTCCAGTAATTAACTGATACAGAATCCAGATACTTATTTTGAGGAAGCTCAGCATGATACAAAAGAACACAGATAGCTAAATGAAATCAAGAAAGCAAACCAACAGAATGAGAAGTTCAACAAAGAAACAGAAATCACAATAAATGAATCAAATGGAAATTTCATCGTTGAAGGAAACAATAAAGAAACAAAAATGCTATAGAGGGTATTAATAGCAGGCTTGATTAAGCAGCTGAAAGAAACTATGACCCTGAAGACAGAGCTTTTAAAATTATCCAAAGGAAAGAAAGAAAGAAGAATAAAAAGGAATGAATAAAGTCTATAGGATTGATAGGATGTCACAAAATAAGCAAATGAATGCATATGTGTATCTATGGAGAAGAAAATTGAAAGCTTATTTAAAGAAATAATGACTAAAAATATCTCAAAACTTCTGATAGAGATGAATATTCAGATCCATGAAACTCAAATCTTCAGATTCAAACCAAAGAGGACTTCACTGAGACACATTATAATCCAATTGTCAAAATTTAGAGATGAAGTTTGAAAGCAGAAACAGAAAAACGAATTGTCATATACAAGTCGATATCAATAAGGGCCGATGAATTGCTCAGAAGAAATCTTGTAGGTCAGGAGAGAGTGGGAGGATGTATTCAAATGAAAAAAAACAAACAAACAAGACTAGCAATCGATAATGCTTTATTCAGCAAAGCTATGATTTAGAAGTGAAAGAGAAATGGAGACTTCCTAAGACAAATAATTGAAGGAGTCCATCTCTAGACCTGTCCTACAAGAAATACTAAAAGGAAATTTTTAAGCTGAAACCTAAGAGTACTCATTAATAACATGAAAATATAAGAAAATTTATTTTGTATAAAAATTCACTAATAGAATTGTGTGTGTGAGTGTGTGTGTGTGTGTGTGTGTGTTCAAATTCAGAATACTCCAGTACTAAAATGGTATCGTGCAAATCAATTTTAAGGACAGTATAAAGGTTGAAGGACAGGAGTATTAAAATGATTATAACTACAATATTTGTTAATGAATATGCAATACATAGAGATGTAAATTGTGACATTAATAACACAAAAAGAGACTGGTAAAAATGTGTGGAATTTGTATACTACAGCTTAATCTCATACTGTTTCCAAAAGATGCAAACTAAAATAGATAGCACCTGCCATTTTAGTGGTGAATGTTACAGTAAAAAGTAACATTTGACTAATAAAAATTAAATGAAAATATGATGTAGATACTAATTTGATTAGTTTTATGGAAATAGTTTTAAAATATTAGATCACTTACCTTATTTAACTTAGATAATTAAAGAATTTTTGCTTATTTAAGTAGTTCTTGGCAGTACTGTCAAGGTCTGATGTATTCAACAAAATGATCAATGAATTAGAATTTCTGTAAGATAAAAAATATTATTTTGACTTTGACAAATTTCCTAGTAATCAACTTACACATTTACCACATTAGGCCAATATTAGGTGCAATATTTAGCTCACTTTTCATTAACAAATATTACAGACCTTGACAATCAAAATTTTTGTGCTCTGTAAATGTGGAATGTATTATCTCTATACTCTAAACCCATGGTGAGCTATGCAGAAGTATACTGACAACCAAATTCTGCTCCATGGTGCTGATCCCTGAAACCCAGTGGAACAGGGGCATTTCTTTCAACTTTTGATAACTTTTCAAGGGCAAATGCTCAATTGGTCAGGCTTTAAGACAGTTTGAAAGAATAGATAAAAGAGAGGACTTATTCTCATTTGAATGTGTTTAGTTACATCATTAGGACCCTCAACTGATGTGTGTGTGTGTGTGTGTGTGTGTGTGTGTACACACACTTGGGTTCTTGGGTTTCTCCCTCACTTTTATTTTTTCCTGACTCTTGTCTCCAGTTTTAATATTTTTATTTGTTCTTTTTAGTTATTCATTTTAATAGAATTCATTTTGACATAATTATAAAAGCCTAGAATATAATTTACTCTAATTCAACCCACAGTACTTTCCCTTCCCCTCCCTTCAACCCTCTTTCCTTCCCTCTACTCTACTGATCTTTCAGCTAGTTACTTACAGTTTTTTATTCTTAATTAGTGTCTTGTGGATGCACATAATGTGAGATGCTGTAGTATGTTCATATATGTACACAGAAATGTTAGGGCAGATTCATTCTGCTGTTTTTCCCTATCCTGATAAAAGCCACCAAAACAACAAATAACCCAATCAACAAATGGGCCAAGGACATGAACAGACACTTCTCAAAAGAGGATATACAATCAATCAACAAATACATGAAAAAATGTTCATCATCACTAGCAATTAGAGAAATGCAAATTAAAACCACTTTAGATTTCATCTCACTCCAGTAAGAATGGCAGCTATTATGAAGACAAACAACAGTAAGTGTTGGCGAGGGTGTGGGGAAAAAGGTACACTCATACACTGCTGGTGGGACTGCAAATTGGTGCAACCAATATGGAAAGCAGTATGGAGAATTCTTGGAAAATTGGGAATGGAGCCACCATTTGACCCAGGATCCCTCTCTTCTGTCTATACCCAAAGGACTTAAAAACAGCATATTACAGGGACAAAGCCACATCAATATTTAAAGCAGAGCAATTTACAATAGCTAAACTATGGAACCAACCTAGATGCCCTTCCATAGATGAATAGATTTTTTTAAATGTGGCATATATACACAATGTAATATTTCTCAGCACTAAAAGAGAATAAGATAGTTGCTTTTGCAGCTAAATGGATGGAGTTAGAGAAGATAATTCTAAGTGAAGTTAGCCCACCCCAAAAAACCAAATGCCAAATGTTTTCTTTGATATAGGAGGCTGATTCATAGTGGGATAGGGAGAGAGAGCATGGGAGGAATAGACGAACTCTAGATAGGGTAGAGTTGTTGGAGGGGAAGTGAGGGGGCATGGGTTTACTAATGATGGTGGAATGTGATGATCATTATTATTCAAAGTACATGTATAAAAACACAAATTGATGTGAATATACTTTGTATACAACCAGAGATGTAAAAAATTCTGCTATATATGTGTAATAGGAATTATAATGCTGCCATATATAAATTAAAATAAATGAATAAATAAATAAATAAATAGATAAAAGCCAAATAGTATTCAAAGGTTATAAATTTCCTAAGTATGTAAAAAAGTGGATGTGTAACCGATGTGATTCTGCAATCTGTATTCGGGGTAAAAATGGGAGTTCATAATCCGCTTGAGTCAAATGTATGAAATATGATATGTCAAGAGCTTTGTAATGTTTTGAACAATTAATAATAAAAGAATAAAAAATAGATTTCCTAAGTTTCATACTATGGGAGGGAAAATAAAATATACAAAGTTTACTAAATCCAAGGGTTATGCTGGATGGTTTAAATTGGGCAATACACAATTGGTAGCATCTTGCTTTAAATACATGAAAAAAAATACAGCTCTTTTGAACAACAGATATTTCTTAAATGACTATTTCCCCTGCTATCTGTCTTCCACTTAGCAATCAAACTGCTTGAGAGAACAGTTTCCATTCAGTGCCTTGACTTCCTCACTTCAATTTCCTCACCCCATGATGGGTTTGTTTCCTGCTTTACCTTCATTAGTATTGGTTCCAGAAGTTTATATTCATTAGGTATATTGACGATATTTTTCAAGTAATCCAATGATTCATTTTAATGATTAATTCAATTGAAACATGACAGCTCTGTAGGATTTAGATACTATGTTCTAAATATTTATGTTTCTCCAAAATTCACATGCTGAAATCATAACTGTCATTATGAGGAGGTAGGTTTTCTGATAGGTAAGTAGTTCATGATGGCAAGGCTTCATAAATGGGATTATTGTCCATATAGCTTTCTCTTAAAATCCAGACCAAGGTTTCCAATGTCATCTTCTTTCCCCAAATGACTTTGCCCTTCTCATCTTATGTCCTACTCATTTGTATGTCTGAATTCATACATCAGTAGAGTCAATAAAAGTTTCTGTAAACCTTGCACTTGGAAGTTGGACTATATTGTATTCCATGTTGCCCCAAGATAATATTTGTGGCATTAATTCTAGTTGCCTCTCTAGTAGAACACATATGTTTACAAAAAGCATTATATATGCCTAATGTATAGTAAGTACTCAATCAATATTTAATGATTAACTGTTCAATGGTAATTGGGGTGGGGTAATTGTTTGTTTCCTATGTCGATGTCCGATTGGACTATATTCATTCAGGAAAGTGTTGTTTTCTGCAGAGATCTTTTTATTGAATATTTGAATGTAAATGTTGGTACAACTTGCCAAATGACAGAAACTTGGCAATGATATAAGCTACCTCAATTGAGACATATTATTTAGTATGAACACCAACATTTAGAAAACTGAAATGTCTTTCAGAAATCTTTTAATTAGGTAGCCTTTTTTGTTGTTGTTTACATATGATATTGCACATCCTGTCACTAATAGAAAATAATTTGGATTCCATTTGGAATGCACACTGATAATTACTCTTCTCAGATAACTGCACCAAGGACAGCAATAAAGAAGTTTCACATTAAAATTGAAGTTGGTGTAACTCCAAAAACACTGAACATTCATTACAGGCTCAGAAGCTTTGTCATTTATAAAGACTACAACAACTAAGTGTCTTCTCAACTATTTTTTGCTTCCAAAGCACCAACAAAAATCTTCTTTAGTCAGAATAAACTGTCACCTGACCTACCATCTCATCTTGTTCTAATGGTAGGGCACCCTAAGTATTCATGGAAAAACTTCAAGTATTTTATAAAAAAAACATAAACTTGTTTTGGAAATTGTGTGTGAATGAGAACATTTATCTGGAATAAGGTACAAACCATTTGTGGGTTTTTCAAACAAATTCAAAACTCCCAAGAAATTAACAATCAATGGCAATCATTTTATAGGTAAAAGAAAAAGGTATAATGTACTTAAATATTTCTATATGAAGAGATTATCACTGGGACAGAGAAAAGAACATTTGTTTAATCAGTTTAAATCAGATAATGTAGTTGTATTTTAATTTATTTCCCAGCACGTCAAATTAGAATCTGGAAATAATGGAAACAAGAGAGACACCTTTGGAATTTTAATTTTTAATCTTTTATTGCCATAGCAGTAACTCTTGCCAGATAGCCTACTTTTGCTTACTAGAACAAAAGTACTTCTAGAATCTTTCAAGAGTGCCTTTATTAGCCCCTGAAGGGTATCTTTCTGGTACCTAACCCAGATGGTGCCTCAATTCATTACACCTGCTCTGCTGATAAATGGATCCCTCTTATTTTCTTCATCTGTCTCTCTGTTGCCCCTCTGTATTTGTAGACCTAGTATTCCATTTTCCCAGGGCCTAATGCTTTCTGAGTTAGAGTCTATTTAGAGTTTAGACTCAAAAGATCAGGGATGTGATTAAGGAGTAACCCCTCCTGCCAAAGAAAAGAATATATAAATATACAAATATATATGTATAAAAAATATTTCATTTGAAAACATAAATCAACATCTGCTATAATAAATTGCATTTTCTATACACTGAAGAGATAATGCAATATATCTATAGATCACCTAAAATCACCTCAAAAGAGACATATGAGTTTAAAATGACGTTTTAATAAGTTTGATTAGAGTCATCTTTTTCATCCCAAATAAATGCCTAAGAGTGATTGTGTAATGAAATTATATTCCAAACATGACTGATTGGGGGCTTTTTAGTTAAAAACTAACACAAAATTTGGTTGGCATTTCAAACAGCTTGGCCACACCACAGCAAATATCAAAAGGTAATGAGTTTTAAGGTAAAGATGACAGTAAGTAAACACACCTTCAGTTGGAAACAATTTCTGTTTTTGCTAATCCTGTTCTGAATAACTATCTCAGAACTCCAGTGCCAAACCATGAAGGAATCCTGGAACGCTTCCTTGGGACTGCCTCATGGTTTTCACTAAGTTTTATGTAGGCAGCTTTGATCTTGTCCCTGAACTCCAATGAGATGTTTTGCACTGCCCTTCTGAATGCTATGGTACAACTCTGATTCTGAGTCTATAAAAGAAGGGACAGAATTAAATGCCTACTGAGATTGTGGTAAGTTTTGAGAAGATCAAACAGGGAAAGAAAACAAAAATAAAGACCATAACAAGGCATCACAGAGTAGCACTGATCTTAGAAGCTACTCCACCAGAGTTAGAGCTCAAAATGTCTCCTTTTAAAGAGCATTAATTGATATCATTGCTATTTTATTCCTAGAACTGCATGGGAACTTAAAAAGAAAAAAAAATAAAGATAGTGGCAAAAGCTCTCCTAAAGGAAGGTTTTAAAGAAACATAAAAGCTCATTGACTTTGTCCCAATAAACATTGTTGGTCTGTAATCCAAAATTAAATGAATTGTTTGGAAAGTAAAAATTGTTTATTCTAGAAAGTGAAAAGCAGAGTCCCCAAATGAATAAATTTACTGTAGGTAGCAAGCGGGCCACATATGGATGACAAAGGGGAAGACTAGGGATTGATTATGCATCAGATTTCACAGAAACTCTGGGGCACTCAGATTAGAACCTTCCTCAATGTGTCATTTTGAAATATGCAGGGCAATAAGTAAGGCACACATACTCATGTATTCACACACATACAGATGTGAAGGTTAGTCCCAGTGATCCACAGTCTGTTGACCTTCCTACAGCGCCAGGTCCTTCAAATATTGATTCAGTTTAGTCTTTCTTTACTGAAATGAAATATATACTCTGTTTTACACTGATGTCTGGGCTGTGGATGCACTTCTGTAAATTGAAATAATAAATTAAATACATTTTCTTTTAGTTACTGTTGAGGATAAAGGTGGCGAGTTTCCTGTGGAAGAAGGCCTTAAATCTGTGTGGCTTTGCACTTCTTTCTTAAACTGAGAAAGTCTTCCAGATATGTGAAAAAATATTGGCTAAATTTTTAGGATTTGAGAGCCTTTATCTAGGATTTGCTAATTCTCATATGAGAATTGTTCCAGTTCATGATACTTGAAACCAGTCTGCCCAGGGAAAGAATAAAAAAAAAGAGCGGAAACAGAAAGTCCATTTTACCAACCAATTTACTAACAGACCCTAAGGCAAAGTGAAAAACAAACAAACAAAAATACCCAGATGCGTTTTCAAGGGTTTTAAATGCTATGGTACAAGTGAATTCTCTCTTTTCTTTTTAACCCTATATTTCTCTTCAGGTTTGGGGACACTAATATTTGGTTTAGCCATTTCTGAGGGATTAAAGAACCCAAACAACTGTAAATAATGCTTGCATTTTTATTCAACATGTTGTCCCTCACTCTTATACTGAATTTGTGGATTTAACAACTCAGAGACAGAAGGAAAGAATTGAGGACAACAGCTCCCAAATGCACTCCTTTAGTCCAGGGCCAAGCCGTGTGGTTGTCTATTGGCCCACGTCACGTTGAGGATAAATAAAGGTGATGTCCTGAGTTTTTCTTATAATTAAATTTATTCACAATAAGTGAATCAGTCTTTTATGAGATTGGATCTATTGTATTTGTTTTCTGGGAAAGCTTTGTTACATTGTTAGAATGGTAAGGATATAATTTTGTGTTTACTTTTGTTTAAAACTCCTAATATTGACAAATGAAAAGTTCTTTCTTGTACACAGCCAAAGTGCTTCCCTATAACTGTGGTAAGTCATTTAATTCTTTCTTCTGCAGCCACAAAAAGCAAATATAATTTGCTTCATAAGAAAGTGTCCAAACAAAAATAATTAGTTCCCTAAGGCCTTCTCCCAAATGAACTTTTTAACTTCCTCTTTCCTTTCCCTAGTTATACTATAGGATAATGATTTTTCAAAATCTATTAGTAAGAAAAAAGATAGTCCTAGAAACAGGGTAGACCAGTACAGTTACACCATCACAATTTTTATTAATTTTTTTGTTGTTGTGGACCTTTATTTTATTCATTTATTTATATGTGGTGCTGAGAATCAAACCCAATGCCTCACACATGCTAGGCAAGCACACTACCAGTGAGCCACAACCCCAGCCCCACACCATCACATTTTGAGGATGTCTATATATTAATACAGATCATAGTTAACAGTAGTTTAAGGGAAGTTTCATAATCTCTCTTTTGAAAAAGACATATTTCTTGAGCGTGTGAACAGCACCTAATTCAGCTCAATAAAAATTATTTAATTACTAAAAACCATGTTGGAAATAGCCCTTGTCTGCTAGGAAGATTTACAAACTCACAATTTCAATCTATGCTGTCAACCCAGTGATAAAGATGCACCCAAGGAGCTTCATAGGAAGTGGAAAGGGGAGAGTTCAAGGCACACGATGAAATATCATTTTTACCTCCTTTGTTCTCAAATAACACAAAGAGTTTTTCTTGTTAATAAACCATATTAGAAGAGAAAGGAGCCTTGGTGTGAAGAAATGAGCAGAGTCTATAACTGGCCATGTAACTGTTTTTTTAATTAAAGGATGTGTACCTGACGGGCATTTTAAACACGAAAACATTCTTAATTCATTCCTCACTTTCAGATGACAATGTCATACTACCTACATACTTTTCTCACTGTCTAGAAAGTTTACAGATTTGTAAACAGAATGTAAAAGTAGTCAGAATATACATTTGCCTTTCACCTATATATTTATTTGCCATTTACAGAGCTATCTATAGATACTTCTATAAATTTCTATAATTGTTTTGATTTGCTTTGGTGGTTTTTATTACAATATCTGAAAAAAGTAGGTCCACATATATGGAATTCTACAACAACAACAACAAAATTCATAGGCGGCTACAGCTGGTTTGGAACTTTGTCTACAAAGCTGCCTTTGACCTTTATGAAATTCACTGATGTTATCCTCACTTTACTCATTTACCACAGCTCAATACAATTTCTTTCTTGGATCAACTGTTTTGAACTATTGCTGGCTTTTAGCCTCCTGTCATAATCTGAATTTTCTCAACTTTTTCTCCTGAAATTTAAGACAAGAGTATAAAACTAAAGATTTTTCTTAGATGGAGTATATTTAAGTCCTATCAAGCAACTGCCACTTGAATTCACATT
Source organism: Marmota monax (assembly GCF_021218885.2). NCBI lineage: Eukaryota > Metazoa > Chordata > Mammalia > Rodentia > Sciuridae > Marmota > Marmota monax. The sequence continues at coordinate 10,961,328 of NW_026693726.1, forward strand.
GAGTTTTTCTTCCGAGAACTTCAAATCTAAAAATCTCAGATGATCTCAGATCATCATTGTAAGATGGTGGAGTCTGGGCATCCTTAGTTCTGTGGTCAGCACCAACCCAAGCCCTGAGAACCGAAGGGATTCTCCCAGGTACTAGCCCTGGAGCAGAAAATAAAATAGTTAAGAAAAACCTATAATAATCATATCTACTGGATAAAGAATAATCTTATTATTTAATCTATTTCAGATTGAGAGAAATTAAAATGTACCTAGCCTCAAAAATGTCAGTGCTAAATTATGGAAATCTGTTTGGTCATTTTTGAATGTAAGTTTAAAATAATAGAACACAAATCTGCTTATAACCCTATCATCCCAACCCCCTGAATAATGTCAATGGCCAAGATTTACTATTATATATAAGGCCTACTACCTTATTTTTTTTACCTAAACATTCTTTAATAAATACTTTGGCTCTCTCCTGAGATATGCTGAAAATACTTTAAGTGATATATATCCTGACTGTGATTCCATTTACAGCAAAACAATGAAAGCAGTTGGTGTTGTGAAGGTGTTAATATATTCATGCAGTACAATGTTAGACATATGGGGATCCAGGCTTTTTCTCTGCTTGCGGATTTTTAAAGGAAAGTTCTAGACATGCATTTTATGTACATAAAATATAGTGTTCAAATAGGGACAGAGTCTGAGAACATCGGTACTTGTCAGCTATGTGCTGTCAACTGAGATGAGTTTTCAGTGCATGGTATTTTAGACTTCATTATATTGTCCCATGGAGCAATCCAAAATAAGTAGCAGGTAAAAAAAAAAATCAGGAGCATTCAAATAAAATGATTCTCAAGGGGGTGAAGAGTAGTTTTTTGCCCTCAAATTGTCTCTATTGACAGAGTTGACTTCACTCTGCCATTGAACTCTGACAAGGTGATTATTTTTAAAAACCAAAATATGGTGCATAATACATTTTAGCCTGGAGCGAAAAGTTGACTGTGAATATTCATTCATTTTTGCTCTTCCATGGGGTTGGTGTGTAGGGGGGTGGTACTTACGGCAGTAGCAAACAAAGCTTTAGGCTCTATCAATTATATCGAGTTAATGAATGGTGTTTAAATGGAATCATTTTTAACAAAAGGAAATTATCTTTTATCTTGATACTGAGATTTTGTTGAGACAAAACAAGATTGCATTTTTCTTATTCACAGTGACTTGAGTATCAATTTAGGGGGAAAGCAAAAAATTTTTTAAAAGTTTATGGTCTCCACAAATATAGCACACATAGTCTCACACAAAAATTGCATACATAGATGCACCCTGTCAGCAGATACATGCCACCAAACTGAATTGTGTGCTAAGAATGTTAGACGAATCTTAAACTAGTTTTATGGTCTGGCTCTGTAATGCCCTCCATCAAATAGAATGAATATTTGAAACAGCATCTCTTTGTTTTGATTCTGCAAGTGGCCAGAGTTAGTGTCAATGTCAGGACTAGATCAGGGTCAGGCAGTAAGTCAGTGGACAAGCTCACCCCTGTCCTGCTTACATACTGATAGGTTACTCATCAGGCCAGGCTTCCATGGCTGGATACAGTTTTAAATAACCAGCGATCTTTTCAAGAACAGTGAATTCAGAGGATAGATCTGATCAAATTTTTGTCAATCAGGCACACAGTGATCTCCTGCACATGTTTCTCTGGAATTTATGCTTAGCTTAGTATATACATTACTTTTTAAAAACTGCCTATTTATTTATAACTTTAATGCCTATTCATTTAATAACTTTCCCATACAAGTCTGCAGGTAGGAACATACAATTCTTAGATAACCTAAATCTTCTTCACGTGTGTTCACATGAGTCGACTAGAGCAAAATTTACTTCATTTTAAATGTTGGCAAGGAAAAAAATGAAGGTAGGTAGATAATAATAGATTTTTTTCCCCTTCAATCCAGATAACAAAATCACATTATCAGATGCTCTTTGCAAAACTCTTCCTTCAAGCATCAAGATGAATCTCTTTCCCTATTCACTGCAAACATCAATCCTGCTCACTTTGTCTTCAAAGGACAGTGACTCTGCTCCTATGGTCAATCTACTTTCATTTCTGATGGTAGTCAGAGAAATATGTTTCATCAAATCATTTTATTTTCATAGGGAGTAAAAGTTACAACAATGATTACCTTCATATAAATAGAGTGAAGTGGATTGTTGAGCAATCCTCATTTTTTTGTTAACATTACATATTTTAAATAAAATATCAAAAGCAAACAAGAGATAATAAAATTTGATTTCATCTGAAAATTCACAAACTTCAGTTTTGTCTATAGACCCCTTCATGGAATTTTTTCAAAATTTTACTTCTGAAAGATTTATTTACTTTTGTATAATAACACCAAAAAGAAATTGGCTGGCCAAACGTAGTTTAGTACACACTAAAGAGTAAAAAAAAAATCAATAGTTGTAATGCTAACTATGATTCACAAATATCTTTTAAGGTTTAATTTATTTAATACTCTTTAAACTCAGGTTTGAGTAATATCAACATTAGGTTAAAATTTCCCTTTCACTTTCTTTTCAAAAACTCTGTAAGCCTGAAATAATATTGGAGAAAAACTTTAGATGATTCAGGGGGTCACATTTATTTTTAAGAATTTCTATAGTACATATTTATAAGCATATTTATAATGCCCCAACTATAAACAATTAATGTTGTAATATGACATGAGTTTAAAGCAAGACCAGTTCACACCATAAGCCATCATGTGTCCAACAGAGAAAAGCCAAGGCTTGACCACAAAGGAAAAAACCTGATAGAAGTGGACCATGTAAAAATAAAAAATTGATGCACAGAAAAAGAGATATAAGGAACAAAATCAAAATGGCACCTGGGAAAATCTGAAATTCATGTTATAGCAAAAGAGTCTATTTCCCTAATACAAAAAATTTATACTTTCAAAGGGATAAGAAAAACTAACAACCCAATAGAAATACGGTAAATGGTTCAGCAGTAGAAAAGATGTTCAATTTTCTCATAAGTAGAGAAATGCAAATTAAAACTATACCGAGATAACATGTTTACCTGACAAAGATTAAAAATTTGATACATAGTGGATTGCTAAGGGGACATAGAACAAACAGGTCTTCTTTAACTTGGATGGCATAAGTACAAATTGCTAAAACCATATTAAATATAATTTGTCAATTTTTATCAAAATTTAAAGCACAACATTCTTTGGCCTAGCAATTTCTAGCTAGGAATTTATCTGACAGATAAACTTGATCACATTCAAATAACATACAAGCATGTTTATAAAAAAATTTTCTAATAATAAAGTGGAAATAACCTAAGGGCTTATCAGCTGAGGTCTGATACCATAACTTGTACCCAGAAAATGGAATACAATTTAGCAATAAACAAAAGTAAGTATGTTCTTTGCATATTGGTATAGAAAAAAAAACATGAAAATATTAAGGGGGAAAGTAAGGCATAAAACGCTACATAGCATTCCATCTCTTGTGTCTCTAGAAGGGAGAGAATATATATATATATATATTTTCTTGGAAATATTTGTGTATGCCTAAGATATCTCCGAATGAGAACAAAATAAAGAATAACATAGGCACCCTTGAGGATGGGACCTGGGTGACTGGAGAAGAAACCAAAGGGGACTTCTTGGAAGGAGGAGCCAAAGAGGAGTTCTTAGGGAGCTCACTTCCATTCTGAAATAGCATTTGAATGCATCAATTAAGGAATTCATAAGAGGATATATGTTTTCTTGAGTTGTAAATCCACTTGCACATATAAAACTCAGGACCTGTGCATTCTAAAGTAAATAGGCCATGGTATTCCTCAAGAGGCGAAAACTCTCACAAGGGTTTTGAGATGGAGCCTTAAATAGAACACGGAGGTGTGTTCAGCTGCCCTGTGACTCACCCAGACAGGCTGCACAATGCCAGGTGCCCATGAAGAGGTGCCCAGAATCAGGCAAACAAGGCTGTCAGTAAACTACATAAAATCCACACGTGAAGGTTACACAACTGATTCAGCTTCAATAAAGCATGAGCACCTTTATTTTTTTGGAGTAAGGTTATGGATTTCACTAATATATCTGCATTTTCTTGTTACCATCTCCCTGTGTAAAAATGTCATGCAATTTCAAAATGGCCACTGGGGTGCAATTTGGGATAGGAAACAAAGCAAAGCTACCTAGTTTATATAGGGAACAAACTAATTAGATTGGTATCATTAGCACAGACCTCTAACCAAGTGAGATAATTTAACTCCAAATTACACAGGAACATGGGGAGTCATGTTGACCAGTTTGTAGGACAAAATATAAATAAGTATTCTGAAAATTTATGAATCTAACTTGAAATATAAAACTATTAAAGAGAACTAAAGTGTAAGTCAAGCATCACCACTCAGTGTGCTTAAGAAAAGAAATTGCTGTATCTCAGTATGATGGGGATAAATATTGTATACACTTTTCCAAAACAGTCTTTCAATTAATATCATTGCAAGCAGCAGCCTATATCACATTATCATCATGAAAAATAATTTAGTATCTTTTAACAGAATTGAGAATTCAATTATTTTTCCCCGATGATATCTTTTATATTTAAAATATTATATTCTTGAAGTCCAGAAACCAAGTACCCTCAAAGCTTCAGTTAGCCTGGATTGAGGAACTAAATTCATTTGTATTAAAGTCTTTTCTAATGTTGCCATACAGAAGTAATCCCAGATGCCTTATATCTCTAAGTTAACCTTTTATGCTGAACCCCTCCATTTTCTCAGTTGGACTGTAATCTACTTGAGGCAAAAGACCTACTTACATCCTTTCATATTCTGTATTACACCTAGAATAACACCTCACCCATGACAGTTTTTAATAAATGTGTGTAGGTCATCAGGAAGAGACATAAGGCCAGAATACCGCCAAATAAGATCAAAAGGAAGGTCACTAGTTCTCCAACACAAAAAATCAAAAGATTCCTATTTTTCAGGATAGTTAGAAATTCTGGGTGAAGGACTCTGACATCCAAAGCTTGAAAAGCTTTCCAGTTAAATTTAAATATGCAGCTGACATTGAGTAACTTTGTCTGACAGTAAAAGCTCTCAAACTCACAGGATTATCACTAATATCTAGGCAATTGAAAGAAAACTATAGATTCCAAGTTACCACCCTTAAGTATTATGATCTTATAAGTCTTAGGCAGGGATATGAAACATGTACTAAAATAAAAAAAATTAACTAAAAAAAATCTTCATAGATGAATCTAATATGTACCCAGATTTGAGAATTATGACCTTAGGCTGAAGTCAATGGTTCTCAAAATGTGGTCCTCAAACCAGTATTGGCACCAAAGCCTGGGAATTTGTTAATGGTGAAAATTGCTTCTCATTCCAGAGCTACATTATCAGAGACTCTGGGGCTCAGCAGTCTGCTTTCATAAACCCTCCAGCTGATTCTTATACTCACTGGAGTGTGAGAACCACTGAGGTATGCTATTGCAACACCCTTATGTGCCTCATGCAGAACTACTAAAAAAATATGATGTCTTTCTATTTTAAAGGTACAAATAAACTACAGGATAAATAGGGTTTTCTATTTTTTTTTAAGTATTGCTGACCTTAAAGCTTATTTTAAATTAGGGGTATCTCTTTCTGCTTATGCATTGATGTTACTAATAGACAAAAAGCAAATAAAAAATTAAAAACAAAAAAATATGTACCACGAACTCTGTCTAAAATATTAACCAGCTAGTTCTGCAGAATTCAGAAGCTTACTTTGTGGAAACATACTGGTTCTGATTTTAAATGGTGTTACAGTTTGCAGTTAGCCATATTAAACTTTTAAAGAAACCTAGCATTTGAATAGCCTAAGTAATTAAATATATAATTTGTAAGTCAAAATCTGAATGATAACCCTATTTCAGAATTTAATGACCATTTATAAAATGTTATACATGTTGATACCAGTCCATAAACTTCTGTTAGCTACCTGACACTTTATGGTTTACATGTATTATCTAACCTAATTTTAATAGCCCTATCAAGAAGGCCTTATCATATCCCATTCATACATGTGGTGATGAAGCTCTAAGAATTAAAGAGCTTGACTAGTAAGAGACAGAACTGGGATACCTTCATGAGGTGTTGCCATTCCAAACCTTGAGCTTGCCCTGCCCCTAAATATGCTTGAGAATAATGGGTCTACTACACTGACCATCCTGGCCTCTGATGGTTAAAATGAATTAATGAGTTAATTATTATAAGTTAAACCTTGGCAAGTATAAAAGAGAAAAGATTGACCCTCACTGCGCCAGCAGGGATGAGTAAGTAGTTCCGATGGGAAGAAGAATAACAAGAATTGAACATTAAACTTATAGGATCCATTGTTCCAACTGTGTGAGAACTCCACTTCTATTTGGAAACTGAAGAGAATTCAATTTAGTTTTATTAAGAGAATTTGCTGGGCATCTTGGCTAAATATGCTTAAGTTTCTTCTATAATTCAAACAATAAGCAAAAAGAAAAAAAAAAAACTTTTCCTTTGACACCACCTCTCCAAATGGCCTCCACTTTATACAGATACTTCCATCAAACAAGCCTCCTACTATTCACTAGCCATTGTTTCCTCCACTGACTCACCATCCTGCAACCCACAGCAATCCGATTTCTGCCCCCATCATTGCAATAATTCTCCTAATCAGACCATGAAATCTATTCATTCTAATATTCATTGAGTGCCAACTACAATATGCCAGGCACTGTTATAAATACGACATTGAACAAAACAAAGTTCCTTTTCTCATGAACTGACAGTGAGAATGACAGGAAATGGAAAATAACCAAATAAATGTAGAGAGTACAAGGAGGTATAAAATGCTATGGAACAAAATCAAGCCAGGATAAGGGGGTTGGCCGAGCCTAGAGCATCTCTGAGTGTGTGTTCTTTTTATGTACTGTAACAGGGAAGACCTCGTAAAAAGTGAACTTCTTGACTGTGTGAATATAATAAGGAGAATATTTCAAAGAAAAAAAAATCAAGAACAAGTCCCTGGGGTGCAAGAGCACTTGGGACACTGAAATAAGAACAAGGAGGCCAGCATGTCTGTGCGGAATAAATGAAGGGCAATGAGGTCAGTAGGACAGCACAGGCCAGAATATATTGGGACTTAATTGTCACTTAAGGACTTTAGATTTTACTAAATAAATTAAGTAATGGATAGACATTTCTGATCATAGGAGTGACATATTCTAGAAAAAAAATAAATTCTATGGCCATAAAAATAGGAATATACAAAAAATAAATACTACTTAACAATAGTTAACAGCATGAGACATTTAATTGCAAATTGACAAAAACCATGCACTGAAAACTACAAAATAATGATGAGTATTATTAAAGTATTAAAAATTAAAATTCTAAATAAATAAAAAGGCATTTAGATTTAGAGAACAATAAGTAGATATATAATACCTATTTTGTGGGTCAGGAGACTCACTATAAATAGGATGTCAATTCACCCCAAAATGACCTATAAACAATGTAATTTCAACCCAAATACCTATAGGTTCTTCACAGAAATTGAAGTTGACTAAAAATTTATATAGAAATATGAAAGTTCTAAAATAGTTAAAGGGAAATTTTGAAAAAGAATAATTTGTAATACTTTAAATACTTGCCAAAAGTTAAAATTATCAAGACAACATGAAAAATGTCTAAAATAGACATGTAGATTAATAGAACAGAATACAAAGTCCGGAAATAGATCCATGTACATATGTCCATTAATTTTTAACCAAAATTTGGAGGCAATATAATGAGGAAATAATCATTTCAACAAATGGTGCTAGAACAACAGGTATGAAAAGCCCAATAAAATCAAATCCTATCTCACACCATCGACACAGTTAAGCATAAAACAGACCATAGAACTAAGGATAAAACTGAAGCATTAAATCTTTAAACAAAAGAGAAACAAAATCTTTGCAACCTTGGGATAAGCAAAGATATCTTTAGCTAGAAACTGCCCCCTCCCCATAATACACACACATAACCACAAAGGAAAAAAATATGATAAACTGGAAAGTTTTACTCTGCAAACCATCCTATTAAATAGCCTATAAATCTACAATAAAAAGCACAGGAAACCAAAGTAAAAAAATTGATGAATGGGATTGTATCAATTTAGCTTCTGCAATGCAAAGGAAACAACAGAGTGAAGAAACAACCTACAGAATGGAAAAAAGTATTTGCCAGTTACTCATGTGATGGAGGGTTGATGTCAAGATATACAGAACACAAAAACTTTTACAAAGACCCAAAATCCAATTATAAAATGGGCAAATAATCCGAATAGACACTTCTTAACATAGGTGCAAATCAATGGATAAATGAACAAAGAAAATGTAGCATTTAGACCCAATGGACTTTTATTCAGCCATAAAGAAAATAAATTTCTTATATTTGCAGCAAAATGTACATATTTGGAAGACATTATGTGAAATAAGTCAACCACAGAAAGACAAGTACCACATGTTCTGTCTCATGTGGAAACTAAAAATAGCTGACCTGAAAGTATAATACTGATTGCTAGTACCATGACTGGACCATGAGGACTCTAACCTCATCAATGAATTAATCCACTTGATAGATTAATAATTCGAATAGACTACTAGGTAAAAACTGCAGGTAGGTTGGAGGAGGTAGGTCACTGGTGGCATGCCCTGGGGGACATTATCTTATCCTGAGCCTCTCCCTCTGATTCCTGAGGCCAATGAGCTGAGCAGCTTTTCTCTGTCACACCACACCCTTCTGCCATGATGTTCTGCCCCACCTCAGGCCTATAACCATAAACTGAAATCCCTGAAACTAGGGCCAAAGTTAATATTTCCACCTCTAAGTTGTTTTTCTCAGGATTTGTCAGTGATGAAAAGCTAAGAGACGTAAGTATAAACATGTCAAGATTCATCAAACTATTCATTTAAAATGGGTGCATTTAGTTCATTATATATGAATTAGAACACAATTATATTGAGACACTTCTCAGAGGAGGACATACAATCAATCAACAAGTACATGAAAAAATGCTCACCATCTCTAGCAGTCAGAGAAATGCAAATCAAAACCACCCTAAGATACCATCTCACTCCAGTAAGATTGGCAGCCATTATGAAGTCAAACAACAACAAGTGCTGGCGAGGATGTGGGGAAAAGGGTACACTTGTACATTGCTGGTGGGACTGCAAATTGGTGCGGCCAATTTGGAAAGCAGTATGGAGATTCCTGGGAAAGCTGGGAATGGAACCACCATTTGACCCAGCTATTGCCCTTCTTGGACTATTCCCTGAAGACCTTAAAAGAGCATACTACAGGGATACTGCCACATCGATGTTCATAGCAGCACAATTCACAATAGCTAGACTGTGGAACCAACCCAGATGCCCTTCAATAGATGAATGGATAAAAAAATGTGGCATTTATACACAATGGAGTATTACTCTGCACTAAAAAATGACAAAATCATGGAATTTGCAGGGAAATGGATGGCATTAGAGCAGATTATGCTAACTGAAGCTAGCCAATCCCTAAAAAACAAATGCCAAATGTCTTCTTTGATATAATGAGAGCAACTAAGAACAGAGCAGGGAGGAAGAGCAGGAGGAAAAGATTAACATTAAACAGAGACATGAGGTGGGAGGGAAAGGGAGAGAAAAGGGAAATTGCATGGAAATGGAAGGAGACCCTCATTGTTACACAAAATTACATATAAGAGGTTGTGAGGGGAATGGGAAAAAAAACAAGGAGAGAAATGAATTACAGTAGATGGGGTAGAGAGAGAAGATGGGAGGGGAGGGGAGGGGGGATAGTAGGGGATAGGAAAGGTAGCAGAATACAACAGTTACTAATATAGCATTATGTAAAAATGTGGATGTGTAACCGATGTGATTCTGCAATCTGTATTTGGGGTAAAAATGGGAGTTCATAACCCACTTGAATCTAATGTATGAAATATGATATTTCAAGAGCTTTGTAATGTTTTGAACAACCAATAAAAAAAAGAATGCCACAGATACTTTATTAATATATAAATGGTATAAAGCATTTGATAATGATGACTCAGATCACCCAGGTTGAAACTGCCAAAAATATGTTCATGTAAAAGAAAATGTCAATCCAAATGATAGCCTTCTGTAATAAGACATAATGTATTTATTTAGAGAACACTTATTTTAAGTGCTTTGTATTTTGTTCAAAAACCTTTTACTAATTGTAAAGATAATAATTACTCATGATTTCTCCAAGAAACTTGTATATGTTAGTTTTATACTTCTTTGTGTTAAATGAAGTGAAGTCACTAAGACCCCAGGCAGCTAACTGCATCACCAGAAAAGGATTGAATTAATAATTTTCTTCTTAATCTGGACAGTAAGAAATAATACTCCTTTGTCATGACTTCAAGCTTGTAATGAGGCAAGTCTTCATGACTGATATTTTCTAAATGAGATAGAGCAAATAAAAATTGTCCCATATCATGATATCTGAATAAAGGTAAGAACAACTGAATTAAAGTTTTCATACCATTGGATTATATGTAGCTTATCTATGTGGCGCAATGTACTACAAATGACTAATTTAATTTTAAAATATATATTGTGTTTACAAAGCCGAATGCTGTTCTGCACTCAGGAGTTAACATAAAAACATGAGGAAGAAAAAACCAGGGTGGGGGGTATGTCATGATATCAAGTTGCATTCCCAGTGGTATATAAAAAATTTCAAGTTCAATCTAATATTTATCAATTTCAGATTGCATCGTGGCTATCAATAATTTTCAAATTAATTGTGAAACAAATTAATAGCAGTTAATTTAAAGTCTCATTTCAATAAATACAAGTATATTTCTAAGAGAGTATAATCTTTAAGTTTTCAATATAATTTTAAAATCTATGATGATTTAAATGTTTTCATCAAGTGAAATAAATTATCAGAAAACCCAAAATATCAACTCATCCTAATCTATTTCAAATGCCCTTTCTCCTCATTCAGTGGGCTGATAAATATTGCTATTCCTCAGCATTTTATTCTCAGACCTCTTAACTTCTCCAAGATGATTCACATAGCTTGGGTTTTGAAGAATCATTAGTTACCAACCCCTCTCAATATTAGTTTAAAAATGTTTTTCTCTCTCTCCTCTAAGTGGTCACCAAGGCTTTTAGGCATACTTTCAAATATATCTCAATTAAAATTGTCTTCATTTACACTTAAGCTTCTCAAGTCCTTAGCTTCTCCTGTATTAAGTGTGCTTCCTAAATAATTTGACAACTATCTCTTTCTACTCCAGTCCATCCCAAGAAATCACCAAAGTATCACTCCACATTCATTAACCTGATGATGTTTGCCTCTGTTTAAAAGCTGAGGTGCTTCCTCCGGCCTTTAGATTAAGCCATATTCCTCAACTCTTACTCTATATCTCACACTGGACTGACACATGACATCTAGTACTTCTTTTCCTTCCTTCATTCTATGGCTGTATCCTCTTTGCTTGCTCTTTTAAATCTTTATTTTTTAAATTGATAATATTCAAACTCTTTCTTTGAATGCCAAGTTTTCAGTTATTCATTTTATTACTATGATTGGAAAATTATATATACATTTATAAGTATATATAAAATAAATGTATATAAACTTATAAATACATATGTCACATATACTCTTCTGCATTTGTCAAATATTATGTAATATATTTATTAAAGAAGATTATTTTTCAGATTCAACTCATAACATCCAGTTTTAAGTTATTTACAAAAGGAATAAAACTTATAGCATTGTGAAAGAATTGAAAAAGATAAAAATAATACACTTGGCAATTACTAATCGAAAGAAAGCTCATATATATTTCCATATACTTTCCAAACAAAATAGACAGAAGTGAAAAAGAAATCATTGTAAATAAGGAGGACCATTACTAACAGAAATAATATATCTGGAACATATTAAGATTATGAATGTGTAGGAACCTAAGAAGTAAGCCCACACTATTAAAATGATATTTACAATTTTATATTTATACAAAGTTTGAAAATGTTTTCAACAGTAGACTAAAAGGAAAATCACTTTATAGACCAAGTTATATATTGGGATTATATCCATGTAAAGTCAAAGTTTATACAAGAAAAATATTAGAAATAAAGAAGAATTTAACTATGGATGAATTTCTTTCCTTCTAACATTTCAGTTATTTTACTTGTACTTACATAATGGAAATAGACATTTTTTTTCTTAGTACCCTTTACGTACACTGTGCAATCGATGTTATTGAATGTGTACTGGGCCTTAGGGAAAGAAAAACATAAGACCAACTATGTTCTTAGATTACAGTATGTTTTTTCATTTTTTTTTCCCAATCATTTCCTCACCTGCAACATTCTTGTTTCCTTTACACCCAGGACAAACGCCACGGCAACTGTGATACTTTCTCTTTTAGCTACAATGACAAAATATTTTAAAATATGTTTAAACTTAGAAAATTATATTAAATATTATAAAGTTCTGAAGTATAATTCACAAAAATATACAGAAATTTTATAGGTCTAATTTGATGCATATGCTCGAGTAACCCACACTGCTATCAAGATGTCAAATATTTTTCCTAAGCAGCTTCGAATTAATCACTATCATGAAGAGGCAACCATTGTTCTGGCTACTTTCCACCATAGACTGGTTTTTGTGTTTATGGAATTGCATGTAAATGGAATCAGAACTTGTACAGTGTCTTGTATCTACATTCTTTTTCTCAATATCATCATTTTGAGATTCATCTACACTGTTGTGTAACAACGTTTTTTTCTTTTTATTATTAATCATATTTGACTGTATGAAAACATCACAATTTTTAATTCATCTATGCTTGCTGGATGTTTGAGTTCTTCCTTTTCCTTTTTTCTGTTATGAACAAAGATTCTGTGAACATTCCTGTTCAAATATTATTTGCAGGCCTATGGTATAATTTCCTTTGTGTAACACATAGGAATGAAACTACTTCCATTTTCCAAAGTTGTCAAAACCACTCTACATTCCTTCCAGCAGTATATGAGTTCTACCTGCCTCAATCCTTGGTAACCTTTGGTGTGTTGGCAGTTTTAATTTATCTATGCTAGGCCATACAGAAAATACCTCATTGTTATTACAGTATACATTTCCCTGATAGCTAAGTCTTATTGAGCAGCCTCAATCTGTATTCATTGGTTTTTATTATATCTTCTTTTGTTGTGTCCAAATTGTCTATTTAAAAAAAAATTTTGCCATTATATTATTAAGGTTTAATTTACTGTACATTATGGATTTAGGACATTTGTTAGACAAATATTTGGGGATTTTTTTTTTCTGGTCTTCTTACTAGTCATTTTTCTGATGATTTTTAACTTTAATTCCAATTAATCACTTTTATAATAATGCTTTTTATACCTTATCTATTAAAATGGCATAGTTTAACATTGTAAAGATATTCTCCTATGTTTTCTTCAAGAGTAGTTCTAGGTTTTATGTTTAGGTCTTCAGTTCATCTCAAATTAAGTTTGCATATGATGTGAAATAGGGTTTAAGGTATTTTCTTCCACGTTGAGTTTCCATTTTTTCAGAGCCATTTATTAGAAAGACTTGCCTCCCCTGAATAACTCTTGCAACTCTGACAAAAATCAACTGACTCATTAAAAGTTTCTCTCTACTACCGATTTAGAACTTTTGTCCTTACGATAATACCAGTTTTTCAATGAGTATCTCCATTGGTTTTTATTGATACTGTAACAAATTAACACAAAAACAACAAATTTATTCACCAATTTATTCTCTTACAATTCTGGAGATGAGAAGTTCAAAGCAGGTCCTCCTAGGCTCACAAATGCTGCCAACTGCATTTCTTCTGGAGGTTCAGAGGAGAATGTTTCCTTACTTGTCTATCTTGGGAAGGCTGTCAGTGTTCCTGGACCTGTTTCCTTTTCTAGCAATGGCATCATTTCTGGCCTATGCTTCTGACAACACAACTTCTTTCATTCCAACTAACACTTCTGTCTCCCTCATATTTGGACCCTTGTGATCAACACTGGGCTCACCTTCAAGATAGTCTCCTGCTCAGAGCCATTAGCCAAGTAGGTATGACAATTTCCTTGCCAGCGTACCCCATGTTGCTTAGTGGAAGGACTCGTAGAAATAGGACATTTTGCAGTGACATTGCATGTAAGGTGACCTTGCTAGGACCAGGGCGGATCCGGGTTTAGGGTGTTCCCGGTTTAGGACAATCCAGGTTTAGGGTGTTCCCAGTTTAGGACAATCCGGGTTTAGGGTGGTTCCAGGTTTAAGGTTATTCCTGCTGGGAATAGGGCGTATCCTGCTGCCTGAGTTCCCCTTGAGTTCTCACGGGATTCAGACAGTATTTTTTGGGAGACAGAAGCCCAGTGGGGGTGGATTTGGGCAGAGAACGTGGATTTCCCCAGAACGTGATTGTAGACGGCTGGTGTGAGTTCGGGAATAAAGAGTTGCTGTTTGAATCTACAAGCTGGGTGGTGGCTCGTGATTTTGTGCCCAGCCAGACTGCGGCAGTCTCCCATCTCAAGATCCTTAATTGCCCCTGGGAATTCCCTTTACCTTGTAAAATGACATATTCCATGGTTCCAGGAAATAGGACATGCACATCTGGCAGGGGCAGGGGAACTGGTCTACTACAATGGTCTGCCCTATGACTACTCAAGGTTCTGCTCTGCCCCAATGCAAATAGCATTCACCACATCCCAACATCCCCCAAAGCCACAAACCATTGAAACATCAACTCAGAGCTCAAAAAGTCAACCCAATTCCATAAGCTCAAAAGCCCCAAATTGTATCTCAAACAGATATGGATGAAACCAGGCACGATCTATCCTAGGGCCGGATTGCTCTCCATCTCAGGATAACTGAAAATCAGTTATTTACTTCCCAAATACACGAGTGGGACAACCCTAGGAAATCCATTACAGATATTTCCATCCAAACAGAGAAAAACTGAAGGAGAAAAAAGGAGCCTGAATTTCAGGCAATCTTTAAATCCAATCAGACATACTATTTGTTTGCTGGTATTTACAGTTAAATCCTGAAATAGGATTATATAGGTGATATGCAACTTTTCTTTATCAGAATTGTCTTGGCTATTCCTAATCTTTCACTTTCCATGTACATTTTATAACCAACTTATCAATTGATACTGCAAAAATGTGTTTTGGAATTTTACACTTGCTTCATTGAAATTTCAAATTTGAGAGAATATATAAATCTTAATATTAATTTTCAGTCATACATGAACATAATATATCTATCCATTTGTCTTTTACTTTCTTCAAATGTTTTGTAGTTTTGATAAATTCATCTTAGTCTTTATATATGTTTGTTATTACAAATAATATTTTCATTTAAATATTAATTATTAGAGCTAGTTTATAGAAATATGTTTTTCTCTTATACTGTTATAAGCCTTCTTTGGATTAATATTCTTTTTCCTTGTTACCATTTTTGTTACTTATTGACTTTTTAGTTCCACTTTTTTTATGTATGTGCTGGTTTACCACTGAGCTACAATTCCAGCTCCAAGCTGTATATTCTTGTAGCAGGTAACCTAAATATTTTTTTTCATAATAATAAGATCTTTAATATAAATAAGAATTTTTGGAACAGTCTCCCTAATCTTGGAGCTCCATTTAATCCCATTTACTATTTGTTTCCTTTTAATGTATTTTTACATTTATTATAATCATGTATATATTTAAATTACATGAGACATTATTTCTTTATGTAGTCAATGTTTGTTAATCTTGCACAAATGTGTGTTATTTTAATTGTTCTTTGTGCTTTCCTGCATTGTATGTATGCATCTCAGATCATTTTTCTTCTTTCTAGTGAATCTCTTTAGTATTTCTGTTAGTTCTGGTCTTCTATCTGGGGAATTTTGTTTTAATGTTTCTGAAAGTGTTCTTATAAGGCCCATACTTGTGAAGAATATTTCTCGGTGACAGAAATATATGTTGAAGTTATATCATTTATCACTTAGATGTTTTGAATTGATGATTTCTGGTTTTCATTCCTTCCGTTAAAAAGCCTGCTAACAGATTTATTGTTGCACACTAAAAGGTAATCTTTTTTTCTCATTGTTAATATTGTTTTTGTATTTGGCTTTTGGCAAATTTGTAGTGATATACCTTGATGTGATTATTTCTGTATTATTCAGCGGAATACTGAATATTCCTGAATTTGTGACTTAATGTCTTCATGACTTTTCAAAGTTTTCACATGTGACTTATTTCCCACTTCCTGTTTCTTCCCCTTTCAGCAATACAATGAGCACATGTTGGATCTTCCATTTTATGATGTACCATATCTGCTTTTAAACTTACATATCGAATTCTTATTTGATTATATTATTTCAGTTTCAGAGTATTCATTTAATAATCTCTTATAGGTTATGGTTTCAAAATGAAATTCTCTACCTTATCAACAATTTTAACACATCAATAGTAGTTTATTCAAGGTTCATATTTGATAATGATAATATCTGAATTACCCATGGGTCTTTTTGTATTATCTATTTACTTTTCCTTTTTTCCCTGTTTCTGGCTGTGTAACATTATTTCCAAATCCTAATCAAGTCTTACCCTTTCACTACTTCAGCCTGATCTTCTGGCATATGCATATCTTTGCTCAAGTGTCTTCTATAGAAGCTAAATTTCTCTACAGATCTAGTCCTTATGTTCTGTCTGGTCTATATTTTTTTGGAAGTTCTAATTGTTTTGGGTAGAAGTACTAGTCAGAAACAGAAGACCCTTTTTCAATTTTTAAAGTTATCGAATAGTAGCATGTAATGTGTTATGTTTTTATTGTGTTGAGAGTTGCAGAATTTTAAAGTTAGCAGAGACCAAGAGATTGTTCCCTGATTTCACAGTGTTTAAAATAATTAGGCATTACAGAGTTTTCTATATAAGAAGCAGTTCTTTAAAAAAATAATTCTTTCATTTTGTGATTAAACAAATTATTAGTGGGTGCCTACTTTGTGTTCACAACTATATTAGGTGCAGGGGTCACAATGGCAAGAGTACATTTATACAATACATTGCTAGACATGTCGACCTGTATTGGTTTCATCTCTGCCACTAGCTATCTTTGTATCAATGGACAGATTAATGGGTCTCTCTAAGTGACAAATTCTGTCTGCAGAAAATTGGGGCTCAACATGACCATTTCTAAACTTTCTTCCTCCTTTATAATTTCCCTAGATTATAGCATTCACAAAACCAGGATCAAATCTGTCAGGGCAACATCTCAAGTGTCTAAAATAATGGTAAACCTTCAGTAAATATTCTAGAATAAATTAAGGAATATAGACTTATAAATGTTGCTTTGTTCTTTAATGTGTGTGCGTGTATTACACATATATCTTATCTCTGGACTATTTTAAACATGTGAATTTCCCTAAGTACAAAATTTACTCTCTTGTCAGTTTACATTATTATATTTTTCATACTATTTTTGTCCTTACATTTTACATCTATATTTTTATTTTACCAAAAATTATATAAAAAATGTATTTCTAATGAGATACTTTCAGAAAGAAGAACTATGGAAAAAAATCTTTTAAAAAACAGTTTTTCATAAGAACCATTTTGTGTATTAAAATTTAGTATAAGTATACTTTATATGAAGAGTTTTTTGTGTATGTATCTTGCACAAGCAATACTTTTTAAATGTCCAATCATTTGATTCAAAAGGACTGCCAACCACTTACATCCAACCAGCTGCTATGAAAAAAATAAGTATTAATGGACCTACCACACCTTCAGCCTCTTGTCTCTAGTCACTGTGCTTAGCTGCAGGGTTCCCATTAACATTAATGGGAGTTCCATGCACACATCACCTGGAGAACAGACCCCTTGATGTTTGATCATTATCTTCCCAGACAGGTAGGAATGGCATCAATCAGGTATCCAGCTTAGTTTCACAGTATGTACTATTAAAGGCATCAGGGCAATAAAAACCCCAGCTTTCTAATACTTTCTTTATAACACAGTAAAAACGTGCGGAACAACCAAGGGAGA
This sequence comes from Marmota monax, assembly GCF_021218885.2. Taxonomy (NCBI): domain Eukaryota; kingdom Metazoa; phylum Chordata; class Mammalia; order Rodentia; family Sciuridae; genus Marmota; species Marmota monax. The sequence goes on from NW_026693726.1 coordinate 10,979,448, forward strand.
AGATTTTAAAAGCATACTAGGAGTACACAGTTTTCCTGCATATCCTTTTATAATTACAAATGACCTAAAACTGAAGTGTACACATTATTTCCTTTCTAAGACAGCTATAATGGGATAATAAAGACAAGCTTCATTATATAAAATGCATTTGATTTATTATGAAGTAGCTAAATAGTGAAAAGATGGTAGAGTTTGCATAGAAACTGCTTGACCTCTGTTTTTTTCTCTTTTCCTTTTAACATTTTCCCACTTTACCATTAATAAATCAAACACTTTTATGCGGTTAGAAAAAAATAGCATGAGCATTGGTACGAGTATGTGAACTCTGTAATGTTGGAAGGGACATTATGAAAATAAAGCCATGTTTTCAATTCATACTTATATACCTTGAGTAAACTGGGAATGACAGTGTGGTGAAAAGGAGAGAATGAAAAGGAAAGTGCAGGTAAGATGTGGTTAGGCTTTGGGGCTTTATTTTACCAACTGTATAACCTTGGATTAATTAAATTTTCTAAGTTTGCTTTTTCATTGGTAAAGGAAGTCTAAAAACACCAATGTTATAGACTAATTGGGAGGCTTATAGGAGACATTCAGCATAGCAGATGGCAATTAGTAAGGCTTAAAAAATAGGAACTATGATTCTATGTGTATATGTAGTTATTAACTACAGAAGTAAAAAGGCGTTATAGAATATGCTCTAAAATCAGATAGACACAAATTAGGAACCATGTTTGCAAGAAGCTAACCATGGATCCTGGGCATGCTTGAATTTTTTCTTTATTATACTTTTTAAAAATATGAATGTAACACACATACACACATATCTATACATACATGTGCATACATACATATGCATATCTCAATGTATATATATTCAAGTATATAAATATATTTAGCTATATACTATTTTATCACCAGCTTGATTCTAACATCTTACTATTTTAATTCTATATCTAAGTTCTGCAAAATGGCTCAGTTGATAAATGTGGAGCCACAATCTCAACACACAGTCTTCCATATGACTTATCTTCAGGAATCTGAGCCAGAGGCAAGAAGCATTAAGGGCTTCACTCCTACTTATTAATGTCTACCTAGTTCTTTTCTTGTCTGGAGGTTTCATTCTCAGGGAAATCTCTACCTGTTGGGGACCTTCCCTCTCTTTACTGACTCATTTTTCATATGAATGATGAACTCTACCTTAGGAATCAGTCAGCTCTTGAAGTGTTTTATATTTGGAAATATCTGACTTAACCAAGTCTTGCCTATCAATCTATTCTTGTTCTATTACAATCTAGTGAAATTTTATAAAATTGAATGTTATAAAAACTGTGATGATATGTCATAACTATGGAGTTCTAGCCAGGCTGGGGCTGTGTGTGCCCTGGAAACCATGGAACAACCCACTGGCATCAGGAGGACTGGCTGAAAGAGAGAGGATGAGGGCACAGGAAGAGGACACAGGATTTGCAGAGGGATTTTCCCCTGTGAATAAAGTACTATGCATTTCCCCAGTCTGTCTTCAGGAAAGCACATTGCAGGCGTTATGATGATCCTAGTTTTACAGATGAAAAATACAAGATTCAGTAAAATTACTTGTCCAAGATCACACTGCTATTGAATGGGGCAATCATTGCTCAGTGGTTTTAATTTTCCAGATTCTTTATCCTTATTGAATGAAGCTGATGGATAGCCTGTCTAGAAATGGATAAGTTAGAAAAAGTTGATAATGTATTTCAGAGACCCACTGTCTCACCTTAGAGTCTCAAGCATTAGAGTCAAGAATTTTACTCCTTTCATGGTCACAGCCAGCTCTAAACTCAGTGGGGTACAGCTAAGGCAATAATAGGGAAGATCTGCAGGTTCAAATCCAAACTTGGTCATTTAACCAGTTGCTTTAAGTGAGCAACTGTGCAAATTTGTGCATGGCTGTTACCCAATAGAAGCCTCCATTTTTAAAATTATAAATTGGTAATAAAGATAATATGTACTCAATAGGATTTTTAATGAAGATTAAATGTGAAAATCTTCAGAAGTGGTTTTTCAAACTGTAAATAAAAATGCTGAATGTTATTTTTTAAAGTAATTATTAAATAAGTGATATGAGTGACATTAAAAGTTCTAACTGTTCAAAAATATCTCCCCCTAGTAGAATGTCCTTATATCTAAAATTCATTTGATTAAAGTTTTGTTTGCAAACAAGCATTATAAATCAATAAAGTTCCTATAAATAAAAAGTTTTCTAAAAAGTTTAATTGCATCATTGATATAGTTCAGTTAAGTTTATTACATTAAGTACTGTTGCCTATTAGGAACTAGACCTCTGAGGGTCTGGAATAAAATGTTTTTAAAATAGCGTGCTTTAGATTTTGGGTGAAGTCCTGTAGAGCAACATCATTTCTAGTGATAGAAAACAGACATCTCAGTGACAGGGTTGGGTATTTAAGCTTTATGACAGAATTCAGGGCCATTCAGGCTTGAGCTCTAGGAAAACTTACATTCTTAGAATTTAATTTTTAATCCAGAGTACTTAACTCTTACACTATCGGCTCAAAGCATTTTTTAAAAAACTCTAATTTGAGAACTCAAGTAAATATTTTCCTTTAATCTAAAAGCCTTGAATTACTACTTTTACCCAAAGCATTATCTTCAGTTAGACTCCATGGGCTCTCAACAGTCACATTCCATCATGGACAGTTCACAGCTAGACTCTGGATAGGTTCTCAATGTAGGTTCCAAAAACCTCCAAAAACGTTGTATTAAGTTGTAAATACACATGAACTTGTAGGCAAACATGATGAAAGTCAGGAATGCCGCAAAGATATTTCTATTACTAAATTAAAATGACAAATGGAAATGGAACTGCTCAGCAGTTCAAAAATACTATGAAATTATTTGGAATGCATTTGCAACCCACTGTTTGTTCCTCAGATTTATGGTAGGTGAGAAACACTGAAATGGAATTCATTTGTTATATATTAAAAAATAATGATACATTATTTTTTTTTGTCCTTTAAAATATTTATTAGTAAAGCAATACATTTTATTGTAAAAGATGTAAAACAATGATAAAAAATACCCAGGAGTCCATTATCTTTCTTATATCCATTGTTTTTTTAGTATGAATTTTTTTTTCTCATGTTATTTCTTTTTTTTTTTAATTTTTTATTGTTGGCTGTTCAAAACATTACATAGTTCTTGATATATCATATTTCACAATTTGATTCAAGTGGGTTATGAGCTCCCATTTTTACCCCATATACAGATTGCAGAATCACATCAGTTACACATCCATTGATTTACATATTGCCATACTAGTGTCTGTTGTATTCTGCTGCCTTTCCTATCCTCTATTATCCCCCCTCCCCTCCCCTCCCCTCCCCTCCCCTCCCCTCTTCTCTCTCTGCTCCCTCTACTGACATTCGTTTGTCCCCCTTATATTATTTTCCCCTTCCCCTCACTTCCTCCTGTATGTACTTTTGTATAACTCTGAGGGTCTCCTTCCATTTCCATGCATTTTCCCTTTTCTCTCCCTTTCCCTCCCACCTCTCATCCCTGTTTAATGTTAATCTTGTTCTCATGCTCTTCGACCCTACTCTGTTCTTAGTTACTCTCCTTATATCAAAGAAGACATTTGGCATTTGTTTTTTAGGGATTGGCTAGCTTCACTTAGCATAATCTGCTCTAATGCCATCCATTTCCCTGTAAATTCTATGATTTTGTCATTTTTTAAAGCAGAGTAATACTCCATTGTGTATAAATGCCACATTTTTTTTATCCATTCATCCATTGAAGGGCATCTAGGTTGGTTCCACAGTCTAGCTATTGTGAATTGTGCTGCTATGAACATCGATGTAGCAGTGTCCCTGTAGCATGCTCTTTTTAGGTCTTTAGGGAATAGACCAAGAAGGGGAATAGCTGGGTCAAATGGTGGCTCCATTCCCAGCTTTCCAAGAAATCTCCATACTGCTTTCCAAATTGGCTGCACCAATTTGCAGTCCCACCAGCAATGTACAAGTGTACCCTTTTCCCCACATCCTCGCCAGCACTTGTTGTTGTTTGACTTCCTGATGGCTGCCAATCTAACTGGAGTGAGATGGTATCTTAGGGTGGTTTTGATTTGCATTTCTCTGACTGCTAGAGATGGTGAGCATTTTTTCATGTACTTGTTGATTGATTGTATGTCCTCCTCTGAGAAGTGTCTGTTCAGGTCCTTGGCCCATTTGTTGATTGGGTTGTTTGTTCTCTTATTGTCTAATTTTTTGAGTTCTTTGTATACTCTGGATATTAGGGCTCTATCTGAAGTGTGAGGAGTAAAGATTTGTTCCCAGGATGTAGGCTCTCTATTTACCTCTCTTATTGTATCTTTTGCTGAGAAAAAACTTTTTAGTTTGAGTAAGTCCCATTTGTTGATTCTAGTTATTAACTTTTGTGCTATGGGTGTCCTATTGAGGAATTTGGAGCCCGACCCCACAGTATTGATGATACATTATTTTTATAATAACATAATTGAAGGAAGATAGACCAGCGTGGACCCCAGAGAAAAATCACTTTATATAATTCATAATTCATCTGCTAACTACCTAGTTACATGGTTAAGATATAGTTTGAGTGCATCTTCCAAAGGTTCATATCTAGAGGCTTGACCTTCAGTGTGGTGGTGATGTTAAAGTAGAAGAGACTTTAGGATGTGGATTCTAGTTCAAGGTAATTGCACATCATGGGGCCACCACCCTTGAAAGAGATTAGTGCTAATCTCACAGAGTTAGTTAGTTCTCACACAATTGGGTTGTTATAAAGCAAGACTACTCTAGGCACTTGGTTGGTTCTGCATAGAGCAGTTTCCCTTTCTGTTTCTCTACCATGTTGTGATACAGTGGATGTTCCTTTCCAGACGTCAGATAGATGAGGACACCTGATCTTCAAGTTTCAGCCTACAAAACTGGAAGTTAAATACATGTCTCTTTATAAAATACTCAGTTCAGCTATTTTATTATAGCCACAAAAAATGTACTAATATGCTAGGTAATTTTAATGTCTCCATGCTTCAGTTTCTTTATCTTCAAGCTAGGATAATGGTGGTATTTACTTCATAGCTTCATTGTTGGGATTATATGAAATATTACAAGAACAGAGTGGTGTATGTCATGTGCACACTTAATTGTTGTTCATAATCATATTACAAAACACAGAAAAACAATGTCCAAGTCTACACCTATTTTTATGCAACAATATTTGGAACACCAAGTGGGAACAAAAAAAGGGGCCTGGTGGAGAGACAAACCGAAATGCTGAATCAAATAAGTGAATGAAGCCACTAAATAAAGCCTAAAGGTGCACAGAGTGGGGACACCAATTGGAGAGGGAAGTAGAGAAGAAAACCCTGACATATGAAGCAGTGATAGTTGATTCAAGACTTTAACAAGAAGGAGAAAGTCTCCTAGAAGACCTAGCAGAGGAATCATCTTGGTAGAGGGAACAAGATGGATGCCCTGATGGATTATCCCTCTGTAGTTGTACCACTTAATCAACTTTTGTAGATGTATAAATCTTTAATTGAAAAATAAAATGTCATCTAAGAGAAAGAATAAGACTGAAAATCTGTACTTCTATGGAATTTTTAACAAGTTGCACATTCTTTCTCTCATGGCTTGGGGCCAAGTACACATCTTCTTTTACACATCTGTAGAAGTGTGGAGGAAGATGTGAAACTGCTACAGCAAAAGGACCCTTTCCCCGCCATGTTCAACAAGTATTGCTAATGGAAGATGCTGTTCTGTTCTATGCCACAGACTCAGGAGAGAAGAAAGTCACCAACATAAATGAAAGACATGAAGTACGTAGTATTGCCTTATGGTATCTAGGTAATTGATTTGAATAACATTTGTGCTTCTTCCTTAGTCTTTTGGAAAAATTACATAACTAAGGCAGGCAACTCTCTGACGTAATAAAATAGAGCTTCTTTCTCAAATAATTGAACAAGACTAACATCATTACAGGTAGGAGTATTTGGCCATCTTAGAACATATTTAGTTCCTTATCCTGGAACTATTACTTCTTAGTAATAGTATACTTAGGCCAAGAGAAAGTTATTCTTTTTTTTTCTGATAAGTTCATTGGCACATAAGCCCTCATGCCTACTGAAAAGGGACCTCAGCATCTTCTATATGTATATCTAGGAATTGTCAGGCCTCAGAGAATATTTCTTAGAAACTCTTAATATGATAATTCTTCATATCACATTTGCCTAATTTGAGCTTTGGAACATTTGATTTCACTTGTTTTTTTTCAACAATTTATGAAGTAGACGTGATTATCCCCATTTTGTAGATGATGAAATTGAGGATCTGAGAGGTCACAGAAATTGGGCCAAGTTTCCACATCTTGCTAATTGTAAAACTGAGTCACAAACCTGTAAAGTTAGATGCTATCCTATTTTTCACTACATGACCGCATCCCACAATAATCATTTCCTCTGTTGGTATCATGCTTTGCCATTTTCAAAGAGCTTTTGCAAACACAATTTGATCTTATTACCTTTATGAAGTGGGTTGACAGAGCTGATCTTATAGCTGAGAATACTTAGCCCCAGAGGGATTAAGTGACTGGAGAACAAACTTGGTACTTATTTTATCTAATAGCACTGGCTCCTTCTGTGTGAAAGATGTTCTTTTAGGGACTGCAATTAGACTGGGTCTTCAGACCTGGCCTGAGACAAAGCTCATCTTCTCCACTACTCTGCAGACCCCTCTTCATTGACCTCAGTTGTGTGATTTCAGGGCACTCTGACACATGTCAGAATTCTCCTCTTCCGTGTCCTTTGGGCCAGGAGACTTGTAAGCTGTTTGCAGAATTCTAGAAGATAGCTCAATGCTCATTTAAGTTTAAAAACTTTGCCTTGAGATATGCTCGAGTTTTGACACTGTAATTTATTTTAGCATATTAAGGTTTCTGAGAAATATTATATATAAGAAACCAGTTTAAATCATCTAAATAGCACAACCTCAAAAATTCAGAACAGCTTTTTAACATGCTAAAGCTTACTAATGATTTGTGAAACAAAGCACAACATTCATGACCAAGAGGGTTGAGGGATGCTGGGAAAGATAACAAGACCACTGCAAATAAATTAAGAAATGAGCTACAGACAGTGAGGTGAGCATTAGCAGATACGTAAGCTTCCAACACCTTTCTGTCACCTTAGCACAGCTCTCCACATAGGCATGAAATGTGAGGGGGGGCATTTGGAGGGACTGTTACATAATTTTATGATCTTATATAATTTTTTAAAAATATTACAAGTGACCACACTAAAAGCGCTTGGGAGAGAACAGCTAATTTAAAATGTTAATACATTAAAGTGAATTGGCTGTATTTTTAGGGAAGCCTGGTATTTTTCTTCCTTTCTTTCCTGTACTCTCAAATTGCCCCTTACTTTTTCCTCCTTTTTCTTCTATTTTTTTATTTTCGTAATATAGTTATTAATCAAAAGTTAATCATCAAGCTGGGCACGGTGGTGCATGCCTATAATCATAGCAACTTGAGAGGCTGAGATAGGAGGATTGCAAGTTCAAGGCAGCCTCAGTAACTTAGTAAGACCCTGTCTCAAAATAAAAAAATAAAAAGGGCTGGGATGTAGCTTAGTGCTTAAGTATCCCTGGGTTCAATCTCCAGTTCCAAAAAAAAAAAAAAAAGAATTAATCACCAAAATTTAGCTTATTGATGCAACCAGGTGTGCACTTCCTAAAAATAATGTAAACTGCAAAAACGACAGAATCTCATCCATATTTCAAGAAATGTAATTATGATAGTGAACCAAAAGAGAGTTCAACTGTTACAGGGATGTAGGTAACAATGAACAAAGGTGCAAATAATTTATAAATGTAACCAACCTGGGATAAGAGAGTCAATCTTCCCCATCAACAAAGCACCTCTCTTAGTAACTCTTACTGTCCTGTATCTTATAAAATTAATATTCTTTTTGTACAAAGCTTAAAGTAACATCTCACATAGGAAGATAAACCAACATTTTAATGGATTGATCCCAATTTTGTTTTAATTTTCAATATTTTTCTAATTTTAATAAGGTGACTAAAAGAACATACAAGTAATTGAATCAAAAATAATGAACTATCGATTCCTTTTTTGTGAATTCATTCTGCTCCTTGGCTTACACTTTGAGACCATAGTGTATTTTATGAGCAAATTATAGTACACGAGGCGGAATGTGAAGAAGAAATGACAGCTATGATTTTCTCATTAAAATAAACCTAAAACAATGTTTGCATTCAGAATTAACCAAGCTTTTTAATATGTCTTAATTTTATGATACTGACTGCCACTGAAAATCTATAGAGTATATAAGCTACAAACCCATCACTGTCACTCAGAATTTTAGCAATCTTTTCTTAATGATTTTAAACAAACACACGTAATTAAAAATTTAAAGGATGCAGAAGAACATACAAAATTGTTTCTAAAGCTAAATAATTCGTCCTTGCACCACCTTCATGGTTATAGATCCAGTTAGAACAAATAGAGAATGGAAAGGATTTTTTTTAAAACCTCCTGACAACAATATATGGAGCAAGCTGCTTAAAGCAATATATGGCTCTATTTTGTTTTATACATCTAGCTTGGGATATGCCTGGGAAATCTTTCTAACCGTTTTTGCTAGTATTTACAGTATTTAAATTAGCAAATCACTTTCTTTCATTCAAAGTGGACGGTACATGGTTAACAGACTCAAAGTGCAACTAACCAAACAATATATGCACTTAAAAGACAGAATCTGAAAGGATATTGATTATCCTTCCCCCCCCCCCGCCCCGTTTATTGCTTTGTGTGTAGGAGAACACTACCCTTTGAACTGAGACATTTTTCTTCTTTCGCCTTTTTTTTTTCATTATAAACATCCAAGCTTCCTTAAATATCAAAAGATCCCAGAACCATACCTGAAATAAAAACTGTTTCCCTTCATGTAATTATCAAGGGGCTTTTAGAGTATCTTTCTCCAGCGATTACAGGGTATTTCCACATAGGCTGTCATTTTAAGGTGAAAAATTTGCAAGGACAGTCACACCATCTGTCATCAAATGGGTTCCCTGACACCCAGAGCTGCTCTGAAATGGCCAGCGGCTTCATGCATAACAAAGACCTTGCCCCTTGGCATTGTTTATTCCTTGACCTGTGCAGAGAGTCCTTCAAAAGGGGCTTTACTGAAACCATTTCAGGGCTGCTTTTCAGGGGCAAGGTTTTCTAAAGAAAAAAAAATTATTTATGCATATAGGAAATTTGAAATGCTCTGACCTTCAATCTAAATCAATAGAATAAACTCTATAGAAGAACTTTGTTATTAGCTTTATTTCTGTAATCCTTGAATACAAATCTACTTAGCGTCATTATTTATTTTTCTTTTCTGCTTTTGAGAAATTCTTCAAAATATAATTTAGACGTTAAGCATTCCCTATATAAAGACAGAATGTATAGATTAAATGAAACTGGACCATTCAACTACAGAAGTTATGCCATAAGAAGTTAAAAAAAATGCACCTCTGATCCACAAAACCTTAGTCCCTCTTACTGTGAAAGTCACAGACCAGCTATTCTTACTGCCATGTCAAGTACCACTTACCACTTGCAAATACAATACAGTACAATCACACTGTAGGTCACTTGCACCCAAAGAAGGATTACAATGATAGTTGACAATATTTAAGAAAGAAACACACAAAAAGAGACAAAGGTCACCTATTGTGAAACATTTTTATGAAGAAATGTATACTCTTCTATGCCTGACACATAAAGATATCACGGAGGCTTCTACTTTTGCAATTCACCATTGCTGCAAAATGTGTGTTCCTCAACTTTGTGAAATCTAAGCTAGGGGTCTTTGAAGACACTGGGGTTGAAAATTAGGCAGATCATTGTTAAGAGAAGCTGCAGCCATTTCTAGGAATGAATGAATAAACACAAAAGGATATTCCCTCTGTCAACATAATTAATGGCAAGATTTTATGAGCTTCATTTAGTCCCCAAGACATAGTTATATACAATACATGGAGTGTGTGTTTATGTGCACATAGTATAAATATGTAAAAGTCACATCATTAAATCTTTTATATGTCTGTATTCATAATACACAAAGCTGTTTTTAAATTATTTAAAGATCTATTCTCTCTTCCATATACATTAATACTAATAAGAGTTGCCGTCAACATCAAAGGAAAGCTAGACCCCTAATTAGAGTTCCAATCTGCCTTGAGAGTTGCACTGCAGAGAGAACAAATATGAAATAAGTTCAGCATTAGGGAAACTAATAATCTGTCCTCGTTTTCCATTTCTTATTGTAAGAATTCAGTGATTTCTTAACAATAAGATATACTTATTTTCTATCACAATACATGGGCCTTAACTTTCACATGAACAATTTTTAAAGAAAAAGATAACAGTGAAAACATAAAGGCATCCCATCTTCATATAGTATGAAATGGGGAACTATGATAGCTCCCGAAATTTTACATACATCTAAATTTTGTAATTTCTGATACTACCTTTCTTTTGTTTTAACAAGTCTTTTGTTTATCATTTTGACCATATGCTTGTTGTCTTTCAAATAACTCATTCTCATTCTTTGGAAGTTTTCTGATTATCTACTATACCACTATTGAAAACACCAGCTCTTTATTAAGGAAACATTTCGTAAGAAATCTATATGTACTATAAATTTTGCTAGACGTTGCAAAGAAAGAAAGAGAGAGAGAGAGAGAGAGAGAATTGCCCTCCTTTTATTATATGTTGGATGTGTAAAGAAGGAAGTAACTAAACAAACAGTTAAGTATGTGATGAGAGCAAATTCTGATATCAAAGTAATATACATTACTGATATATATTACTAATTACAGATGTTTAAGGATCTCAAGTGAGAAAGAACATACATCCTATGATTTTAATTTGACTGCTACTTTAATTTTCATATCTGGGATAGACTCTCAAAATTATACTTATGACAAATTGTATACACTTATAAAAATACAGAATAGTATAATAGTTTCACATATTTATGCCAGTTTCACTAATTATCAGCTCACAGCAATAATGTTTAACTAAAAAAATCTAAAGAATCTAAAGAAGAACTAATGCCACTTCTTCCCAAACTATTTCATAGAATTCAACTGGTGGGAACCCTTCCAAAGTCATTCTATGAAGCCAGCATTACCCTGACACTAAAACCAGACAAGGACACAATAAAATAAGAAAAGAAAACTATAGATCAGTAACCCTGATGGAAATAAATGCAACACTCCTTAGCAAAATATTAACAAATTAAATCCAACAGCATATCAAAAAGATCAAAGACCATGATCAAGTCAGTTTTATTACAAGGAGTCAAAAAGGGTCAACATACACAAATTAATAAACACTGTACATCAAGCAAACAGAATTAATGATTTTTTAAAGTCAGGATTATATCAATGGATAGAGAAAAAAAATCATTTGGTAAAATTCAACATCCTTTCATGATAAAAGGATCCTACCTCAACATAAGAAAGCCCAGATAGGACAAAAATCATAGCCAACATCATAGTAAACAGGGAAAAAATGAAGTATTTCCTCTAAAATCAAAATAAAACAAGGGTGTCCACTTTCGCTGATTTTATTCAATATAGTACTAGGAATTTTAACCAGAGCGAGTTGGCAAGAGAAAGAAAAGGCATAAAAAAGGAGGAAGTTATATTATTATTCTTTGTAGATCATATGATTGAATACTTAGGAAAAAACTTAATAAATCAAGTTATTTCATGAAATCAAAAGGAAAGTAACACTCCCAAATTCATTCTATGAAGCCAGTATGTCCTGATACAAGATAAGACAAAGACACATCTAGGAAAAAAAATTACAAGCCAAATTCCATGATGAACATAGATGCAAAATTTCTTAATAAAATATTAGCAAATCACATTAACAACATATAAGAAGATAATTCACTTGACCAAGTGGGCCTTATCCCACAGATTCAAGGCTGGTTCAACATACCTAAATCATCACTAAATAGAATTAAGAACAAGAAACATATAATCATCTCAATAGGTAAAGACAAGGCCTTTGATAATATAGCAGCCACTCATGTTAAAAACTCTGGAAAACAAGGGATAGAAGAAACTTATCTCAGCCTTATACAGGCTATAAATGACAAACCCAAAGCCAACATCATACTGAATAGACAAAAACTGAAAGCATTTCTTCTAAAATCAGTAACAACACAAGAATGTACATTCTTATCACTTTTACTCAATATAGTCCTTGAAACTCTAGCCACAGCAATCAGGCAAGAGAAGGAAATTAAAGGGATACAAGTGGGAAAAGGAGAAGAAGTCAAATTATTTCTGTTTGCTGATGACATGACCCTATGTCTAGATGATTCAAAAAATTCCACCAGAAGACTCCTAGAACTCATAAATGAATTTAGCAAACTAGCAGGATACAAGATCAACCCTCAAAATGCAAGAGCTTTCCTGTATTCCAACAGCAAGTCAGCTGAATAAGAAATCAAGAAATCGATACCTTACATAATATCTTAAAATAAATACACAAATAAATAAATAATAAAATACCTAGGAATTATCTAACCAAGGAACTGAAAGATCTCTTATCAGTAGATGGATGAATCAAGAAAATGTGATACATAGAAACAATGGAGTTTTACTCAAACATAAATAAGAATGAAATAATGGAATTTGCTGGTAAATGGAGAAATAGAGAAAATCAGGCTAAATGAAATAAGCCAGACTCAGAAAATCAAGGGTCTAAGGTTTTCTCTCATAGTGGAAGCTAAAGTAAAACAAAGGAAAGCAGGCAGTGAGGAGAGGGGATCAGATATCAGGAAGATACACAGATCAATGAAATAGAAAGGAGGAGGGAAGAAAAAGGAAAAAATATGAAATGAATTTTGCTGAATCATGTTATATACCTATGTAAAAATACAAAACAGAATATCTCCTTTGCTTATATGTAAAAAGTACCAATCAAAAATAAGTAAAGGTGTTAAAGGAAGATCAACAGAACAGAGGAGAGAGAAAAGAGGAATGGAGAATAGAAGGAAAGGATAGGGGAATGAAGATTAAAATCAAATCCCTGGTATGTATAATTATGTCAATGTAATATAAATTATATAAATTATATTTATAATATAATATATTATATATATAATATAATTTATTATTATACAATATAATATATTATATATTTATAATAAAATACTATAGTGAAAAGAAAAATGAAACGTACTTAAAAAAAATAAGAAAAACCTAAGTCAGCATCAAAGACTATCAGAATTAATGAACTAATTCAGTAAAGTACCAGAATACAAAAGATCATAAAATCCAGTAACTTTTCTAAAACCCATAATAAATTCAAACTCTGAAACAACTAAAGGAAAATATAGCAGAAACATTTGAATGTATTTGGTATGGGTAACAATTTCCTGGTTAGGATTCCAAAAGCATAGGAAAGAAAAGCAAAAATTGACAAATGGGATTTCATCCAACTTAGGTTCTGTGCAGCAAATGATCAGCAGAATGAAGGAACCTACAGAATGGGAGACAATATTGCTGGCTATTCACGTGATTGAGGGTTAATATACAGAATGTATAAATAACTCAAAATTTTTTTAAAAGATAACCCAATTTAAAAATGGACAAATGGTCTGACTAGACACCTCTCAAAAGAAGAAATACAAATGGTCAATTATTATAATTTAAAAAATGTTCAATATCATTAGCCTTTGCGGAAATCCAAATCAAAACTATGAAGAGACCATTGCAGCCCAATTAGAATTCCTATAAAAAAACAAATAACAAGTGATTTTGAGAATATGGATGAAAAGGATTCAAATGTGGAGTCAAAAAAGAAACAGAGAGAGAGATAAAGAGAGAAGAAAAGAAGGAAAGGAGGAAGAGAGGAAGGGAGGAAGATAGGGAGGAAGGGAGGGAGGGAGGGAGGGAGGGAGAGTGGGACCATGCGTCCTAAAAGAAGAGTGATTATTAGGGACAGGAAGAGTGCCAGGGTTGGGAACAGGGCTAAGGTTGAGAAAAAGGTGGATGTATATAATCAATGTATGCTTGATGCATGTTTAGAAACATCACAGTGAATCTCATTAATTTGTACAATTCATATGTGCTGATAAATATCAAAAATTCATGGTAGCCAAGAAAGGAATAATCTGAGGAAACTTGGTATCCCTTAAACCAATTAATTCAAGATAGAATAAAGATTTAATATCATGAATGAAATTCTAAAGTATGAAACAACATTATGAAGGTACTTTTATTATCTTGTAGTGAGTGGGGAAAATCATTCTAAGCACATTGAGAAAACCAGGAATTATAAAGTGAAGTTTATTTCATAAAATTTAATAGCTTGTCTAAAGAAAAAACTATGAAAAAGGTTGAAACAGTAATAATATGGTCAAAATTTGCAACACAAAACAAAGAAATACTGTCCTGTATATACAAAGCCCTTGAAATCACTAAGCCCTTGATATCACTTTATAAAGTAAAACTATATAGCCACTAAAATTTATACAAGTGGATATTTATGGTGAGGTACAAATATTCTCAATATTAAATAAAAAAAGTTACAAAGAAAAATATAGAGTGTGATCTCACTTATATAAAGATTGACACATTTGTATATGTATTCAAAAATATGCATTGATCGATGTCTCAAAATAAATTCAGTCAAATCTGTAAAAAAAGGAACCAAAGTACCATGTTATTCCATTCATAAGTATTTCCGTATATATCTCAGAAAAAATAACCACAATACTATAACAACAAAAATTTGCAATAATTCATTAATGTCATCCATATCTGGCCAAAGTCCAAATTAAATCCATTTTCAAATATCATTTTAAAAATTTATTTAAGTAAGGATGAGATAAGACTTACGTATTGTGATTGATAGAAAGGGCCCTAAGTCTCCTTTATTCCATCAGTTCTCCTTGTTTTTCTATCTTCTTTTTTATCTATTTCAATGTGTTACTTTAAGAAAATAGAGATTTTATTCTATAGATTTTCCCCACAGTCCAGATGTTGCTAATTGCATATTTTTAGTCATTTTTGGAAATTGCTATGGTAATAATCATTACTCTGAAAATTGTTAAAGCGCTAACATAGTGAGAAGAAAGATCATGGATATATCTTGCCTTTCTGGCATGAAATATTTGAACATACAAAATTCTTTTATAGAAAAGAAGAGCGGCTAACAAATGCAGAAGAAATAACATAAGTAGAAAAATCACCATTTTGAAACTTCTATTCAAATAATGAACCTATGTTGTGACCATTAATGATGGTAACCATCATTTGTAAGAAGTTAATGGGGAGACCACAGAGGAGGCCAGCAGCCACCATGTTGGTAAACTGACGTCACCACACCTGTTTTTGACTGACCGCAGCTCATTCAGCCATAGAACAGGTAATTTCAGGCTGCAATTCGCCTGCGGCTTGCAGACAGATTGCTAGGGTTCAGCGCCTGGGGGCTTCTTAAAATCTGATCTTATCGGAGTGAACACGGAGCGCGGGGCGGCCGAGTCCCGGCTCCCGGAGCCGTCCCGGAACCGCCCTGGCTCCGGGCTGCGGAGCCTGCGGAGGCTGCTTCTTGGACCCTGCTAATATCAGAGCAAACACGAAACACCAAGAGGCCGAGTTCCGGCTCCCGGAACTGAGCCCGCGGGGACTGCTTCTTGGAGCTTACACTTATAGGAGCTTACACCGAGCACAGAGCGGCCGAGTTCCGGCTCCCGGAACCGTCCCGGAACCGCCCTGGCTCAGGGCTGCGGAGCCCGCGGAGGCTGCTTCTTGGACCCTGCTACTATCAGAGCATACACCAAACACTAGGCGGCCGAATTCCGGCTCCCGGAACTGAGCCCGCGGGGGCTGCTTCTTGGAGCCTACACTTATAGGAGCTTACACCGAGCACGGAGCGGCCGAGTTCCGGCTCCCGGAACTTCCCTGGACCGGGGCTGGGAGCCCGCGGAAACTGTGTCTCGGTCCGGGTCCTGCTGAGGGCAGGTCAGGACTCACCCATTGCTTGGGTTGCCTGGCAAGGGGAACGAAATGCTGCCATTCGCATAGGATACCAACATGGCAGAGATCTGATGTCAGCAGAAAGCGGTGGAGGAGAGATCTTCATCAATACCAGCGGTGACATAAGCAGTTGGTCTCCTGGTAAGGGGGGTGAGGCTCAGTCACCCGAGTCTCCTCAATTTGTCCTCGAGCCAGAGGGAAGGAGCCGGGCCGCCGCCAGCCCCCGGAGCAGGCCCAGCGGCTCGCCAGCGTGGTGACCGCGTGACCCCAATTGGAGAGGGGGCGGAGCGGAGCCGCCACCCACACCCGCCAGGTGGGCAGACCCACGACCCAGTAGTACATGGGCGTGGTAGGAGGGGCAGGGCAGAGCCGCCCTTCGCGCTTGCAAGGTAAACAGACCTGTGACAGCCTGGCGGGTCAGGCCCAGTGGCCTGCCAGTGTGGTACACACGTCACCCCAACTCGAGTAGGGGCAGAGCAGATCCTTATCCCACGCCCGGATCAGGCCCTGCCGGTGTGGTGGTCACGTGACCCCAATTGGAGTGGGGGTGGAGCGGAACCGCCACCCGTGCCCGCAGGGTGAGCAGACCAGTGATCAACCTGCAGATCAGGCCCAGGGGTCCGCAGGCGTGGTAGGAGGGGCAGGGCAGATCCGCCGCCCGCGCCTTCAAGGTAGGCAGACCTACAACAGACCTGCGGATCAGCCCAAGAGCCTGCCAGCGGGGTACAAATACCACCCTAATTGGAGTAGTGACAGAGCAGAGTCGCCTCCCTTGCCAGGAACAGACCCAGCATCCTGCAGGCGGGGTAGTCACGACACCCCAGTTGGAGTAGGGGCAAAGCAGAGCCTCCACTCGTGCCCGAAAGGTGGGCAGATCTGCGACCGACCAGCAGGACAGGCCCAGTGGCCTGCTGGTACGACAGACACGTCACCCCAATTGGAGTAGGGGCAGAACAGAGCCGCCACCAGCTCCCAGAACAGGCCCAGTGACCTACCGGCGTGGTAGCCACGACACCCCAATTGGAATAAGGAGAGAGCAGAGCCGCCGCCCGCACCTGCAGGAAAGATACGCAAGCAGTATGAAAAGACAAGGAAAGAAAGGACCACAAGCAATGCAGGTCAACGCAACTTTAGAAGAGGTAACAGCTGCAGCAGATGGAATGTCAGATAAAGAATTCAGGATATACATGCTTCAGATGATCTGGAGTATCAAGGAAGACATTAAACAGCAAAATCAGACAATGAAAGATCACTTCGACAACGAATTACGCAAACAAATCCAGGAAGCAAAGGATCAACTATACAGGGAGATAGAGGTTATAAAAAACAAGCAATCAGAAATCCTAGAAATGCAGGAAGCAATAAACCAACTTAAAAACTCAATGGAGAATACTACCAACAGAGTAGAACACTTAGAAGATAGAACATCAGACAATGAAGACAAAGTATTTCAACTGGAAAAGAACATAGACAGCTCAGCAAGACTGTTAAGAAACCATGAGCAGAACATCCAAGAAATATGGGATAACATTAAGAGACCAAACTTAAGAGTCATTGGGATACAGGAAGGTACAGAGCTCCAAACCAAAGGAATGAGCAGTCTATTCCATGAAATAATACAAGAAAACTTCCCAGACTTGAAGAATGAGACAGAATCCCAAATCCTAGAAGCCTACAGGACGCCGAATGTGCAAAATCATAAGAGATCCACACCTAGACACATTATAATGAAGATGCCCAACATACAGAATAAGGAGAGAATTTTAAAAGCTACAAGAGAAAGGAAGCAGATTACATTTAGGGGCAAGCCAATCAGGATAACAGCTGATCTTTCAACACAGACTCTGAAAGCTAGAAGATCCTGGAATAACATATTTCAAACACTGAAAGATAATGGGTTCCAACCAAGAATTGTGTATCCAGCGAAATTAAGCTTCAGGATGGAGAATGAAATTAAAACCTTCCACGATAAACAAAAGTTTAAAGAATTCGCAGCTAGAAAACCATCTCTTCAAAACATCCTAGCCAAAGTATTACAGGAAGAGGAAATGGAAAATAACAATGAAAACCAACAGTGGGAGGTAGGACAGTTAAGGGGGGGGGGAAACAATCAAAGAGGAAAACAAACAATGTTTAGTAACAGAAATAAACAAATATGGCTGGAAGAACAACCCATATCTCAATAATAACCCTAAATGTTAATGGCTTAAACTCACCAATTAAGAGACACAGGCTAGTAGAATGGATCACAAAACAAGACCCAACAATATGCTGCCTACAGGAGACGCATTTGATAGGAAAAGACATACATAGGCTGAAGGTGAAAGGTTGGGAAAAATCATATCACTCATATGGACTTCGGAAACAAGCAGGCGTGTCCATACTCATATCAAATAAAATAGATTTCAAGCCAAAGTTAATCAAAAGAGATAAAGAGGGACACTACATACTGCTTAAGGGAACCATACACCAACAAGACATAACAATCATAAATATTTATGCCCCAAACAATGGTGCAGCTATGTTCGTCAAACAAACTCTTCTCAAGTTCAAGAGTCTAATAGACCACCACACCATAATCATGGGAGACTTCAACACACCTCTCTCGCCACTGGACAGATCTTCCAAACAAAAGTTGAATAAGGAAACTATAGAACTCAATAACACTATTAATAACCTAGACCTAATTGACATATATAGAGTATACCACCCAACATCAAGCAGTTACACTTTTTTCTCAGCAGCACATGGATCCTTCTCAAAAATAGATCATATATTATGTCACAGGGCAACTCTTAGACAATATAAAGGAGTAGAGATATTACCATGCATCTTATCTGATCATAATGGAATGAAACTGAAAATCAACGATAAAAGAAGGAAGGAAAAAGCATACATCAATTGGAGAATGAACAATAGGTTACTGAATGATCAATGGGTTATAGAAGACATCAAGGAGGAAATTAAAAAATTCTTAGAGATAAATGAAAACACAGACACAACATATCGGAATCTATGGGACACATTAAAAGCAGTTCTAAGAGGAAAATTCATTGCTTGGAGTTCATTCCTTAAAAAAAGAAAAAACCAACAAATAAATGATCTCATACTTCATCTCAAAATCCTTGAAAAAGAAGAGCAAAACAACAGCAAAAGAAGTAGAAGGCAAGAAATAATTAAAATCAGAGCTGAAATTAATGAAATCGAAACAAAAGAAACAATTGAAAAAATTGACAAAACTAAAAGTTGGTTCTTTGAAAAAATAAACAAAATCGACAGACCCTTAGCGATGCTAGTGAAGAGAAGAAGAGAGAGAACTCAAATTACTAGCATACGGGATGAAAAAGGCAATATCACAACAGACACTTCAGAAATACAGAAGATAATCAAAAACTATTTTGAATCCTTATACTCCAATAAATTAGAAGATGGTGAAGGCATAGATAAATTTCTTAAGTCATATGATCTGCCCAGATTGAGTCAGGAGGATATAGAAAACCTAAACAGACCAATATCAATTGAGGAGATAGAAGAAACCATCAAAAGACTACCAACTAAGAAAAGCCCAGGTCCCGATGGGTATACAGCAGAATTTTACAAAACCTTTAAAGAAGAACTAATACCAATACTTTTCAAGCTACTTCAGGAAATAGAAAAGGAGGGAGAACTTCCAAATTCATTCTATGAGGCCAACATCACCCTGATACCTAAACCAGACAAAGACACTTCAAAGAAAGAAAACTACAGACCAATATCTCTAATGAACCTAGATGCAAAAATCCTCAATAAAATTCTGGCGAATCGGATACAAAAACATATAAAAAAAATTGTACACCATGATCAAGTAGGATTCATCCCTGGGATGCAAGGCTGGTTCAATATACGGAAATCAATAAATGTTATTCACCACATCAATAGACTTAAAAATAAGAACCATATGATCATCTCGATAGATGCGGAAAAAGCATTTGACAAAGTACAGCATCCCTTTATGTTCAAAACTCTAGAAAAACTAGGGATAACAGGAACATACCTCAATATTGTAAAAGCAATCTATGCTAAGCCTCAGGCTAGCATTATTCTGAATGGAGAAAAACTGAAGGCATTCCCTCTAAAATCTGGAACAAGACAGGGATGCCCTCTCTCTCCACTTCTCTTCAACATAGTTCTCGAAACACTGGCCAGAGCAATTAGACAGACGAAAGAAATTAAAGGCATAAAAATAGGAAAAGAAGAAATTAAATTATCACTATTTGCAGATGATATGATTCTATATCTAGCAGACCCAAAAGGCTCTACAAAGAAACTATTAGAGCTAATAAATGAATTCAGCAAAGTGGCAGGATTTAAAATCAACACGCATAAATCAAAGGCATTCCTGTATATCAGCGACAAATCCTCTGAAATGGAAATGAGGACAACCACTCCATTCAAAATATCTTCAAAAAAAATAAAATACTTGGGAATCAACCTAACAAAAGAGGTGAAAGACTTATACAATGAAAACTACAGAACCCTAAAGAGAGAAATAGAAGAAGATCTTAGAAGATGGAAAAATATACCCTGTTCATGGATAGGCAGAACTAACATCATCAAAATGGCGATATTACCAAAAGTTCTCTATAGGTTTAATGCAATGCCAATCAAAATCCCAATGGCATTTCTTGTAGAAATAGAGAAAGCAATCATGAAATTCATATGGAAAAATAAAAGACCCAGAATAGCAAAAACAATGCTAAGCAAGAAGTGTGAATCAGGCGGTATAGCGATACCAGACTTCAAACTATACTACAGAGCAATAGTAACAAAAACAGCATGGTACTGGTACCAAAACAGGCGTGTGGACCAATGGTACAGAATAGAGGACACAGAAACCAATCCACAAAACTACAACTATCTTATATTTGATAAAGGGGCTAAAAGCATGCAATGGAGGAAGGATAGCATCTTCAACAAATGGTGCTGGGAAAACTGGAAATCCATATGCAACAAAATGAAACTGAATCCCTTTCTCTCGCCATGCACAAAAGTGAATTCAAAATGGATCAAGGAACTTGATATCAAATCAGAGACGCGCCGTCTGATAGAAGAAAAAGTTGGCTACGATCTACAGTCAGTGGGGTCGGGCTCCAAATTCCTCAATAGGACACCCATAGCACAAAAGTTAATAACTAGAATCAACAAATGGGACTTACTCAAACTAAGAAGTTTTTTCTCAGCAAAAGAAACAATAAGAGAGGTAAATAGGGAGCCTACATCCTGGGAACAAATCTTTACTCCTCACACTTCAGATAGAGCCCTAATATCCAGAGTATACAAAGAACTCAAAAAATTAGACAATAAGAGAACAAACAACCCAATCAACAAATGGGCCAAGGACCTGAACAGACACTTCACAGAGGAGGACATACAGTCAATCAACAAGTACATGAAAAAATGCTCAACATCTCTAGCTGTCAGAGAAATGCAAATCAAAACCACCCTAAGATACCATCTCACTCCAGTAAGATTGGCAGCCATTATGAAGTCAAACAACAACAAGTGCTGGCGAGGATGTGGGGAAAAGGGTACACTTGTACATTGCTGGTGGGACTGCAGATTGGTGCAGCCAATTTGGAAAGCAGTATGGAGAGTTCTTGGAAAGCTGGGAATGGAGCCACCATTTGACCCAGCTATTCCCCTTCTTGGTCTATTCCCTAAAGACCTAAAAAGAGCATGCTACAGGGACACTGCTACATCGATGTTCATAGCAGCACAGTTCACAATAGCAAGACTGTGGAACCAACCTAGATGCCCTTCAATAGACGAATGGATAAAAAAAATGTGGCATTTATACACAATGGAGTATTACTCTGCATTAAAAAATGACAAAATCATAGAATTTACAGGGAAATGGATGGCATTAGAGCAGATTATGCTAAGTGAAGCTAGCCAATCCCTAAAAAACAAATGCCAAATGTCTTCTTTGATATAAGGAAAGTAACTAAGAACAGAGTAGGGACGAAGAACAGGAGAAGAAGATTAACATTTAACAGGGATGAGAGGTGGGAGGGAAAGGGAGAGAGAAGGTAAATTGCACGGTAATGGAAGGAGACCCTCAGGGTTATACAGTGGAGGGGGTAGAGAGAGAGGAGGGGAGGGGAGGGGAGAGGTGGGGAGGGGGGAGGGTGGATGATGGGAAAGGCAGCGGAGCACAACAGACACTAGTATGGCAATTTGTAAATCAATGGATGTGTAACTGATGTGAATCTGCAATCTGTGTATGGGGTGAAGGTGGGAGTTCATAACCCACTAGAATCAAAGTGTGGAATATGATATGTCAAGAAATTTGTAATGTTTTGAACAACCCACAATAAAAAATTAAAAAAAAAAAAAAAAAAAGAAGAAGTTAATGGGAAACTTGATAATAGATTGATCAGGTTGGCAGCACCTGAACCCACTGATTAATATTAACATTATCAAACTGGAACAACAAGAAATTTCATGTGTTGTGATGTGATGCAAAGAATTACACAGCTCCCTCCATGAACCACTCTACCAATAAATAATTAACCAGACTGAATAAAGTCTCTAGATCCAGTGTAATTTTACAGGAAATATGGGGGATAGCCATACATGTTAACATCATAAAGATTCTGTCAGCATGTTCAGATTGAGGGAAATGTCAAACAAAAGAAAATAACCCAGGTTTCTTTGATGGATAAATGCTTTGAAAGATAATGTAGAGGAGTAACTGTTATATATTAAAGTATACTTAAGCCAACAAAAAGCCATATTAAGAACCTTGTGGATACTGATTCAAATGAATTAACACACATTGAGTCAGGGTAAAAAATACATATTTGAGTCAAGACGTAATTCTGGCCTTGGCATAATGTGTCCATTTTTTAAAATTCCTACTTGTTAACAATATGCATTGAAGTGTTAATGGAACACAATCTAGAGGGACACGTCCAACTAAGCTTCTTGTGACTGGATGACTTTGGTCTTTGCTTGTGTTTTTATTTTTCCTGTAATGTATAATTTACTTTTAAAAAATAAAAATTATTTTAAAAACCAAAAAAAGAAATGTTTATGGAAGAAATTATAGGTGTATGGAATTCCTTTTAAAGTGGAAAGATAAAGCAACATGGGCCACACAGAAAATGAAAAAAGATTTTTAAATGTTGATGATTACCAAAATAGACTGATATGCCTATTGGGTTTATCTGTATATGTGAACATTTTCATATTGATAGATATGCATTCTCTAACTAGAGGCTTGATTGCTTACCTTGCCTGAGCTCAAGAATGATGCTGATGAAATTTTAAGCATGATTTTTCCTTGAGCAATTCTTTCATGTTTTAGAATAAAGAGTTGTACACATTATAGGGAAAAGTTCCCCAACTGTGCTCAAATGCTTGCAACTCAAAGTGTGGTCTGTGGACCAACAGAACTGCCAAGTACCTCTAGAAGTGCAAAATCTCAGCTCTCATCATTCACCCAATGAATTTTGTACAAGATCCCCATGATATTCCTATACTCAAATAAGTCTGAGAAATAATGTTCTTTTTATGAATCTTTTTATGAATCTTTCCCCATTAGTTATGCATTTTGTTAAGCTTTGTTAAATCTTTACCTGTCACTGGCTCCTTTATAACTATATATAAGCAAATTTAAATGTATCTTGTATTAAAAATAAAATGAACAAACAAGCAAACATACCTGCCTCCAATTCAATCTTGAACTAGAACCCTTGGCTTCCATGAGAAGCTATTGTACGCTAAAGCCAAATCCCCTCTTTTATCTTATGAGGTTTCCATTCCCTGCAAACATAGAATAGTGACGCATAAAGGGCCTAACTGTTGTTCACATATATTTTCAGTGAAACTGGTTTCCTGCCCAGTTTCTACTGCTTTTCACAACTGAGAAGTCCCAAATATCCAGGGCTATTCATATCCATTCTCCCTGGGGAAGATTGACTACTCTATATTCCACAGTCATTCCCACCCAATATGTTTAGAATTATATTTATTGTCTTGTTTACTAAACTTTTCCTCTTTAGGGACATTCAAGTTTAGTTTGTAATAGAACCAACTACCCAGTCATACTAGTGTGAAAACTGAAAGTCATCCTTGATATCACCTACATATTATTGCAAGTTCAAACTAGGATGTTTCTTGTTCACACCCAGCATCACTCACATAGATTAATCAATAAATTTTTATGATAGTTAATTTTATGTGTCAACCTGGATTATGTTTTTTATGAGATGATCATTTAAATCAGTGAACAAAAATTCATTTAAATCAGTGAAAGATTGCCTTCCATAATGCAAGTGAGCCTCATCCAAACAGGTGAATGCCTGAACAAAACAGAAACATATAAACCAACAAATAAACAGACAACAGTCTCCCTAAGCAAGAAGGAATTCTCCAGCATATAGCCTTTCAAATTCATCTGCACCATCACTCTCCCAGGTCTCCAGGATGCCAGCCTTCAGACTGAAACTATGCCATAAGCTCTTCTGGATCTCAAGCTTGCTAACACATACTAGAGATTTAAAATTGCCAGTTCTATAATCATGTGACCCAATTCCATATAATGTTTCTATATATAGTTATATATCACTTAATGAAAAAATATATTCTGAGAAATGCATTGTTAAGCAATTTTATGTGTAAATATCATAGAGTATACTTACATAAACTAATTCAGCTATGACATCAGTAGGAAAATTAATTTATGGGATTACCATTGAATAATGCAGTCCATTGTTAAATAAAATGTTATTATGTGGTACATGACTGTACACACATACTATTTGTTCTGTTTCTCTGAAGAAACCTGAATAATACAGATAATTTTATTGATAAGTGTGGGGTTGCTATTAAAAATACTGCAAAATATGGAAATGGATTTGTAATTAAATGGAGGATGAAAGAGTTTTGAGGCATATGGTAGCAAATGCTTCGATTTGCTTGCTGAGACTGTTGTTAAGTATATGGACATTAAAGGTGATTGAATGGTGAGTTCTCAGATATAAATGAGGAAGGAACTGTGATCCATGTTATAAAGCCAAAACTTGACTGAAATATGTAATAGTGTTTTATGAAAGTTGAAGTTGAGAATGAATGACCTTGGATATTTGGTGGAAGATATTTCTAGTTAAAATGTCAAAAGTGTGCCCTGGTTTCTCCTTATTATTTGTAGTAAAATGCAGAACACATAGACCAACAGAATAGAATAGAAGATACAGAGGCAAAACCATACAGATATAGTAATCTGATTCTCAACAAAGGTGACAGAACATATGTTGGAGAAAACACAACCTTTTCAACAAACAGTGGGAGAAAATCTGGATATCCATAAGTAGAAGAAGGAATCTAGAGTCCCTATTTCTCACCCTTCACAAACATCAACTCAGAGTAGATCCAAGACCCAGGAATTGGGTCAGAAACTAGAAACTATTAGAAGAAATCATAGGGTCAAAACTTCAACACACAGATGCATGCATCAATTTCCTCAATGATTCCTAAAACTCAAGAAATAACACCAAGAATTAATAAATGGGATTGTATTAAATTAAGAAACTTCTACAGAGCAAAGTAAACAAGAAAATGAAGAAAAACTCTACAGAATCAGAGAATCATTGCCAACTACTCTTCTGACAGAGAATTAATATCCACAATACTCAAAAACTCACAAAACTTAACACCAAAAAAAAGAAGAAAAAGTAAAGAATAACCTAGTAAATAAATTGGCAAATGAAGTAAATGAATATTTTCCAAAAGAAGAAATATAAATGGTCAAAAATATGAAAAAATATTTAAAATTTTAACAGTCAGGAAAATGCAAATCAAAACTACAGTGAGATTTTATCTCACTCTACTTGGAATGGCAATTATCAAGAATGCAAGTGTTAGGATGAGGAGAAAAAAATTTACAATACACTGTTAATGGTATTGCAAATTAGTACATCCACTATGAAAGATAATATGAAGGAGTCTCAAAAGACTGGGAATGTAACTACCATATGACCCATCTATACCACTTTTCAATGTTTATCCAAAAGAATTAAAGTTAGCATACTATAATAATTCATGCATACCCATGTTTATAACAGCTAACTGCACAACAGTCAAGTTATAGAAAGTCTAAGTTTTCATCAATAGATAAATGGAAGAAAAGATGATATATATATACACAGTGGAATTTCACCCAGCCATAAAGAAGATTAAGAATTTCCTATAAACAAAAATGAACAGAAAAGGAGAACATCATTAAAAGTGAAATAAGTCAGATCAAAAATCAAGGGCTGTATGTTTTCTCTCAAATATGGAATCTAGACAGAAAAAGCAGGGGTCAGAGGCAGATCTCATGAAAATAGATGTGACACCAGTAGAATATAGGATAGGTATTAATTAGGGGAAGGGAGGAAAGGAAGGAAGAGAAAGGTGAAGGAAATAGACCAAGTTATGCTATTTACAGGTACAAATAACAATTAAGCCTACTATTATATATAAATATAATTCACTGATACTTTTAAATGCAGGAGAAGAAAGATAAATAAAAAGAATTATTAAGCAAAAAAAAATACTTAGAATCTGAACATTTGGAAAACTATCAGCCTATTCGTATTGGACAAAATGAAAAAGTGTGTTCTAAGAGAACACCAAAAGTCTGACTAGACAATCAAAGAAATTACTTGTGGCTTTAATCGAGATAACAGCAGGTCCTGGGAATAGAAATAGAATTATACCAACAGAGCTGCTACCAGTTTGGACTAAAAGGAACAGAGATGGGGTGAAGTAAAGGAAGACTTTCCAAAGTCTGAGATTTGTAGGATAGCTGCAGGATATAAGAATGCCTTATCTTTCCAAAAAAGGAAAGAAAGATGCTAAAGACAATTCTGAGACTAGCAGGACTTACACTGTCCCTAGAGGGTACAGATATGAGTAATGGCCTCCTCCTTTGTTTCAGTAGGCCAATCTATAACCTTCCAGGGCCCTAGAAGCCAGGTTTCTATTCAGAAGCATGGGAGAGGGCTATTGCTGGGGACATAGAAAGAACACTGCTTGCCACCAAAGTAGTGGACCTAAAAGAACTTTCAATCAAAGAAAATGATTTCCAAGAATTAAAATCATAATAGAATTTGTCATACTAGGTATTATATTTGATTAGCACCCAACACCCTTTCAGTGTCTCCTTTTTGGAAGGAAAATGTTGATCCTATGCCTTTCCCACCATTGTATTTTGAAAACACATAACTTGTTTGGGTTCATGGATTCATAGAAGGAAAAAAGTTTTGTCTCAGGGTAAACCATACTTTGAGTCTTACTCATCATTGATTTAATAATGTTTACATAAGACTTCAAACTTATAATCTATGCTAGAATGGGTTAGACTTTTGAGATTGTTTTAGGATGGGAAGACTACATTTTCATATTAGAAGGACATAAATTTTGGTGGTTTGACAGCAAAATGCTATGGAATGAATTGTGGTTCTGTGGCTGAATTTTGAGAGAAAGATTTTATTGAAATTTTTTCTTTCTTTTTTTTAAGATGAAAACATAAAGGTAAAGACCTAATATAATGGAATTGGTATCCTTATAAGAAGAGGATGGTATCAAGGATAGGAAAGCATAGAAATGAAGCCATGTGAAAGTGAGCAGGAAGTAAGCCATCTGAAAGCAAAGAGAAGCCTAAGAAGAAATCAAACTTGCCAATACCTTGACCTTGGGTGCATCCTCCATAATTGTGAGAAAATAAAATTTTGTTGTTTGAGTCTCAGTTTGTAGTATTCTGCTATATCAGCCTTAGCATACAATGAAATTCCCAAAAGAGTCTCCCTGACTTTCATTTCACCACTCTTCAATTATATATCCATAGTACTTATAAGCTGATCCTCTTCAAATGTAATTTAGATAAATTCTCTTCTGAGCCAAAAATATTTGAATGTCCAGACCTGTCTACTGGGTGACTTTCAAAGTATGCAGCATGGCACAGAAGACTCAGTAGATTGTGCTTATCTTCCCAAAGTCATCCCCTGCCCAAACCAGGCAGTAAATCATTGATCAATAGACCAATAAATGCAACTACTTGCCTTTGTCCTAAATTGTGATGCTTACCCAGAGGACATATTATCACTCCTTCATGGACTGACTCTGCCCTAGTCAACTTATGAAACTGCCACTCATTTTCAAATACCTTTCAGAGAGTTTTCTCAATTAAATTTTGACCTTCTTGGACTATGCCCCATTCTTAGTTTTTATTTTGAGATTGGTCTCATAAAGTTGCTGAGGTTGCCTTTGAACTTGCAATCCTCCTGTCTCAGCCTCCCAAGCCACTGAGATTGCAGGCCCATACCACTATGCATGGGTAGAAACATAATTTAATTATTTGTTTACAACTGCTCCGTTTCAGGACTTTGAAGACCATATTGTTTTCAATGAAATGCTTTAAGTTTGTCATTAACTCAGCTGATGGCTGCTGTCTCCAACAGTAAACACAGGCCTGAGGAAAAAAAAAAAAAGAGCGCTAGCAGGTTATCCAACTGCATAGGTTCTTCCAGATGGCCTCACTGTTAAGGTTTGAGTTGTGGGAAGCGATATGATGGCACAACTAGAATTTAAAATTTGAGTTGTTAATACTTCCAAACCCTGGAGGGTGCGTGGCATGCCTCAGATCCACACAATGGCTATTAGGGAGCACAGATAGGGAAAGAGCATGTGCATAGCTTCCGGGATTGCATATAAGGGAAAAGAGTGTGGGTCACTGTGTTAGTCATCATTCTGATTTCTGGGACAACACTGAGAAAAACATAACTTCAAGGAGGAGATATTTGGTTTGATTCACAGTTTCAGAGTTTTCAGACAATGGTTGGCTGGATCCATTGCTTGGTTCCTGAGGTGAGAAAGAACATCATGGTAGAAGTATGTTGTGGAGGAAAGCTGTTCACTTAGCACCAGCGAGCAAGCATAGAGAGAGCAAAAGGAAGTGATAAGATGTACCCACTAGAGCACATCCCCAGTGACCTATTTCTTCTAATTAGGCTCTACCTCCTATGATTGTCACCACTTCCCAATAACACCATTAAATTATTTATCCCTCATGAGTAATTCACTTCCCCAAAGCCTCACCTCTGAACACTGCTGCCCTGGGAACTAAGTCTCAATACATGTGTCCTTATAGGAATTTCCAAATCCATAACATTGAAGATCAAAACAGTCCATTTGTAACCCCCAAAGGCTCATGTGTTAAGGACTTGGTCCCTGATGCAGCAATGTTCAGAGATGGGATTTTAGGAAGGTGATTGGTCATGAGGGTTGTGAACTCATCAGTGAATTAATCCATTGGTGGTTTAGCAATTTCATTGCATTTTCAGAGATGGTGGAAACCATAGGAGGTAGAGCCTGGTTTGAGGAATGTGCCCTGAAAGAGTATTTCTTTTGCTCAGCCCTTTCCTTTCTCTCTCTTTGCTACCATCTACCATCTCTACCACCACCTTCTATTATAATATTCTGTCTTGCCTCAGGCCCAAGAGAGTGATGCCAGCTGACAATGGACTAAAACATGTAAAGCCATGAAACAATATAAATCTTTCCTGCTCTAAGTTGTTTTTCTCAGGTATTTTGTCCCAGTGATGAAAAATGGACTAACATAGTTCCTCTAAGTCTCAGGCAAATGCTTGAGTGGTCCACTAACAAGAAGTGTTGGGGAACTGAGGAGCCCAGTTCTGTCAGGCTGGAGTAATAACTTTAAGAAGGTTTATCTCTTTACGATGGCTTGAGCCATTTTGGTGTGGTATTTTTGTGCATCCTGCCTGTGGTGCAGGGAAAGAAAGAGGGAGACAAACAGGCATTACTGGCTCCAGATATCTCTAACCCCCAAATTTACTGGAGATCAAATTAAAAATTTTTTAAAATATATGTTTTAAATTTATTTGAAGAGAAAGAAGGATGGTAGAGTGTAGCTAGGTTGTTATCCCTGACTCTTCTATGGCACAAAAAGTACTCAGTGATAGAACACTTGACCAGAGACAACTTTACTACAGGTTTATACCTGGGATTAAAGGCAAAAAATGTCAACATTTTTTTTCATTTTTCATAAGGTTAATGTGTCCCCAAGACACATTATATTGAAAATGCCTAATATACATAGTTTTGTTTGGAAGTGATTCTAGCAAATAGTATTCAGTGTCATCTCTCAAAGTGGTGATTATTCTGGGAACAGCAGAAGACACACATTGAGTGAGAATATAAATACTTGAATGATTACCCAGCCTGAAGATCTTAAGAAGCTCAAGAAATAGTTCCTTACATAAAAAAAGAAGTGATAATCATCTCAACAGATGGGTAGCATACAAGTAGGATGAAAAAGCAAGGGAACAAACCATCCCAAATAGCCCACAACATTTAAAGAACTGACTTCATTGACACCACAGTGAAAGAAATGTCAGAGAAAGAATTTAAAAGTTCATGGTTAAAATTTTCAAAGAAATAAAAGAAGACGTAAGGAATGAAATTAGAGATAAAATACAGGAAGTGAAAGATCATTTTAATAAAGAGTTAGCAATTCTGAAAAAGAACCAAATGAAGATTCTGGAAATGAAAGATTCAATAAATCAGGTTAAAAATCCAATTGAAAATATCACCAATGGATAAGACTACTTTTTAAAGATAGATTTTTCAGGCCTTAAAGATAAAGTATATAATCTTAAAAATAAAGTTTACAATAAAAAAAGATTAAGAGACCAAGACCAGAAAGTAGTCAAGAAATTTGAGCTAATACCAAGAGATCAAATTTAAGAATTATTTGAGTAGATTTAGCCTCCTAAATACAAACTAAAGGAATGCATAGTCTCTTCCATGAAATAATATTAGAAACGTTTCCACATCTTAGGAACAAGATGAAAATCCAAATATAAGAAACCTATAGGACTCCAAATACGCAAGATCAAACAAGATCATCTCCAAAACACATTAAAATGAAAATGCCTAATATACAGAATAAGGATAGAATTTTAAAGCTACAAGAGAAAAGCAGCTGTTCACATTTAGAGGCAAACCAATCTGGATATCAGCTAATTTTTCAACCCAGATCCTAAAAGCCAGGAGGGCCTGGACAATATATCCCAAGCTTTGAAACTGGTGCCAACAAGATTACTATATCCAGCAAAATTAGCCTTCAGAATTGAAAAGGAAATAAAAACCTTCCATGACAAGCAGAAATTAAAAGAATTCATAAACACTAAGCCTGGACCACAAGACATATTCAATTAAATATTTCATAAAGAAGAAATAAAAATAAAACCAGAATAGGCATGAATTATGCTGGAAGAATAGTCAATTAAAGAATAATCAAATCTAAATTAAGCATTGGAAATAAGTGAAAATGCCAAGAAATAAAAATCATCTATAATAACTTTGAATAAAACTGTTATAAGCACTTAAATCAAAAGACATAGATTTGTAAAGCAGATTAAAAAACAAGATTCAATCATATGTTGTTTACAAGAGATAAGGATAAAGAAGGATAAACAAGAAAGGATAAACAAGATTGATAAACCCTTAGCCAAAATAACCAAAAGAAAGAGGGAAAGGCCCAAACTAACAAAAAAAGGATAAAAAGAAAATGAAATATTAATGCAAACAATACTGAAATCAGGAGGATCACTAGAAAATATTTTGAAATTTTATACACTAATGAGCTAGAAAATCTCAAAGACATTGACCAATTCCTGAAAGCTTATTATCTACCCAAGTTGAACCATGAGGATATAGAAAACTTAATCAGATGAACATCAAGGCATGGAATTGAAGAAGCTATTAAAAACTTTCCGACAATAAAAGCCCAGGACCAGATGAATTCTTAGCCAAGTTCTACCAGAACTTTAAAGAGCTAATACCAATCTTCCTCAAATTATTACATAAAATATAAAAGAATGGAACATTGCCAGATTTATTTTATGAAGGTAGTATTACTCTGATACCAAAATCAAATAAAAACACATCAAAAAAATAAAAATGCAGCTCAATATTCCTGATAAACACAAATGCAAAAATTCTAAATAAAATATTGGCAAACCTAATTTAAAAACACATTAAGAAGATAGTGCACTATGATCAGGTGGGTTTCATCTCAGAGATGCAAGGTTGGTTCAACATATGCAAATCAATAAATGTAATTCACCAAATAAATAAAGTTAATGGCAAGAATTACATGATTATTTCAATAGAAGCAGAATTAACATTTGACAAATACCAGCACCCATTCATGTTTAAAACACTAGAGAAAACTAGTAGTAGTTACCTCAATACTGTAAAGGCCATTTATGAAAAACCCAAGGCCAAGATCATACGGACTAGAGAAAACAAAGCATTTCCTTGAAAAACAGGAACAAGACAGGGATGTCCACTCTCACAGTGCTATTCAATGTAGTCCTTGAAACTCTAGCCAGTGCAATCAAGCAAAAGAATGAAATTAAAGGAATACAAATAGAAAAGGAAGAAGTCAAATTATCTCTGTTTTCAGATTACATGATCCTATATTTAGAAGACCTCAAAACTCCACCAATAGCCTTTTACAGATGATAAACTTAGTAAAGTCAGAATACAAAGCCAATGTACATAAATCAATTGCTTACTTTCCTATACCAGAAATGAATCTGCAAAAAAAAAAAAAAAAGAAATTTGAAAAACTACCCCATTCATTAAAACCTCAGAAAATAAAATATTTGGTAATTAATCTAATGAAGGAGATGAAAGACCTCAACAATGAACGCTATAGAACACTGAAGAAACTGAAGAGAACCTTATAAGATGAAAAGACTTTCCACATTCTTGGGTAAGTAAAGTTAATATTGTCAAAATGGCCACACCACCAAATCTTGCCACTAAAAGGATGGAACTGGAAAACATCATGGTAAGTAAAATAAACCAGACCCAAAAAGACAAGGGTCAAATGTTTTCTCTGATATACAGAAGCTAGACCAAATTAAGTGGGGGAGAAGGGGAGTAATTATATGAGCACAAAAGAGAGATCATTAGAGAAGAGGAAGGGGATTGAAGGGGAGGAAGGAGGATCAGGAAAAGAGAGGAAGACTGGAATGAATTTCTATGTACATATATGACTATACCACAATTACTTTCACCTTTATGTATATCTATAATGCACTAATTAAACAAAACTATAAATAAGTCTAAAAATATCACTAGAGTAGAGGAAAGGGAACAAGAGGAAGCAAGAATAGAGGGAAAGAGATAGTACTGGGGACTTAACTACAGCAAACTATATTCCTTGCTTGTATTATTATGTCAAAATGAATCCTAATATTACATATGACTAAGATAAACTAATAAAAGGAAAATGATTTTTCTAGAATTTAGAATAGTGAGATTAGCATGAATTGAGATGCAAAAGAAGCAAGTAACAAACTATAGATTATTAAAATTCCCCAATGATCTCTCCAGACTCACAATTTATTACTTCCTATAATAACATTACATCCCTACAAAGTGTTCACTTTATTATGTCCTCCTTCATTTATGTATGTATTATCACATCAACCTATTTCTGACAGGAGTCATTGTTGAATGGAGAAGCACTGACTTAGAAAACAGAGTACATGGGTTCCTATTTCTGTGATTTGAGGCAAGTCATGATCCCTTGG
This sequence comes from Marmota monax, assembly GCF_021218885.2. Lineage (NCBI taxonomy): Eukaryota > Metazoa > Chordata > Mammalia > Rodentia > Sciuridae > Marmota > Marmota monax. The sequence continues at coordinate 11,013,187 of NW_026693726.1, forward strand.
GTGCCAGTTCTCTTGACTATAAAATAGAATTTCTATAACTCTTCAGGCATAAAGAAGAATGACTTCATGACATTTGCATGTAAATGGATGGACCTGAAGACTATCATGCTAAATGAAATAAGCCAGTCCTTAAAAACAAAGGTCAAATTTTTTCACTGATATTTGGAAGTGAATCCACAATCCGAAAAAAGAGGGGAAGAATTGATATTCAGTAGCTTAGACAATGGAGAATGAAGGAAAGAGATTGGGCATAGGAAAAAGAAAGATAGTGGAATAAATCTGAAATATTTTTCCTATGTACTTATATGAATACACCATAGTGAGTCTCACCATCATGTACATCCATAAGAATGGTGTCTTAACTAGAATTAGATATATTCCATGCTTGTAGAATTATATCAAAATTAATTCTACTGTCATATAATTAAAAAGAACCAATTTTTAAAAGCAGTTTTGAAATCAAATAGGATAATGTACAAATGGTTTGTAAGCATTCATTCAGTAAAGGTATTTTCCTAGTGAAGGCGCAATGTTTCCGTTTTTTTTTTTTTTTCATTGTACACAGTTGCAACCAACTTTTCATTTCTTTGGTTGTACACAATGTAGCATTGCACCATATGTGCAGTCATACATGTACCTAGGGTAATGATGACCATCTCATTCCACCATCTTTTCTGCCCCCATGCCCCTCCCCACTCCTCTCTCTTCTTTGCCCAATCAAAGTTCCTCCATTTTATTTTCCCATAATGTTTCTGAATTTTACCAAAAGTTTCTACATTTAGTCTCAGTTCATTCTGACCCTTCCAACTGAGTGACACTGAGTAGGTCATCAAAATGTTCTGAACCACAATTTCCTTAAGTTTAGAAATAAGATATCACAAAATTCTTCAAAGACAAAATAAAAGTCTAAAGTATTTTTTATTCTACAGAATATCATGTAATTTAAGAAAATATTAAGCTGGGCATGGTGGCACACAACTGTAATACTATTTAGGAGGCGAAGCAGAAGAATCCCAAGTTCAAGGCAATTACCACTAAGTGAGGCCCTATCTCAAAACAGAATAAGAAAGACAGATGAGGATGAAGCTCAGTGTTAGAGCATTTGCATAGCATATCCTAGACATAATGCCTAACAGTAGAGAGAGAGAGAGAAAGAGATCATTTTATTAATCCAGTCATGTGATCTTAACTATTTATATTACTTGCCTCATGCATAAAATGAAAATATAACAGAACTGCCAGGGAACTGAATGAGACAATGTGTATAAAGTGTTCAACATAACTCCTGATTAGTTAGTATTATAAATTATAATATATGAAGGTACCTAGTACATACCATTATGATATTATTGTTAACATCAGATGTCCCTGAAGAACCATATTTGCAAAGTTTCACTTAACTTTTCTCTTTGGGCATAATTTAAACATTTTTGCTGACTTCCTAATACCACCTTAAGCAACCGGTGCTAGATACTGGACAGAGTATTTCAAGATCTCCATTTGTTTAAGAGCACATAGGAAGCTTGCCAATCATCACTGTTCATCCAACATGCCCTACTATTGTAATTTTATATATTCAATGGAAATTAATTTTTCCAATTCGGAAATATACAGCACAGTGTTAGTAGTGAAAAGGGTAGGGAATTGATTTCTCTGTAGGAATGCCTGCCTCCACTTAAATAAATAATTCATTCCATAACAAATAAATAAACAAGAGATATTAAACATATTCTGAAAAGTATAATTCCCTTAATATAGCCAGGTTCTACTAAAGGATGGGGCACTTAAATGTTGTTATGATAGATTACTTATTATGTGTGGAGAATATGAGAATGTAAGCACTTTAAAAATGCCAAAGCTCACTTCCAAATAAACAACACTTTTTGGTAGATGAAACATCTAGTCTCCTAATATCACAGGTGAACTTCAGGAGCTGCCTATTTGCTTCTTGTGAAATTAGATAGGAGAGGTTGGGAACTCTTTTGCAGGTTTCCTAGATAACCAGAAAAAAAAGTGTTCTTACTCTTTTAAATGAAGGACTTGTACAGCTTTCAGTTATATTCTTGGGGGCCTCAATTTCATCTAAGATTACTCTTGTCAGGACACAAATAATTTGCAGAAATAGAACATAATGAAACAGTAAATTGAGTTAATAAAATATGAGGCTCTGTTTCTAGCACAACAAAAGTACCAAAATAAACAATATCCATTATTATCATTGACATGGTTATTGGCAAATTATAATATCCTAAGTAGAATAAATTCCTTAAATTATCAATTATAACATGCTTACTATGGTACTTTCAACAGCTCTAAAATTAAAATAATTTGAAATGTTTCTCTTAGCTTCCAAGACATTTGAGAATAAAAAGGAATCTGCTCAACATCTTTCGACAGATTTTTCAAGAAACTTGGATTAAGAAAATTAATTCCTAAAGTATCTGCCAAATTTTAAGATAATAATCAAAATTCTAATTATATTTTGTTGGTTTCTAAAAGTATTTATTGTTGGCTTTATCAAAATTATTAGTTATGGGTCAAGTTATCAAGCACTAGACATTTCTTAAATTTCAGATGTACATTTTATTGGACATCAGGGTCCATTTTATATATAATGTGCACTGGATATTTATGTTCTTTTTATAGAAGTAACAGCATATTTTATGATTTTGCATTACTATAGATGTTTATGGTTCTTTTATGGTTGCTTTTATGACATATGTATAAAATCTATTATTTGTTTGGTGCTGAGTACTTGATTAGGACTAAAGCTATGCTTATAGCATTCTGATGAGAAAATACTATCCAGGTTGCCAAAATGCATTTCATATTATTGCTTTTTGACAGGTGTTATAGGATAGAAAGGGATCAGTTTATCAAAGTGAGGTCAAAATCAAGACAAAAAATCACTTTCTACAGTGCTTTCCCTGGTAACAGAAGTTATTTCTCACAAAGACTTGGCAACTCAGAACTGACAAGGATTTTTTTTTTTCATGAGTCTAACATTAAATTAGGTGGAGTTTTGGTCTCTTGATATATCTTATATGGCTTAATAATGGGATGAGTTTTGCTTCCCAACCTCCACCCCTTACCATTACCACTCCTTACCACCCCAAAACACAGTCCTTGCTGTACTTTTCTGAAGCTGCCCTAAAACTTGTGGGACTTAGAAAATATCAATTTTTGGTGGAAGACATATACTTTTACCCCAGTAAGATATAGGAGCTTCACTATCTAAAAGATAATTTTGACAGTGTGCTTGGTTTACTTATTTTTTAAAATTTTGTCCAGAATAAAGACTATTTGAGAGGACTGGATTCCTGGCTTCAGGAATTTTGAGTTTCTTTTCTCTTATCCAGGTCTGAAACTAACTGGAGCTCAGAATGTGTCACAACATCACCAGAAAGAGATTTATAGGATGAAAAGGCTATGGAAGAAAAAAGAGGGTCAAAGACCCCCAGGAGAAAATCTATATGGGGATCTAGCAGAAAAGTCAGGTCTATGTCCTGAGGTTAGAAATAGGTCCAACACAGTTGTGAAGCCATTTAAGATCACTTCTACCCTGTGGACTCTCTCCTAATTGGACTTTTCTATTAAAGCTCAAATTAAGACACAAAAGGTAGAACTTACTGTAATATGACCATTTTGACAATATTTCTGCCTATCTAAGAACAGGGGACATCTTTACATCTTCTAAGATCTTTTAAATTTTATTTCTTTAGTGTTCTGTAATCTTCATTGTAGAGGCCTTTCACCACCTTGTTTAGATTTATACACACACACACACATACACACACACATATATATATGTGTGTGTGTATGTGTGTGTGTGTGTATGTATGTATATATGTATATATATATATATATATATATATATATATATATATATGTGTGTGTGTGTGTGTGTGTGTGTGTGTGTGTGTGTGTGTATGTATGTATGTATGTACTGGGGATTGAACTCAGGGGTACTTGCCCACTGAGCCACATCCCCAGCCCTACTCTGTATTTTATTTAGAGACAGGGTCTCACTGAGTTGCTTAGCACCTCACTTTTTGCTGAGGCTTTAAACCTGTGATGCTCCTGCCTCAGCCTCCCAAGCCACTGGGATTACATGCACCACTGTACCCAGCTCCTAAATATTTTTTGAGGCTATTTTTCTGATTTCTTTCCCAACAGACTGATTATTAGACCATAGACAAGCTAGTGATTTTTATATGTTGATATTATATTCTGCTACTTTGTTGAATTTATCAGCTCTAGAACTCTTCTGGTGGAGTTTTTTTGGATGTTCTAAGAAAAGGTTCATGTCATCAACAGATGATATAAAGCACCCAAAAACCTTAACACCAAAAAAAAAACAAATAACCCAATCAATAAATGGGCCAAGGAATTGAACAGACACATCTCAGAAGAGGATATACAATATCAATCAACAACGATATGAAAAAATGTTCAACATCTCTAGCAATTAGAGAAATGCAAATCAAAACTACTTGGACGTCTTTTTATCTAGTTTTGATATCAGAGTAATACTGGTTTTATAGAATGAATTTGAGAGAATTCTCTCACTTTCTATTTCATGGAATAATTTGAGGAGGATTGGCATTAGTTCTTCTTTGTTAAAGGTACGATAGAAAAACAAGAGAAAGAATTAAATTACAAGAGATGGGGTAGAGAGAGAAGATGGGAGGGGAGGGGATGGGGGATAGTAGAGGATAGGAAAGGTAGCAGAATACAACAGTTACTAATATGGCATTATGTAAAAATGTGGATGTGTAATTGATGTGATTCTGCAATCTGTATTTGGGGTAAAAATGGGAGTTTATAACCCACTTGCATCGAGTGTATGAAATATGATATGTCAAGAGTTTTGTAATGTTTTGAATAACCAATAAAAAAATCAAATCAAATAAAAACAAATTTATCTAAGAAAAAAAAAAAAGGTACGATAGAAATTGGGTGAGAATTCATCATTCCTGAGATGTTCTTTGTTGGAAAACTTTGAATTGCTTCTTTGATGTTATTGCTTAATATTGGTCCATTTAGGTATTCTATATCCTCTTGGTTAAATTTGGGTAGGTCATATTTGTCTTAAAATTTCTCAGTATCTTTTAGATTTTCCAAGTTATTGCAATAAAAGTTTTCAAAGTAGTTACTAATCATTCTCTACATTTCATAAATGTCTATGGTGATATTTTCTTTTTCATATCTAGTTTTATCAATTTGAGTCTTCTTTCTAATTCTGTTTGTTAGTTTGGCTAGGGTTTTATCAATATTATTTCTATTTTGAAAGAACCAACTCTTCATTTCATTGATTCTTTATATTATTTTGTATTATCAATTTCATTAATTTAAGCTCTGTTTTTTATTATGTCCTGTCTTCTACTGGTTTTAGAATTAGTTTATTCTTGCTTTTCTAGGCCCTTAAAATGTAACATTAGAATATTTATTTGGGATCTATTTTTTGGTTATTGGTTTTTGGTTTTTTCTTTTGTTTCATTTCATTTTTTTACATGTTTACTGAATGCTGTAAACCTTCCTCTTAGAACTGCCTGCACAATGTCCTAGACATTTTGATATTATATCTCTTGTATCAAAATTTTTTTATTTCTCTCATGACTTCTTGTTTCAAAATCATATTATTCAATCTCCATGTGCTAAATGTTTATTTTGATATTGATTTCTAATTTCATTTCATTATCATCTTATAAGAAGCAAGAAATTACCTCAGTTTTTTCTTATATTTGCTGAGATTTACTTCAATGTCATCCCCATTAAAATACCAATAATATTCTTGACAGAAGTAAAAAAATATATATCCTAGTAATTCAACCATCTAATACTTGAAAAAGGTGTTGAAAAATACATGTTAGAGAAAAGATAGCCTTTTTAACAAATGGTGTTTGGAAAACTGATTATCCATATGTCAAAAAATTAAAGTAGATCCTTATTTCTCACCCTACCCAAGAACATCAACTCAAATTGGATGAAAGACCTAGAAATTACACTTGACTTTGAGAAGAAAACCTAGGGTCAATACTCAAACTTATCAATGTAGGCACCAATTCTTCAATGAGACTTCTAAAGATCAAGTAATAAAATCAAGAATCAATAAGTGGAATAGTTTAAAATTTCAAAGTTTCTGCATAGTAAATAAAACAAGAGAATGAAGAGAAAACATACAGAAAGGAATAAAATCATTACTAGCTACTCTTCTGACAGGAGATTAATATCCAGAATATATAAAGAACTCAAAAACATAATCACACACACACAAGAAATAAATAAATAAATAAATAAATAAATAAATAAATAGATAGATAAATGGGTGAATGAACTAAACAGACTTTTTGCAAAAGAAGTAATACAAGTGGCCAACAAATATGTGAAAAATTGTTCAACATTTTTAATAATCAGAAATTCAAATCAAACTACAATAAGATTTCATCTCACTCCAATTAGCATAGTAATAATCAAGAATACAAATAATAATAAAAGCAGGCAAGGATATGAGGATGAAGATACGTATTAACATTGTTGGGACAGAAATTGGTTTAACCACTTTAGAAACCATTATGGAGATTCCTCACATGACTAGGAATGGAACCACCATATGATTCAAATGTACCACTCATTGGTATTTATCCAAAAGAACTAAAATCACTTATTATAGTGAGACACACATACCAATGTTTATTAGCAGTGCATTCACAATAGCCAAGTTATAGAAACAGCATAAGTGCCCATCAACAGATGAATTGATTTTAAAAAATGTTACATATATACAATGGAGTTTTACTCAGCCATAAAGAAGACTCAAATTATGCCATTTGCTAGTAAATTAATGGACCTGGAGAACACACTATGTGAAAAAAGCCAAGCTCATAAAGTCAATGTTTTCTCTTGTATGTGGACTCTAGAGAGGAAAAAAGATGATTTTTTTTAAAAAAAGGTATCTCATGAAAATAGAAGGAAAAAGAGTGGAGAAGAAAAGAATCAAGAATGTTGAGAAAGAGAAAAAACTGTGGAGTGAAACTGACCAAATTAGGCTGTGTAAATATATGAATGTGTCAAATGAAGGACACTTTTATGTATAACTATAATGCACCAATTTAAAAAATATAAATAGAAGGAAGATCACCTATGTAGAGGAAGGGAATGCAGGCGGGAGGAGGGGAGTTAAAGGGGAAGTGCTGGAATTGAAATGGATCAAATTACATTATAAGCATTTATGAATATTTCAAAATGAAACCCACTATTACATATAACTATAATACACTGAAAAATGTTTTACAAAATGTTCAGAAACGCCTTTAGGTATTTGTCCAGACAAAAGTATACAAACATCTTCCATTTTTCTCCCAAACTTCCTCCCCTGCAATTACTAGTGAACATCTAGTTTTGCACAACATGAAAGTCAAGAAGAAAATAAAAATCACAGGTTAGACCAATCAACCAAGAACTTATTATTGACTCTGCCCTTCTCTCTTCTTAAGAATGGTCACAATGACAGTGCTACATCGAATTCATCAATCACCTTAAAATTGGAACTTAACAAATTTTAAGACACCATTTTTCCACTTCAATATTTAAATTGTTCAGTAACTTTCTTATGAGGCTTATTCAAGATTTAGTATCTATTTAAAATTGTTCTTGAAAATTTAAACTTCCTCTATATTTAATAACTTTTTAAGCTCCACTTAATTACAGGTTTTGCATTCTTGGTAACATTGTCTTAAATCTGACAATAAATTTTTCAAGTAGCATTTACAGGGTGCTAGCGTGTTAGAAGAAAATATGTAAGTCAAGGCAAAATGCTGCTAATTGAGGTTTATGTTAATAAATTTATTTGGGATTATTTTTATATGTTTTGTTATTTGCAGAGAACTGTCTTGCTAATTTGGAAATTAGTATAGGCCAAGTGACAAAATGGACTTAAAAGAAATAGCTCCTTAGCCAGTTAGATCTCCCTGACTCAATCTTCCAAAGCCTCCTCCCTAGCCCCAGTCTTCGCTTTAATTACAAAAACTCAAGGCTTATGATACCCATTGGTAAATTTTCTGTCAGGTGTAACCAGATGTTTTATTTAACCTCTAATATAAATAAAACATCTGAAAAAAGTTTTGTAATGCCTTTGTGAACAGCTGTTTGATCTGGAAACTGAGTGCTGAGGCAGCTATAAGGATCTGGTCATTCTCTTTACATAAAGTTGAGGCAATTGTCTTGATCCTTGGGAAAACTGCCTCTGTAAGTGTTATAAAGCCTGTTATTATAGCATGTTAGATCTCTGTAAAATGACTAATGTGTAGCCAACACATGTTTAATCTACTCAACAAGAATTTATTTAGTATATTTAAAATGTAGGGAAAAAACCTGCTGATCTATTTCTTTAAGAATGAAAATGTAAGTTGGGTGCATAAAGGCAATTGTATTATACTTTCTATATTATAATGTAATGTTTTAGCAACTCCTATGCTATTTGTATTAATGGCACACTTTATATTATTTTCCAGCCTTATTAAGTAAGTCTAAGAATGATAATCCTTGTGTCTCATAGTTTTTTTATTGTTAGTTAACATAAATATATTTCTAACAAAACTAATTACTTCATTTGGCTAAAATAATCAACAAAGTGGTAAAAAGTTGATACTTAAACTGCTTAAAACTAAATTAAGATAATATTTTATATAAGTATAAAATTTCCTGTATTTCTAGAAGGACAAAAATCTAATCTAATGTATATGAGCTAGCCTACTTTTAAATCTTAGCAGAAGATCATTTATGGGCCATTCTAATGAATACAGACCAAACTCCCTTTTTTATTTATTTCCCTTACTGACTCAAGGCTGAGGTGTAATGCAAAAATACACTGCATGCTAATAAGAAAGAATATAATATTATATATTTCAGATAATTGTTTGCTATTTGAAAAATCAAGATTTTATTTCCAAATTTATGTTTGTTTTAATATACTTTAGCATTATTATTAGTTTTAATTTAATGAACGATCGAATTTATAGCATACATCTTATTATGCACTTTTAGAATATAATGCATCATGATACATATTATATCATTCACTTTGCATGTACACATACCTACAGAGGTTTTCTATTTTCAACCATGCAATTTATTGCTTTCGACTCAAATTTCTTAGCATTTGTGACTCCATTTATTATTATCTGCATCCAAAAACTAAATAGGAAGCAGTTGCTTAATCTACTTTAAAGGTACAATGTTTGTGTAAGCTTCATTTTCTCTCTTGAAAGTTGATAAGCCATTTTTTCTGAGGAAAGTTACTCCATGCACTTTCTAAGAAGCCAGAGTCAATTAGGGGGTGGTAAAACCACACCTCAATCTCCTGGCAAACTATCTTAGTGAACTCTGGATTTACAAGGGTTTCTATAATACAGATTCAAGGTGAGGTACTTAGGGATTGTAAAATTCATACAGATGTTACTTCCTAGGTCACTAGTTTATATTAAGCTAAGCAAAGTGATTTAGATGGTTTTAAATATGATAGAAAACTAAAGCATTGCTGGGCATGGTAGCACATGCCTGAAATCCCAGCAACCTGAAAGGCTGAGGCAGGAGGATCGAAAGTTCAAGTCAGGCTCAGAACCTTAGCAAGACCTGGTCTCAAAATAAAAAATAAAAATGTCTGGGGATGTGGCTCAGTGGTTGATCCCTGGGTCCAATCCCTGGTACAAAGGAGGAGGAGGAAATAAATACGAAAAAAGAAAACTAAAGCTTTGTCCACCAGCAATGAGTTCACCTGTAGGCACCCTCTGAAATATAGATTTAGACTGAATGGTCTTGAACTTGAACTGGATAAAGAGTTAACATCCCAAATAATGGAAGCCAGGAAGAAAATTTAATTGTATTACAAACAAAATTTATTGTTATTAAAACTCTGTGCATGTATGTATACATATATGTGTGTATAAATGTAGACTTTGACATCCATTTTCAGCTCAGATTTCATTTGGTAACTTACTCTTCCTACCAAAATAAGTGGTTTCAAAACACTCCTTTCATCATTCCTTCAGAGGAACACAGAACAAAGGAATGAAAACAAATGCAGAGATTAAAGCTGCAGAGCCACCCAAATATAAACAGAAGCCATTCCTCAAGTAATAAGTCCACAGGTGTAGGCATTTAAAGGGTAAAGTAGAGGTCTGCGATAACATTTTGCACTTGAAATGAGCTCTGAAGTCATAATTAGAAAACAGGGACACACTCAATGATAAAAGGAAGGAGCCAGACCAAAACAGAATAATCAGAAACAATAGCCCAGAACATTTTTATAACAGGACATGAGCAGTGACACATCTCTTAGGTGTGCTTGGCTAAAGAATATTTCTCAGCAACTTCTAATGAAGGGAAGTTGGAAATGACCTCAAAACCCTTGTGTTTCAATTAGGTTTGGTATATATTAAATTGAAATCAACTCTATATGTGGTTATCATTCTAGACAATAATTCACCATTCATACTTAATTATTTTGTAATGTTCAGAGATAAGAATTTCTCCCAGTAAGATGTTAAATGGACTGCTGCAGTCAAAACTTTGATATCTTATTTGGGTAGACAAAATTAGTAGTGTTCCTGACAGATAAACCAACTGAAGCAGCATTTATCTGCAACTCTGCAAATGCTTTGAAAAACCACAGCATTGACGGAACCATCACAGGAAGATGTCTTTTGGAATTGCTTTAGAGCCTCCAGCTTGATTTTATGAACAGACAATATTTTCTTTGGAGGGTAAATTGAATTTGAAAATATAATAGCTAACTGGCATTGTGAACCATTCCTAATGAATAACAAGTGTGATCATCCCAGGAAGGGCACAAATTTTAATAGGTAGGCACTATAATATTTGGAAAAAGTCAGTCATATGACCTTGAAGTCTGATTACAAGGAGTGTGACCTAGAAAGGAAGTTCAAGAATATTAAAATCACAATACTTATTGCTAGTTTATTAGTAGCCTTTGAGAATATCAAGGGTCAAAATATAATTAAAGAGTAAAGGGAGGAATGATCTCCCAAAAAGCTGAATTAACAGAAAGAACTCATTTAAAATTCAGAATGAGCATTTAAAAACAAAAGCACCAGAAGTAGCCTTGACTCCTAAACTGCATTATCTCCCCAAGGTAAATTAAGAATAATGCACCTGAATTCTGCTGAAATTCATTTGGCTCCAAAATCTTTCTCAGAGCTGCCTAGAGAGTGCACGTAAATTGTGGAGCCAGAGCAAGTGAGTTCAAATCCCATCTCTCCCTCTTCCAAGCTAGTTATCCAGGGCAAGTAATTCATCCTTTGTGCCTCAGCTCCCACATCTTAAAATGGACATAATACAAGGATATAAGTCATGGTTCTGGTATGAGGACTAAGTAAATTTACAAGCACTTAGAATATGGCCTAGCACTTAGTGTTCAGTAATAATAACAATACTAATAATATTAAAATAAATAACATCTCCTCCCATTTTCAGCAATTAAAGACAGGAACTTAAAAGCCATTTTTTAATTTGCCTTTGTCAATTTACTTTTTTAATTCACAATAAAAAAAATCAATCTCATTTTTTGGGCTGTACAACTATTTTGTCAAAATCCAAAGTATCCTTTAGAAACAAGCTTTTGTTCATCAGTTTAAAATTCTAAATATCGTATTACAGAAAATATGTTTCACTCTTGGAAGGTGATCTCTTAAGGAGATATTCTAGGTTTGACCAGCAGTGGTCAAGTAAACATCTAGAAATAGTCTGAATTGTGGCAGTTACATTAATCAATATTGCTTAAAAATAAATATGGACTTCTGACCTTCAGAGCGGTAAGGAAGTTTAAGGTATATTAAATCACTAAGTTTGAGGGAATTTATTACAGCAGCAATAGGAAATGAATCCAAAATGCCTCCCAAAGCTGTATATCAGCATTTCTTTTGTATACATTTGCAACTGAGTTTTTAGGAGAATCCCTTATACAGTGTCAGTTACCTAGCTAAGATGTCAAGTGTTCAGGCAAGCTAGATAGAACCCACAGATTATCAAATTAAGACCATAAATTTTAAACTCATTTTTGCTCATTTGTTTTTTTCCTAGGTTCTATGGAGATACACTATTCTCCAAACTTCCATCAATCATAAATCACCTTGAGTATTTGCAGTCTATTTTTCTTCTTATATGTATTAATCTAGCACAGTCCTTCGTACAAAACAGACAGTAAATAAACAGTAGTTGGATGAATAAATGTATTTCATGCAGGTGAAGCATTTACCATCAGGGAGTGACTAAAAGGCTCATTTCTATCATACTAGGTATTCCACAAATACATGAATGTGTTGTCATTACATTTATTCCCTACAACATAAGGCCACTACAACACAGAAGACTAAATGAATAAGATTATTCAACATAAAACTAAATTAGAAGGATTAAAACTTGCTTAATTCCAAACTAGCCTCAGCAACTTATTGAGTCCCTAACCAACTAAGCTAAACTCTGTCTCAAAATAAAAAGTAAAAAAAAAAAAGGGCTGGGGACATAGTCCAGTGGTTAAGGACCTCTGGGTTCAATTCCTGGTACCTACCCCACCACCCTGAAAAAGCTGAATTCCAACCCTTTCTTTTTGCTTACACTATACTTGAGGTTTAGACTATAAATAAGAATTCTTTCTAATGGATTTAAATATCTGAGAGTGCCTAAATTCCAAACTCTGGCCTTATCCAAGTATCTTTTGTAAAAAGTCCTCACAGATCTTGTCTCTCAGTTACCCAGTAATTCCAGAGAATTAGAAGATGCAAGGAAAACTTCAACATAGTCATCTGCTGCTCAGAAACAAACTGCACATCTTGGGTGTCCCTAGGCAGAATTCAGAGTAGAAATTGGTACTTCATGTAAATATATCTCTGTCTCTTAAGAAGTAATAAAGTTGGAATAGGTGGACCACACCTCCAATGTATTTGAAGATAATAGAGTCAGTGAAACGGCTCAGTATCATCTCAAACTAAAATTGGGAGCCTTTCACAATAAGAATTATTTAAACCACTGTAAACAACTAGGAATCAGAGTAAGGATAGAAATCACATTTTGCTCTCCTTTCACAAAGCAGCTGAAGAATATTATGCTGCTATTTCAATAAGAATAACACCATACTGATAACAGACTCTATTCAAAATTTAATAAAGCATTACTCTCTTAATCAAAACATGACTATAAGCTTGGACTGTCGCTGGGAAGCAGAATAATGTGAACAAAAGAGAAATGGAACCGTGTCTGAATATCAACTCTATAAAACAAATAACACCTCGTTACACATGCAGCAATTAAAGGCAGGAACTTACAAGCCATTCTAGATACACTTTTGTCTAGTTTCTTACTGAGGAAAAGTTGGAATCACAATATCAAAGTGGTTATATACTAAAAATGAATCTATCAATCAAGTGCCATTCCACATATGTGAGTATATGTGTATTTTCTTTGGCTTAGGCAGAAGATATCTGCATGAAATTCTGCCCAAAGCACACGGACTACACGTGTACTTGTGTAAGATCTCAATAAAGTTTATAATTATAATAGAGAAAATAAACTTTCTACTTAAAATAGTGTATGAAATTTGTAGATAGTAAAAGTTTTTCTTCTGATTCAGCTTAAGTAATGGTTAAAGAAATTTCAGAATCAGACTTGTAGGGTCTCATTCCTAACTCTATTACATATAGACTACAGTCAGAGTGAGATGTCAGTTTTATTCATGGGTAAAAATAAGATAATAATAGTACCTCACATGTTTATAAGAATTTTAGAAGGCAATGCTTAAGACTGATAAATTCACCATCCATTTTCAGAAAAAAAAAATAGAATTTATTGAAAAGTTTTAGAAGTAAAAGCTAACTGAGGAAGCTTTAATTCCATTCATAATGTATCATTGAGAGTCACCAAAACTAAACAGTTATTTTGATTCATTCCAATCTCTCCAATCATATTTTTAAAAATATCATTATAACCTGGATCCTCAAAGTAGTTACTTTATTTATACAAGTTCAATCAGGTTTTAATAATGCCATTGTAGCATCAGCTTCTATCTTACAAGCTAATTTTCAGATTCTGGCTGATAGTTCACAAAGACAACAAATTATACCAATTGAGAAATCCAATATAACACAGACACGTAGCACTGATACAGAATTAATGTGTTATAATAGTTATACAACATCAACTACATGCTCTTGAAGCTGGTTTTGTTGCTTCCATTTTTTAAAAACTTATTTTACATAATGTCTGGAGCTGTTGTCTGTAGATAATGATGTGCTGGTTGGAAGCTTCATGATTTTCCTGTCCTCTAGCCTTTTCTGGGGTCTCGGGCAAAGATCAAGGTCTCAAATGAAATTTAATTTTAATGAAACATCAGCTCTCTTTATTAGGACTTGTTAAAAGAAACAGAATATGAGTCATCTTGGGCCAGGATTAAACAAACAGCAAGCAGTCAAAGTAAGGAAAAATAAACACAACTACTACAAGCACTGCCAGGTATCAGGGATACAGGGAGAGTTCATGTGGCAAGTTCAATGCCAGAGTTAAGGAAGGATTTGGACTTCTCACTTCAGGCAGAGGAAGCAAAACAGGACTGGAACATCCAGAATGTGACAGATAGATGGGCTGCCTTCAAAAGAGAGATCCAGCCACATGACAGCTGAAATGAAAGGCCTGGATTATTGAAAAAAGTCTTTTGAGAGTCTTGTCTTCCCTTCCTACCAGGCCCTGAGTTAATAACCTCACTCTTATTTTCTGCAGTCTTCTAGAAAGACAGCTACACTATAGTTGCAACTCCGCAACTGTTGTTCTTTTACCTGGTCTGAGTTACAGTAAGTGTTCTGCCATTTTCCTTCTCACGCTCACTCTACTAGAATCTTCAAGTCCCATGAACACATTGACCTAAAAACATTGCATCTCTACAGTCTTACTGTTCTTTCCTAGGCAGGGGCTAAAAAAGTTCGCTTTTTCAAGTTTTCCCCAGCCTGCTATAGTTTGGATCTTCACTATCCCCCAAAGTCCCACTTGGTCCCTAGGAGGTAATATTGTAAGATAGTGTCATCAATTAGAGGTGGGGCCTAGGGGGAGGTTTTTATGTCATGGAGGGCATGCCATCAATGGAAGTTGTAGAAACTCATTCCCCCTCTACACCCTTCATCTTCAGGCCACAGTCATGAGATGAATGGTTTTGTTCTGTCACAGTTCCTATTTCTGTCATGATTTGACACCTTGCCCCATCCCTAGAACAGTGAATCCAAGCAGTTATGGACTAGAAACTTTGAAAGGATGAGCCAAAATAAACCTGTTATCTTTACAAGTTGGTTATCTTGGGTATTTGATACAGTGATGGAAAGCTGACTAATGTACAGCACATGTGCTGTTTTGGGGGGCTTTATTGTCTCTGGATGATTTCTTCACTGGAGTATTCAGTCAGTCCATTATCCACTCATCTCTTAAGTGCTGAAAATAGAGGACAACATTAGTTTTCTGCTCTCATAATTCTTCAGTGACCAGACAGTAGAATAAAGAGTATTTATGGACTGGTCAGAAAAGACCTTACTGAGAAGGTATCGTAGTTTTCTAAGGCAGCTGTATCAAAATACCACAGCCTAGTTGGCATATGCAGAAAAGTTTTTACTCACAATTCTGGAAGCCAGCAATCTGAGTTCAAGGTGTCAGGCAGTTTGGTTTATTCTTCAATTTCTCTTTTTGATTTGTAGATATATTTCATAGGGTCCTTAGTGGATGCATGAAGCCATGAATGTGGATAATAAGCAAACCCTATATACTCTATATCTTCCTATACAGATAGTACATAACTTATCTCTCACTGTGGCTGTAACTTTAGAAGTTTGAAGTGGGAAAACAAAATCATCATGAATATTTTTTCATAATCTCATGCATTCTTACTATCTTAGCGGCCTCAGAACACATTTTTTTCTTAAATCAAGAATTTCCACCTCTTAAAATGCTTCCTTTCAGTATTCTTTGGCATACCCAAATTGCCACCATCACTACTCCTGTGCTTTGGAGCCATTATTAAGTAAAATAAGGGCTACTTGAACACAAGTACCATGATGCCCTGAAAATCTATCCAATGAAACAGATTGTTACTCAGTGACTGATATGACTTCAATTTTAAAATGTCGCTCCAAGGACTCATGTGTTAGGCAATACAGGAATGTCAGAGATGATATGATTACATTGCAAACTATAACTTCATCAATGGATTAATCAATCAAATTCACCCATCAAAGTCCATTTGATGGATTAATAATTTGAATGTACTATAACTGAATGGTTGTAATTGTAGGCAGATAGGGAAAGGCTAGAGGAATTAGGTTACTTAGGGACATGCCCTTTGACTGTATCTTGTCCCTGGCTCTTTTCTCATTTTTTCTGCTTCTTCCCAGTTGTCATTAACTGAGTAGCATTCACCCACCACACCCTTCTGGCATGATGTTCTGCCTCACCTCAGGCCGAGAGCAATGGTGTGGGCTAACCATGAACTGAACCTCTGAAATACTGAGCCCAAATAAACTTTTCCTTCTCTAAGTTTTTCTTGTCAGGTATTTTGGTCATAGAAACAAAAGTTAAGTAACATAGTGACTAATAGGTAGGTAGCATATACAGTATGGACATGCTGAACAAAGGGATGATTCACATACAGAATGGGAAAAGGTACAGGATTTTGTTACATCACTCAGAATCTTGTGCAATTTAAAACATTATTTACTTCTGGAATTTTCCTTTACTTTTAGACTGTAATTGATTATAGACAATTAAAACTATAAAAAATGAAATCATGCATAAGGGAGGACTACTGCATCTGGACATAGGATATTGAGGGAGGTGATTATGGTTAAATGAGAACATAAGGGAGGGACCCCAATCCATTTTTGACTAGTGTCCTTTAAGAAGAGGTAGAGATACCAACAGTACACACATATAAATGAAAGGCTATGTTAGGACTCATCAAGAATGGAGACATTGCAGAACAAAAGAGAGACCTCAGAAGAAAGTAAACCTACTCTCTCCTTGATCCTGGATTTCCATCCTCCAGAACCATAAGAAAATAAATTATTGTTGTTTATTCCTCCTAATCTATGATATTTTGTTATGGCAGCACTGGCAGACTAATACAGTCTGAAATAACAGAGGTTAGAACTTCAACATATTAATGTTTGAGAGGCACAATTCAGTTCATAATAGGTAGTTTGGGAGTTGAGACTATGATGAGGAGACAAATCCAGGCTTGTAAAGAATTCCAAGGAAAGTGTCCCCAAGTATAACACAGAGCTACCAAGGCAGGAAGGAACTTGAAAATAAGGTGATCCACCAGCAAGTCTAGCTTGCCTAGAACAAAAAAAGCGAGGGGGAGAGTGACAGGTGACAAATTCAAAAATGGGAGACAAGACCAGATCATGTAGGACTTTGCAGGAAATGGCAAGGAGTTTCGATCTCATAAAGGAGTGGCAAACTTGGATGGCTTTTAAAGGAAGAATGAAATGCTCTGATTTGTGTGTTTAGTGTCTCCTTGCTCTAGAGAATGAATTATAAGTGGGTTAAAATGGAAGTGTCAAGAATAGTTAGGAAGGGATTGGAAGAATCTAGATGATAGATAATGGACCAGAAGGAAGTGGCAGAGACAAAAAGTCGTAGAAAGATTTAAGGTATCTTTTGATGGAAGAGCCCTGAGAAATTGCTGATAGGTTATTTATTGGGGATAAAGGAAAGAATATTAACAAATTTATGTAGGCTTTTGGTTTGAGAAATTGGGTAGACAGTAGCAACCTTTTTTTTTTTTTTTTTTTGAGATGAGGACTGACAAGGAAGATTTGGTAGAAAGATTGGAAGATGAAGATTGGTGTTAAACTTGTTAAAAACAAGAGTGTAAATATTCCTTAGTAACTCAGCTGATCAAAGCACATGGATTTGTTGCTGTTGTGTTTTTACCAATGATCTAGCTCTTGAACTATGAGACTCATTATTGATGACTATTTGATAAATGTTACTCATGTCTAAATTTCATTTTTCTTGTTTATTTCATGATATGCACAGTCTGCTGGTAGTTATCCAGGAGCATGACTCTCACATATAACTTGTTCCTTTGGAAGAGTCAGAAATCACATTGTTCAAAATAAACTTTCAGGAAAGGAAATTAAATTTGTTTAGATAAATGTACAACGTACATGAGCTGTATATGCCAAAATTAAATAGACAGTCATTCCTTTCTACAAAATGCAGTAGGATTTAATAATATTTGATGTAAATTAGTCATCTGAGGAACAGTCAAGCTTTTAAATTTCAATCTGTTAAAGCATAATATAAACTTGTTCCATTGTTTAAAAGTAGATAGTGGTACTCATATACATTTTTTCAATTAGTATGCTCTTTCCCCCACTTTTTTCTTAAATTTTGAATATTTTAATTTGAAGGAATAAGGCTACAGGTTCACTAAAGAGTAGTAGTCTTTTAAATTTCATGAGACTGGGAGTCACTAAGGTCCTAATGAGAGAATGATTGAGTCATAGTCACATCTGAGATCAATTTCTCTGGGGCTGAGGAAGAATAGAGAGGCAATGGGAACACTGTCAGCAGGAGATCAGCAAGAGAGCTGTGCCCACAGTGTAATGCAAGGAACAGAGCCGAGAAGAGCCTGAACTAGAGCAAGAAGTAGAGGTCAGAGAGGTAAGGAAGAAGAAAACATTAAGAAGTATTTCTCACATAAAATCAAAAGCACCAAGTGACCCAGTGCTAGGGATTCTAGCCTGAGTGATAGGAAATTGGATGATTCTATTAATGGATATAGAAAAAAAATGAATAGAACAGAATGGAGGTGAGATGGGAGTGAAAGTAAATAATCATTTTTGAACAGGTTTTGTTCAGGTATTTGTGGATGTCCAAGGAGAGACACTGTTAGACTCTCCTGAAAGAGGTGACGACTGGAAGTAGACATTTGGGATCTACTTCTATGGTCAGTAGATGTATCTCTAAGAGTGGGAGATTGTTAGGGAAGGTCAAGTGGAGTGAAAATATCACAGAGTCAATAGCAGAACCTATAAAGTCATGATCAATTACCATGTAGAAAAAAGACCATAAATCATCTAGAAGCAATTGCTTTGATGCATGATAATGCATGATGCACAAACATAACATGTATTGTATAACCCATAAATATAGAAATTTGCTTAAAGAACTCTCATGATCGGAAATTTATAAACCAGGTTGGGATGAATGGGAATTTGCTATATAAAATCAGAAAATGCAATTTGTCAGAATTGACTGTCATCCTCATGGAAACTATTCTGTTTAGGTTATAACATCATCCATAATATCAGTACTAATCTAATGTACTTGTACTAAATGTATTATAAAACATGCCTATGTTAACACATACATGTGCGTGTACACATGGGCACACACACACGCACAACACACATAATCATACTACTGAAGCATTGTCAGTAAGTTTCTAAAACTCTGCAGTAAAGCCTGCCTTTATAACCTTCATCATAACCAATTTCTAAATGTGGTTCAGTGCAAAATTTCTCAAATGAGGTGCATAGAAGTTTCAAGTGATTGCACTCTAGCCAGTCATCTTACCAAGGGTTTGCAAGTTGCAGGAGAAGGCAAGTTTGCTAACATACATAACCAATTTGAAATATGTGAATACAACGTTTGCTGAGTTTGTCAAATATATATTTAATAATCACCAATTATTAAAGGATGTGCACACACCTACAAAGATGGTGCTAGCTATTATAACGTGAAAGCATGTATCCTATGTATGCCTGTTTCATTTGTAACTTCTTTTTTCTTATTATTGGATTTCTCTAAATTCTTGATTCCCAATACTTGGATTAACAGTTCAAAACTGGTTAAATTGAAGCATAAAATGTATCAATGAAATATCAACGTAAATGCACTCTCCTGATTAATGTTATAAACATAATAAACATCACAACAAGGCAAACACTAAATGTGAATTTTTGAATGATGGTTGTACACAGGCATTTCAAAAGTGATATTTCAATGACAAAAGTAAGACAAATACATAAAGATTCATAGATTTACCTCTTATAGCCAGAGCACTGTCTATTATTAAGCAATGACAATTAGCTACCAAAGCTTTGGGTCATTTTCAAAGAAAGCACAGTCTTCTAGTAAATTAATCAAAAATTTCAAGAATCAACATAGAATAATGCATATTATAGGGACTACTGATAAAAAACAAGTATATATACATATGTGTACATATGTATATATATGCATATGTACACATATAGACCTATATACATATATATATATATATATATATATGTGTGTGTGTGTGTGTGTGTGTGTGTGTGTGTCAATAATTTAGAAAAGTTAGTGAAAATAGTTATAAAGATAATAATAAATGGTATGTTTTAAAAACAGAAGTACAGGAACCCACTGTTTTGGAAGCAGTAGGGGAAAAAGCTGCCTAAGTCTAGTTAGTGACCTGAGGCTTGGTTTAGAGAAGCTGGAACACAGTGGGGAGGTTGGTCAGAGAGGAAAGGCCAAACACCCAGTTGCCAGTGGAGCTGATTGTTCTCAGCTAAAGACTCTCATGAATCATGACCCAGCAATAGACATGAATGATGAGGGAGTGCACTTATTTGTATTGGTTTTGCTTATCAGTAAAAATCCATGCTTCTGAAAAAAAAGGAGAAACTTTATAGTTAACTAATATCATTTTGTGGGAGCCAATATGAAGAATATTGGCTCTGAATTTTATTTCTTGTCAACTACGCTATAGAATACAAATAAATCCCCCAGTCCCTTGGTAATCGCAGGGTGGCCCACAGCAGAGCAGCAGCATTCAGAACCCCTGGAATTCTTGGAGCCAGACCTACTGCACCTGAATCTGCATTTTCACAAGATCTTCAAGGAATTCACATGCACATAAAAGTCTGAGAAACATTGCCTCATATCCATGTTCCTTGTTAAGGTGGGAAAGCTGGGAAGGCTTTGAATGCAAGCCTCTTAAAGTTTGCATTTTTCTACAGCATCTATATACTATCTTCAGAAGCATGCATGAGACAACGTGTCTTTACAAATTTCCCCTTGTACATCAACTTTACTAAGGGCAGTTTAATAGACAAGGGCAATGTCTAAGGAGAAATAAGAAAAAAGTTGCTTAATTCTAAATAAGATCTATATGTGTGTCAGAGAATTACCTTTCATATATGCAATTAGAGTTATTTAAGCTAATTTTATTTTGGAATAAAGTGGGTTTTTTCCCCTAGATGTGTGTGTTTACGTTTGACCCAATTTTTGCTCATTTCTCTATTTGTGTCTGCTCCATCTATCTTCAGCTCATCTTTACTCTCTTCCACTTAAGCAATATTCATCAAAATAAAACATCACATTTCTTTATTGTTTTTGTTTATGAATTTTGTCATAACAAACTATACAACTAAGTTACATCCAAACTGCTTTTCTTTCCTAGATACTGTCTCACACTGGACAATTCACCTTTTCCTCCATATTCTGACATATTTTTTAATATTCTTTTCTTTCCTTTGCTGCTCATCTTTGTTTCATCAAATGCTATAATTTCACTACACTAATATTTATGAAAGCTGAAATTTTATGAAGATATACACTATTGTGCTTTTTTTAAAACTTTTTGTTTTTTGTTTTTGTTGTCATTATTAGATAACAGTAGTCTTTATTTTGTACAATAATTTGCAGTTAACAAAAGGTACCTTGTACCATACAAGATTCAAAACAAACTTGTGAAATGAGTAAAAAAGGCATTTGACTTCAATATCAGCTCAGGAGCCAAGATGCAGCTTATTGTATCAGAGAAAGGGCAAGTCCAGATTATCAGTCATTTAAAGAGAAGCACAACTTCTGGTCGCAAGCTTTATAAACTCTACCCCACCATACCAATTAAGGGAAGAGCGATGTGATTATTAATCATATTATTTTAAAAAATCTTAACCTTCATGAAAAATATTCAAACATAAAATGTTGGAAACTACACTGAGAACTCAAGATAAAACCTTTGCTTGAAATCTGGAAAATCAAAACGTCAAAGAGAACACAAACAGCAAACAATGAAAGGAATGCTAACACACACACAAAAAAACATCATCCGAGGTAACTGAGGATTTGTCCCAAGATGAAGGAACCGTGCAAATCAATAAAAAATTCCACGACATTCAATAAAGCGGTACATTTTCACAAAGGGATGACTTTATAAAAACCTTGCAAAATGATGCAAAAGGATCTAAAAGTCAGCAGCTAGATAAAAGCACCAGAAAAAAAGAAAGGATCTCAAACATTCTGAACTGAGAGTTCAATTTATGCCCTTCAAAACAACCCCTAACAACTGGAAAGTGTCAGTACTGCTGACTAAAAACAATCCGGAGATACTCCTTGACTAAGTCATGTTCTGATCGCAGCCAACATTTGGAGGGAAGAAGGGAAAGAAAGTAAGAAAAGGAAAGAAAGAAGAGAACAACGGGAGAAGAAAACAATTAGGAAATTAAATGGCACCAAACCAACTTGCCTTGAAAATGAATGAGGTGAAAGGACATCAAAAAGCAAGGATTTATGTGAAGAAATGACCGTGGGAACACTAAAGAGTTTTCGTAATAACACCAAAACTAGAAACCACTCTTGGCAAGAGAATGTCTAAACAACTCCATTTTCAGTCTCCTGGTGTCCTGTTGAGACCACTTAAAGAGAACATCACAATAAATGCCCTCAGCGGTTGGCTGGCCCTTAGCCTTGTGGGAGTCAATCACAGGTACTCTGTAGGAACCCCCCCATCCCACAATCAAGGTAATTTCAGGCTGTGTGTCTTTTCAGTAACCATTATGATATACCACTGGCATGTTGGGACACTTTGGATCTGTTCACAACATGCACAGTTGTCTAAGAGCTAGTACTTAACGTTTAGTTCAAACAAACCTTGGGGAGATACAAAAAAAAGTTCCAACATTCAACCAACACTCTAAAGCAACTTCCATGTGTGGTCTGCCATTTGTAGAAGAATTGGGTACATGACATATCAAAAAACATCTTTCTTTCAAGTAAAGCTGAATAAATAACATGCTATGATTGAACCTCCCTCAGGAAAAGAAAATGTGAACTACTGGAACCAATCAAATACATAATGAAGCTTGTCTTTTTTCTTTTCCTTCAATTTTCTAGCTCTCTTTGGTCATGAAAGTGACCTGGAGCAATAACCATGATAGTAAGTCATGTCAGTGAAAATGTCCACAATATAGTTCCCTGAGAAAATCTGCAAACTTGATAATGAGAAATTATTCTGTCTGAAAGCAAAGGTTTGATCAAATTATAAAAATAAGCAGAATTTTAACTTTATAAGAATTTGAGTAAGAATAAACTCATATATTATTATGAAGATATTGGAAGATGAGGCTTTACCCAGGGGAAGTTTGAATTATAATTTTATCCTCAGATTCTCAAAAGTTATATGAGCCCTATTTCTCTTATCTCTGAGAATTGTTCATATTTCTACCTAAAAAGCTCTCCTTATAAATTTAATGAATTGGCTATGTTTACCATTTCATTATAAAATTCAGCTTTCAGTTTATCCTTCAACAGTCAGCACTTCTACTAAAGATGACGTGTTCAGAGTAGTTTTGTTGTTTTTTACATGTAAGGATGGGGCAGTTCACAATTCCAGGTTTGATTACAAACGTAGAGTGAATTGTGGTTCTCAACACTGCTGTTTCCTAGGATCACTTGGGAGCTTGAAAATGCATTATAACTGTGTTCCATTCCAAAGATTCTGATTATAATTGGTCTACAAGAAAACCCAAGAATCAATAATTATTCAGTTTCTTCAAATGATAATAGAATGCAACTATGATTTAGAAATGCTAGTTAAGAAAAGCAAGAGCTATTGGTCCCTTTTCCCTCTATCATCATAATTAACCTAACAGAAGTATTTCAGTATATACTGCACAATCTTTAAAAACCAGACAACTAAAAAGAAGCATACCATTGTAAAAATACAATTATTTATGCATTATTTTAAATGGCAATATGTAAAACAACTCTTGGTAGATTCAGAGTCATCTAACTATAGACCTCATATGTAGAGACATCAGACCTAGATACATACAAGCAAACCTGCAAAACAGATGAACCTAGTCTTCAGTTGTTTATTTTTCCTTTTCATCTCATTCCATTCTCATAGCTTGCCAACTTTTATTACTACAAGCTCACGACACACGGCTTCTCCAGGGAGCTAAGGCCACAGGAAGACACTTCCCACAGAAAACACAAACAAATCCATCTTTGGAGTCAAATTAATATTGTTTTAATGCACCACTGACAACATAACAATAATGCAAACAAATAGAAGAATAACTAACAAAAACATATTACTAGATGATAGGAGGTCTTACTTCTTAGGGTGGATGTACATCTCTCTTGTGGTACCACATCCATAAACATCCTTAAAGATCATCTTGGCTAAAAAAGAAAAAAAAAATCTTTAGTTTTTTTAAAGTAAGGCAATAAAATGTGGTATTTGAAATTTGGCTGTCACTTTGTAACCCTGAGAAAGATACTTAACTTTTTGAAACCTAAACTATGTTTATGAGGGGAAAATATTGAAATATGAATACTAGAATAAGGCATATAATAGAGGTGGCACATGGAAATCTTCAATAATCATTAGCTGTTATGGTAAAACATGCTAATTAAGGATGCACCTTTTTCTTAAGAAAACAAATTCTTTCATCTTAAGATAATGTTTCATGTTATTTTATGTGTGTCAGTTTACCCAAAGCACTGTAACCGGGTAATTTCATATTATAGTTGGAAAAGAATATCATTGGAGATTCAATAGCAATTTTCTTGAACTATAATGGTTTATTCTATATAGAACTTGGAGGTCAAAATAGAACATGGAGTGGAGTTTTAGGATAATGTTTGTCCAAAATCTTCCTCATCTGAATCCTTCAGAAAACTCTTTACAGAACAAATTCCTGTGCTGCTTCAGAAATCAGTCCTGGACAAGTCTCACTAGGACCACGAGCTATGTTAGATTCCATGTACAGCAAGCTTCAAGAATTGATGGTCTCAGAAAATACTTTATACAGGTCCCGAAGACTTCTTTGCACTCGGGACTGTCTTGAACAAAGTGAGTTACATAGCAAGGTAAGTAGTTCTCTGTCTCTAAAGGGGTCTAAGTAAGAGCAGAAATGTCACTTAGTTCAAAAGCTGGGGAATATGTTTCAACACAGGAAGTCATTGAAACTTTGGGACCAAGATTAAGGTTTTTCTACCCCAGAGATTCATTTCCAGAAAAATGTTGTAAAGCACCAACCATGCGTACTTACTTCAAAACTACTTAAAATGATTCATTCAACCAGTGTACAAGAGAAGAATTATCTGGGAAAAATAAGATTGACAGAAGTCACATTTTGTCCAAGATGGGATACAACTTCTTGTTCCTAATTCAATGTACTTTTTATCACTCCATACTACTTGCTCTGGGGATGTCATATAACAGGCAACATAAAAGGGCTCCCTGCCCTTGAACTTTCCTATTTATCTTTATGATTCCTATACATTGAGTTTCAGAGACCTTTGTTATTCTGCATTTCTTGGAGATTGCATCTTTGCTGCCTCTCTTCTGCACCATTTCTAATCCCTCATAATCTCATATTTCCTTCACTTTTGCCTTCCCAATTTTATGACTTCTGATCAAGTTCTATTAACTATTATTGCATGGGCCTCACCAATCCATTTTATTCATAGTCACCAAATGAACCTTCACAATGAAAAATCTAGACCATGTTACTTCTTTGATTAAATATATTCAATATTCTCTCACTTCTTACAAAAAAAAAAAAAAAAAAAAAAAAAAACCTAGTCTGATTTTTTTAAACTAAATGAGAATGAAAGAATTTCATGTGAGGGCTCCCATCTGTCTTCTAGCCTTCTCTCTCACTCTTTCTCCTACCACAGTTTTTGCACTAAATAGAAGAACAGTTCTCCCTGAACACAGCTATAGTTTCCTGGCATCTTTTTTATTCCTTAGGTTCATATTCATCTGTCTAACTGCATCTTCTAAACACAGTGTCCTGGATACTTGAGAGCAGAAGCAGGGCAGGGTAGAGGAATAGGCAACATTTTGAGAAGTCACCAAAAGCTTAAAGGGAACATTGACAATCTGAATGGTTGAGCTTCTTCTGGAGCTCAACTCTTCCTGGAGACCAAATGGGATTGTAGCAACTTGGATAGAAGAGGGTAAATGCCTAAAGTGAGGGTAGCTGGCAAAACCTGGAGAAATCTCCCAGGTCTCCTTTGATCTTATCCTGGGTGATGAGAAAGGTACATTTTTAAGGCCTTGAGCTATGGTCTGAATATTTGTGTCTCTCAAAAATTCCTCTGTTGAGTCCTAACCCCCAAAATGATATTAGGAGATGAGACTTTGGGAGGTAATTAGAACAGAAGGACAGAGCCCTAGGGAATGGGATTAGTGTCCTTTAAAGGAGGCCAACAGAAGTCTCCTGTCCCTTCTGCCATGGGAGGACATGGTGAGAAGACAACTGTTTATGAACCAGGAGTCCCTCACCAGACTCTGAATCTGCTGGGACCTTAATTTTGGACTTCTCATCCCAGAACTGTGAAGAATTTCTATGGTTTATAACAGACATAAGGGACCCAGTTCCCCCTGTAACCATTCCAATTCCTTGCCATTAATGCCATTGCTATTAATTACAGATTGTAGCTTCTATTGCCACCAGGAAACCTTCTCCAGAAGTTCCCAGGTAAACAAGTATTCTTTTCTCTGAATTTCCATAGCATGTTGATCTTATTTTTTTATTGCATTTGATTCTACCTACTTTTTTTAAGCTCTTTGAGGGATTTTTCATCTTTGACTACCAAAGCAGAATCTAGCTATTAATATCCTAAGAATCTCTCTCTCTCTCTCTCTCTCTCTCTCTCTCTCTCTCTCTCTCTCTCTCTCTGTGTGTGTGTGTGTGTGTGTGTGTGTGTGTGTGTTTCTCCTCTCTCCTCTTCAGCATCCTCATTCACAAATAAAAAAAAAATTAGGTCAAGTACTGGGCACTGAGTGATTTGTCTATGGAAATAATCACCATGAAATCTGACTTTTTTAACCATTAAGTCTCTTAGAAAGCTGTAATATGTCATGATAAATGAAGCAAACTTTTCCAAAGCATTAACATAGACAATCTACTAATCTGAGTACATGAAATGTTTGTAGTAACCTTAAGGTTTACAAAAGGAAAAAAAAATTCTTTTGATACTGGGGATTAAACCCAGAGGTGCTTTACCACTGAGGTACATCCCCATCCTTTTTTATTTGTCATTTTGAGACATGATCTGTTTTGTAAATTATTTTTTAGTTGTAGTTGGACACAATACCTTTGTTTTATTTATTTTTATGTGGTGCTGAGGATCGAACCCAGGGCCTTGCCATGTGCTAGGCCCACAACCCCAGCCCCAAGACATGGTCTTTATAAGTTGCTGAGAGTCTCATTAACTTGTGGAGGCTAGCCTTGAACTTGCTATCCTCCTGACTTATGCTCCTGAATCACTGGGATTTCTCATCCCAGAACTGTGCGTGGGCACAACATTTTTTTTTTTTAAGCAAAATCCAATGACTAAAATAATGTGATTTTTTAAAATAAATTTAAAACATGTATCGCATATTTTCATCTCTATATATTCTTAGTAAGTTAGCATCCAAACTCAAAAGCTGAAGTTTCATTTTTCCTTATGAGACATATAGTGGTCTCTCTTTCTCTCCTTAGCAGCAAAAATAGGGCTAATTTTCTTCTCTTGATTAGACTCTTGGTTTAGTCACCCACCAGCTACAGACTTGCTTTTCCCTCCCACTCACCTGCTGGACGCTATTTCATGGAACAACCACAGCATCCAGTGAAGCTATTTGCACTGGTAGATTCTGCT
The DNA here is from genome assembly GCF_021218885.2 of Marmota monax. Classification (NCBI taxonomy): domain Eukaryota; kingdom Metazoa; phylum Chordata; class Mammalia; order Rodentia; family Sciuridae; genus Marmota; species Marmota monax. Next base: position 11,041,171 of record NW_026693726.1, read on the forward strand.
TACCTAAAGGACTGAGTCATCAGTCGGTTTCTGCAGTCATGAATCAGCAACACCTGAGTGCTGGCCAGTGACTTTAGGAGTAGATAAAGTGACACTGCCAGAAACAGGCTGAGCAAATCAAGGAGGCAGGAAGGACTGCCCTGGCCATGCTGTGGTTAACAAAAGCCATGGAAAGTACACGAAAAGTAAAGGCAAGTAACGCTAACCTTTTGGAAGTGGATTGAACTTGATTTCTAGATTCAGCTTTCCTAAACTATAAATTTTCCAATGTGCCCTTAAAAGATTAGATCCCATTGTGAAATAATTTTAACAAACTATAAACTACTGAGTATGCTAAAAAAAATCATAAGGCACAATTTTATATGTTGAAAGCTCTCAATAATTAATATTATTGAATATTAAATCCCCTTTCCTGATAACACCTCTGATGTGTGCTCTCAAGATGGATCACACTTTGGGAAATACTCACCTACTTTGTTCAGATTGTTTTTATGGATTACAAAATTATACTAGAACTGATGAAATCAAGACCATGGGTGCATTACTCAGCCAGTATTATATAAGGGCTGAGTGTTCTAGATAAACATTGTATTGAGATCCTGAGTCACTGCATTCAAAAGAGTTAGAAATCTTTATTTATAAAAATTTCATTTTTTTTGTCTTCTTTGATATAAGGAGAGTAACTAAGAACAGAGTAGGGACGAAGAGCATGAGAAGAAGATTAACATTAAACAGGGACGAGAGGTGGGAGGGAAAGGGAGAGAGAAGGGAAATTGCATGGAAATGGAAGGAGACCCTCAGGGTTATACAAAAGTACATACAAGAGGAAGTGAGGGGAAAGAGAAAAATAATACAAGGGGGAGAAATGAATGACAGTAGAGGGGGTAGAGAGAGAAGAGGGGAGGGAAGGGGAGGAGAGGGGGGATAGTAGAGGATAGGAAAGGCAGCAGAACACAACAGACACTAGTATGGCAATATGTAAATCAATGGATATGTAACTGATGTGATTCTGCAATCTGTATATGGGGTAAAAATGGGAGTTCATAACCCACTTGAATCAAAGTGTGAAATATGATATATCAAGAACTATGTAATGTTTTGAACAAGCAACAATAAAAAATTTAAAAAAAATTCATTTTTTAAGCAAAATTTTGATGTACCTGATAACACAGAAAGGGCCTGTTTTTCTCTTTCTTCCTCTAAACTATCACATAAAAAAGGATAATTGAGCTTACCTTTTTATAGTTAAAAATATATTTACATTTGAGTGTTTATATTCTTTGGAATTTAAAATATATATTCCGGCTGTAAGCCAGGAAACATTTTGCATGAAGTTGTATGTTTAATTACACCAAAGGAGTTGTGAATATTGACAGAATAAATAAGGTCTTTTATGTATTAAAATTACTGACAGTTAAACACTACAGTATTTTCCATTTTAATGTTTATTTTTTGTTTTCACATCTGGCTTTCCCCTCGTGTTATAAGGTAAAATTCTATTTTGTAAAATTCCCCTAAGATTCTCTAAAAACAAAAAGAAACATCCTGATACAGTAAGTTTCTGAAACTGATGGTACAGTTATTCGTACAGCACATTCATATATGTATAGCTAGAAAGTCATGTTCAATGTTTCTGATTCCTTGTTATGAAAGTGAATAATAAGTTCATGATCTAAAGACAAAAAGGTAACAAGAAAATGTTATCATAAACACTACAATACCTGAAAATGTTTTTGAAAATCACACAAATCAAATCAATATTCTTATTTTGCATATAAATTCATTATATATGCATCACTTCATAAGTGGTCTGTTTGATTTGAAGGCTACTAATATTTTTTAAAGAAGTGAACGCTACCAATTAACTGTGAGATATTAGTATTCTAAATATGGATGCTGATTCAAAATTAAATCTTATGGTTTTACTTATATCAAGGAACTAATTATAGATTTGCAATCATAGGGTTAATCCAGATAAGCCTAACAAAAACTGTACTTTTTCATGTATCATCACATCATAAATGAGAAAACTGAAAGTTACAGATAAAATCACTGACTCAAAATCATGCAGTTAGCTAGAGGCTGAAATAAGAATCAATCAGGCTGTCTGAATATCCATCCTCCCTTCTGTAATTCACTAATTCATTTTAAAAATATGTAAAGCCAATTAAGTCATTTAATGAAGATTTATTCTGAATAAAATGTTCCTTGAATCTATCAGATGTGGTCAGGTTCTACCTATCATACAGCTGATGGGCCATGCCAACCTGGTCAACTCTGTTGACCACTCTAAGACTTCCCTTGATGTTTAAGATTTAAATGAGATAATGCATTAAAAATGCTCACTCTTTTGCAAGGCTTCTGACTGATAAATCTGGGGGTTTGCTTTTAGCAAAAATAACTATTCCAGAATTGATCATTAAAATTTGCAGTCAGTTTAAAAGTTTCAATTCATAATTCTCAGTTTGATTTACACCCGTTAACATTCCTGAGCAACATACCTATATATCTTTTTTCTTTTTTCTTTTATTAGAGCTTTGTAGTATAGATAGTGGTTGGGTTCATCCTGACAAACTCATACATGCATGTAAATTAATTTCAGTTCATCATCCTCTGTATTCCTTCCAATGCTCTGTCCCCTCTACTCTTCTCCTTCCTCTAGTTTTACTAGATTTCCTTTTGCTCTTCTATTTATTTATATTTGAGTGATTCCTCTTATACATAAAAGTGAAATTCCCTTGGCAAATTTATATATGCATATAACATGACTTCTTAAGAATTCATTCTTCATTGCCTCCCCTTACACATCCCTCCACTCTGCCTCTTGATCTCTTTCTTCTACGTTATTTATCTTCCTTTTTTTTCTTTTTTCTTTATTTTTTCTTTTGTGTGTGTGTGTGTGGTGCTGGGGATTGAACCCAAGGCCTTGCACATGCAAGGCCAGCACTCTACCAACTGAGCTATATAGTCCCTGCCCTTGGTCTTCCCTGTATCTTTATGTTACCCTATGCTATATATCTTTATTGTAGCTTTCTGTAGTTGTTTTGAAATTTCCAAGTGTAAACATAATTTTGTAGACTCTACAATTGACTATTTTCCATCCATTCTTTCTATTTTCCAAAGTCCTACCCATTCTTGTGAGCCAATATCAAGTCCCATCTTTCTTACTCTCTTAAATTCTCCCAATTGGAACTCATCTCTCTCATGTGGAATTCTACTGCATCTACCTCATATTTTCTGTCATTACAATGTGGTTGTCTCCTTTATTGATTCCTGAGGCTGTACAACCCTAAAGGACAGAGACTGCATATTCCCCCACAATACTTTATGTACTCTCTAACAAAGAGTAGATATGTAATGAAAGTTTGTTGAATTGCATACAAATTGTGTATCACTTGTATATAAATAAGGTATAAAGATGTTGTACATAATATCTTATCTTCATAAATGAATCATCATTTTCCTGTGAGAAAGTACTATATTGTGTAACTTCTTTTTGCCTGAAAGTTGCTGTCACGAAAAGAAGAAATAAATATCAACTGGATGATTTTCTGATCCGGTTTCTATTCATCTCACCCTACAAATTTTTAAAAAATAAAGGGAAATTAGAAAAACCAAGAGAGAGAGAGAGAGAGTAGTGATCTAGAATGTGCACATCTGAACTTTAACATAGCTACCTGTGTGTCAAGTTCCATTCTCCCAAGAGGGGGCTGCTATGCACCAGGAATGAGCTTGTCCTTTGCCATCCTCTCTTCCAATGGAAGAAGTGAAGAGGGACCCAGAAGCCCACCCACACTACCCATTCAGCACTCACAGCCTCACCATCATGCCTGTGAAGCTCACAAAAGCTAATATTCTTTTTATATCTCTGTACCCCCAGGAAACTGAGACTGCTATATCTACTGCATCTTCTCTTGATAGAAGCTCTTCACCAGCAAATCCTCCTCCCATTGCTTCTACCTCTCCTGAGTTTTCTTTTATTTCTTGCTCTTTAAAGAAATTGTCAGTCTCTTACTACTGCAAACTTAAGAGTTGAGCAGATATCTTTGTTCCTTTTAGAGGCATTCTGACTATTCTTTCTTCCCCCAGATAACCAACTTTGAATCTTGTGTTACCAAACCATACAGATTATCTTGCAACTCTCCCACTTTCTTCAAAGATCTTAAATGATGAAGCCCATTCCTCTTTTCAGTACTATTTTCATCTTACTTCTTGATAGCGGAGCTATTTACTAATTCTTTTTCTTTTTCAGTAATTATAAACTTTCCACAATCTCAGTTCAAAGGTTTTGGGTTTTTGTTTGTTTTGCATTCTGAATGCAGCTTTCTACATTCTCTGCTCATTCTCTCTAGATCACGGATTCCAAGATCTTTCTCTGTAGGTCACGGATTCCAAGATCTTTCAGGCCCACTGAATCTTCCACCTCATTTATCGTACTACTTGTGCCCAACTCTTTTCTTCCCTCATAGGCTTACTTCACTCTTTAGTGCACTTGAACTCTGGAGTTAATCTTTTAAATTATTCCTTTGCCTATTTTACTCCCTTCTCCTTTACATCATTTCCCAGGTTTGAGAAAACACCAGCCCAGGCTTAAACACACTTTTCTACTTTTCGATGCTTACATTCACACAGATGATGATGACGATGATGACAAGATTCCTGCTGACCAGTATCACTTAAAACTCAAACCCAAGAGAACCAAAATAGGCCCTTATTGCCAGCCAGTAATCGTACTGTCTTTTCCAAGTCCATTCATCACAAATAATGTTTTATACTTTCTCCTCTTGAATCTTCAAGCAATCAACCCTTCCACCCTTCTTATGCTCAGCATTGCTCTTTCCTTCCTAGTTCACTAATAGAAACATTCCAAATTTTATCACTACATCTACCATCCACTGGTGTGCTCATTTTCTGTCTTCTTACCTGTTACTTTAGATAAGCTGTCTGTACCTCCAAACAACCCCCATCACCTTGGGTTAGAACCTATTTCTCTTATCTATCCAACAACAGTGTTCCAGAAATTCTTCCTTTTTCTCAAATGTTAATAATCATTCTCTCTTTATTGGATCATTCCTATCAACATATAAATATGCATGTTTCTCCCTTCTTCAAAAGATACCCGCTTCACCCTGTTCTTGGTTGTTTTTTTCTCTTATTGACCTAAATTCTCAGTATGTCTGATCTGATCCTATGTCAAGGCACTACATATAATTTATACATCTTCATAATTGATAAATTAATATAAGCAATACAGGCCCCCTCCCCCTGCACCGGCAAGGTAGAGGGAACTGTGACCACGCACAGAGCAGGCCCAGCGGCCTGCTGAGGGGCAGAGCCACCCCCCACCCCCCGTGCCTGCCAGGTGACCACCGACAGAAAAGGCCCAGTGGCCCGCGGCGAGACAGAGCTTCCAATCACTCCTGCAGGGTAGGCGGGCCTGCGACCCACCGGCAGAAGAGGAGCAGCGGCCTGCTGAGAGGCAGAGCCGCCCCCTCCCCCTGCGCCGGCAAGGTAGAGGGAACTGTGACCACCCACAGAACAGGCCCAGTGGCCTGCTGAGGGGCAGAGCCGCCCCCCACCCCCCGCGCCTGTCAGGTAGGCGAAACTGTGGCCACTGACAGAAAAGGCTCAGTGGCCCGCGGAGTGGCAGAGCTTCCAATCACTCCTGCAAGGTAGGCGGGCCTGCGACCCACCGGCAGAAGAGGAGCAGCGGCCTGCTGAGAGGCTGAGGCGCCCCCTCCCCCTGCGCCGGCAAAGTAGAGGGAACTATGACCACCATCAGAACAGGCCAGACCTGCAACCGAGAGACAGAACACGCCCAGTGGCCTGAGGAAGGGTAGAGCCGCCCCCCCCCCGCGCCTGCAAGGTAGGCGGACCTGCGACCCACTGGCAGTACAGCCCCAGAGGCCTGCAGAGGGACAGAGCCGCCGCCCGCACCTGCGAGGGAGACTTTGCAACTATACAAGACTAATATAAATATATAGGGGGAAAATTCAATAGCACAACAGTTTCACCAAGTAGAAAGGAAAGTGAACAGTATGAAGAGACAAGGAAAGAAAGGACCACAAGCATTGCAGGTCAACTCAACTTTAGAAGAGGTAATAGCTGCAGCAGATGGAATGTCAGATAAAGAATTCAGGATATACATGCTTCAGATGATCTAGAGTCTCAAGGAAGACATCAGACAGCAAAATCAGACAATGAAAGATCACTTCAACAATGAATTACATAAACAAATCCAAGAAGCAAAAGATCAACTATACAGGGAAATAGAGGTTATAAAAAACAAACAAACAGAAATCCTAGAAATGCAGGAAGCAATAAGCCAACTTAAAAACTCAATTGAGAATACTACCAGCAGAGTAGAACACTTAGAAGACAGAACATCAGACAATGAAGATAAAGTATTTCAACTTGAAAAGAACATAGACAGCTCAGCAAGACTGTTAAGAAACCATGAGCAGAAGATCCAAGAAATATGGGATAACATCAAGAGACCAAATTTAAGAGTCATTGGGATACAGGAAGGGACAGAGTTTCAAACCAAAGGAATGAGCAATCTATTCAATGAAATAATACGAGAAAACTTCCCAGACTTGAAGAATGAGACAGAACCCCAAATCCTAGAAGCCTACAGGACGCCGAATGTGCAAAATCATAAGAGACCCACACCTAGACACATTATAATGAAGATTCCCAACATACAGAATAAGGAGAGAATTTTAAAAGGTACAAGAGAAAGGAAGCAGATCACATTTAGGGGTAAGCCAATCAGGATAACAGCTGATCTTTCCACACAGACTCTGAAAGCTAGAAGATCCTGGAATAACATATTTCAAACACTGAAAGAAAATGGGTTCCAACCAAGAATTGTGTTTCCAGCGAAATTAAGCTTCAGGATGGAAGATGAAATTAAAACCTTCCACGATAAACAAAAGTTAAAAGAATTTGCAGCTAGAAAACCATCTCTTCAAAACATCCTTGGCAAAACATTACAGGAAGAGGAAATGGAAAATAACAATGAAAACCAACAGTGGGAGGTAGGACAGTAAAGGGGGGAAAATAATCAAAGAGGAAAACAAACCATGTTTAGTAACATAAATAAACAAATATGGCTGGAAGAACAACCCATATCTCAATAATAACCCTAAATGTTAATGGCTTAAACTCACCAATTAAGAGACACAGGCTAGTAGAATGGATCACAAAACAAGACCTAACAATATGCTGCCTACAGGAGATGCATTTGATAGGAAAAGACATACATAGGCTGAAGGTGAAAGGTTGGGAAAAATCATATCACTCATATGGACTTCGGAAACAAGCAGGAGTATCCATACTCATATCAAATAAAATAGATTTCAAGCCAAAGTTAATCAAAAGGGATAAAGAGGGACACTACATACTGCTCAAGGGAACCATACACCAACAAGACACAACAATCATAAATATATATGCCCCAAACAATGGTGCAGCTATGTTCATCAAACAAACTCTTCTAAAGTTCAAGAGTCTAATAGACCACCATACAATAATCATGGGAGACTTCAACACACCTCTCTCACCAATGGACAGATCTTCCAAACAAAAGTTGAATAAGGAAACTATAGAACTCAATAACACAATTAATAACCTAGACTTAATTGACATATATAGAATATACCACCCAACATCAAGCAGTTACACTTTTTTCTCAGCAGCACATGGATCCTTCTCAAAAATAGATCATATATTATGTCACAGGGCAACTCTTAGACAATATAAAGGAGTAGAGATAATACCATGCATCCTATCTGATCATAATGGAATGGAACTGAAAATCAATGATAAAAGAAGGAAGGGAAAAGAATACATCACTTGGAGAATGAACAATAGGTTACTGAACGATCAATGGGTTATAGAAGACATCAAGGAAGAAATTAAAAAATTCTTAGAGATTAATGAAAACACAGACACAACATATCGGAATCTATGGGACACATTGAAAGCAGTTCTAAGAGGAAAATTCATTGCTTGGAGTTCATTCCTTAAAAAAAGAAAAAAACCAACAAATAAATGATCTCATATTTCATCTCAAAATCCTAGAAAAAGAAGAGCAAAACAACAGCAAAAGAAGTAGAAGGCAAGAAATAATGAAAATCAGAGCTGAAATTAATGAAATCGAAACAAAAGAAACAATTGAAAAAATTGACAAAACTAAAAGTTGGTTCTTTGAAAAAATAAACAAAATCGACAGACCCTTAGCCATGCTAGCGAAGAGAAGAAGAGAGAGAACTCAAATTACTAACATACGGGATGAAAGAGGCAATATCACAACAGACACTTCAGAAATACAGAAGATAATCAAAAATTATTTTGAATCCTTATACTCCAATAAATTAGAAGATAGTGAAGGCATAGATAAATTTCTTAAGTCATATGATCTGCCCAGATTGAGTCAGGAGGATATAGACAACCTAAACAGACCAATATCAATTGAGGAAATAGAAGAAACCATCAAAAGACTACCAACTAAGAAAAGCCCAGGACCGGATGGGTATACAGCAGAGTTTTACAAAACCTTTAAAGAGGAACTAATACCAATACTTTTCAAGCTACTTCGGGAAATAGAAAAAGAGGGAGAACTTCCAAATTCATTCTACGAGGCCAACATCACCCTGATACCTAAACCAGACAAAGACACTTCAAAGAAAGAAAACTACAGACCAATATCTCTAATGAACCTAGATGCAAGAATCCTCAATAAAATTCTGGCCACTCGGATACAAAAACTTATCAAAAAAATTGTGCACCATGATCAAGTAGGATTCATCCCTGGGATGCAAGGCTGGTTCAATATACGGAAATCAATAAATGTTATTCACCACATCAATAGACTTAAAAATAAGAATCATATGATCATCTCGATAGATGCGGAAAAAGCGTTCGACAAAGTACAGCATCCCTTTATGTTCAAAACTCTAGAAAAACTAGGGATAACAGGAACATACCTCAATATTGTAAAAGCAATCTATGCTAAGCCTCAGGCTAGCATCATTCTGAATGGAGAAAAATTGAAGGCATTCCCTCTAAAATCTGGAACAAGACAGGGATGCCCTCTCTCACCACTTCTGTTCAACATAGTTCTCGAAACACTGGCCAGAGCAATTAGAGAGACGAAAGAAATTAAAGGCATCAAAATAGGAAAAGAAGAACTTAAATTATCACTATTTGCAGATGACATGATTCCATACCTAGCAGACCCAAAAGGGTCTACAAAGAAACTATTAGAGCTAATAAATGAATTCAGCAAAGTGGCAGGATATAAAATCAACACGCATAAATCAAAGGCATTCCTATATATCAGCGACAAATCCTCTGAAATGGAAATGAGGTCAACCACTCCATTCACAATATCTTCAAAAAAAATAAAATACTTGGGAATCAACCTAACAAAAGAGGTGAAAGACTTATACAATGAAAACTACAGAACCCTAAAGAGAGAAATAGAAGAAGATCTTAGAAGATGGAAAAATATACCCTGTTCATGGATAGGCAGAACTAACATCATCAAAATGGCGATATTACCAAAAGTTCTCTATAGGTTTAATGCAATGCCAATCAAAATCCCAACGGCATTTCTTGTAGAAATAGAGAAAGCAATCATGAAATTCATATGGAAAAACAAAAGACCCAGAATAGCAAAAACAATGCTAAGCAGGAAGTGTGAATCAGGCGGTATAGCGATACCAGACTTCAAACTATACTACAGAGCAATAGTAACAAAAACAGCATGGTACTGGTACCAAAACAGGCGGGTGGACCAATGGTACAGAATAGAGGACACAGAAACCAATCCACAAAACTACAACTACCTTATATTTGATAAAGGGGCTAAAAGCATGCAATGGAGGAAGGATAGCATCTTCAACAAATGGTGCTGGGAAAACTGGAAATCCATATGCAACAAAATGAAACTGAATCCCTTTCTCTCGCCATGCACAAAAGTTAATTCAAAATGGATCAAGGAGCTTGATATCAAATCAGAGACACGCCGTCTGATAGAAGAAAAAGTTGGCTACAATCTACATACTGTGGGGTCGGGCTCCAAATTCCTCAATAGGACACCCATAGCACAAAAGTTAATAACTAGAATCAACAAATGGGACTTACTCAAACTAAAAAGTTTTTTCTCAGCAAAAGATACAATAAGAGAGGTAAATAGAGAGCCTACATCCTGGGAACAAATCTTTACTCCTCACACTTCAGATAGAGCCCTAATATCCAGAGTATACAAAGAACTCCAAAAATTAGACAATAAGAGAACAAACAACCCAATCAACAAATGGGCCAAGGACCTGAACAGACACTTCTCAGAGGAGGACATACAATCAATCAACAAGTACATGAAAAAATGCTCACCATCTCTAGCAGTCAGAGAAATGCAAATCAAAACCACCCTAAGATACCATCTCACTCCAGTTAGATTGGCAGCCATTATGAAGTCAAACAACAACAAGTGCTGGCGAGGATGTGGGGAAAAGGGTACACTTGTACATTGCTGGTGGGACTGCAAATTGGTGCAGCCAATTTGGAAAGCAGTATGGAGATTTCTTGGAAAGCTGGGAATGGAGCCACCATTTGACCCAGCTATTCCCCTTCTCGGTCTATTCCCTAAAGACCTAAAAAGAGCATGCTACAGGGACACTGCTACATCGATGTTCATAGCAGCACAATTCACAATAGCTAGACTGTGGAACCAACCTAGATGCCCTTCAATGGATGAATGGATAAAAAAAATGTGGCATTTATACACAATGGAGTATTACTCTGCTTTAAAAAATGACAAAATCATAGAATTTACAGGGAAATGGATGGCATTAGAGCAGATTATGCTAAGTGAAGCTAGCCAATCCCTAAAAAACAAATGCCAAATGTCTTCTTTGATATAAGGAGAGTAACTAAGAACAGAGTAGGGTCGAAGAGCATGAGAAGAAGATTAACATTAAACAGGGATGAGAGGTGGGAGGGAAAGGGAGAGAGAAGGGAAAATGCATGGAAATGGAAGGAGACCCTCAGAGTTATACAAAAGTACATACAAGAGGAAGTGAGGGGAAGGGGAAAAATAATATAAGGGAGACAAACGAATGTCAGTAGAGGGAGCAGAGAGAGAAGAGGGGAGGGGAGGGGAGGGGAGGGGAGGGGGGATAGTAGAGGATAGGAAAGGCAGCAGAATACAACAGACACTAGTATGGCAATATGTAAATCAATGGATGTGTAACTGATGTGATTCTGCAATCTGTATATGGGGTAAAAATGGGAGCTCATAACCCACTTGAATCAAATTGTGAAATATGATATATCAAGAACTATGTAATGTTTTGAACAGCCAACAATAAAAAATTTTAAAAAAAATATAAGCAATACAGACTCCTGTAAACTTCAGATAGTTATATCCAAATGGCTGCGTATTTCCTCTTATTGGCATCTCAAAGTAAACATGGTAGGCCCTCCATTCCCAAGCCAGGCATTCCCACAATCTTTTCTGTATTGGTTGATGGCTGTGTTAGTCAGGTTTGCAGTGCTACAATGAAATATTTGACAAAGGCTACATATGAGGAGGAAGTAGTTATTTAGCCCACAGTTTGGGAGGTTCAAAGTCTAAATGGCAAAAATTCTATGGAAAAAGCTGTCCCTTGTCTGCATCACCTCCTGGTGCAGAGAGCAATGATAAGAAAGCACACAAGAACAAAAAGGAGGGCAGGGACTAGGTGTGCTCCATGTATAACGCTCCTATCATGAAGGTTATGAAGAAGTCGAATGAGAACTACCTTCCAAGGGTATGACCTCCTACTAGGGCATATCTCTTAACAATTTCATAGTACTTCCCAATACCACCACCCTGGGGACTAGGCCTCCAATCTCAATGGACCCTCCGTGGAACTCAAACCACAATAGACCATTGGGATGGCAACCCAATATTGATGGTTGCTAAGGCCAGACTCCTTGGAGTTACCTTTGATTTTCTGTTTTCTCCTATGCTCCACATCCAGTCCCATTAGCAAATCCCATATTTTGAAAATGCAAAATATATCAACTTCATACCTGCTAATATCTACACTGCTACCACACATGTCTGTGCTATCATCTATTGTCACCTTGATTATTCCAATAGCTTGTGAATTGGACTTTTTGTTTCCATCACATTCCACAGTCACTTTTCAACACAGCAGCAAAATAGTCCCGCTGGAACATGAGTTAAACTGTGTCTCTCCTCTGTTCAACACCCTCAAACAACTCACTGTCTCACTAAAAGTAAAAGTCACACCCCTTCCAACAGTCTACGAAGCCCAGATGGTCTTTTTCACCTGTCCCTCTCACTCCTCGGATCCTTTGACCTGATCACCTACAATCCACCATCTACGTCAGTTCTCCTTATCTCCTATCTTCTGTGAGAGTTCCCTCACTCAGCTTCACAGGTCATCTTCTGTCTGGAACTCAACATCACACACACCACTTGTGTGTGTGTGTGTGTGTGTGTGTGTGTGTGACACCTGGCCTGTTCCTTCACCTTTCTCAATTCTTTATCTAAACATCATGATGTAAGTCAGACCTTCTTCGATTTGAATATGGTTTGTCCCCTCTGAAAGTGAAGTTGAAATTTGACTGCCAGTCATTAAGGGCTGATTAGGTCATAAAGAATGACTAATGACTTTCTCTTGAGAATGGATTTGTTCTCCAGGGAGAATTTGGTGCAGAGTGAGCCCCTCCTATGTGTGCTTTGCTTTTTCTATTCTTGCCCACTTTCTCTTCCAATTTTAACCATAATTAAGACCCTCACCCCCCACCAGCATTTCTAGCCTCCAGAAATGTGAGCTAAATAAACTTTCCTTATAAATTACCAAGTCTCAGTTATTCTGTTATAGAAACAGAAAGTGAATTAAGACAAGCTAACAAAGATCAGTAATTTGGAAACCTCAACTACCCAGGAAATAATCTCTCCCTCATATACATGCATACATACCCGCCCCCGCCCAAACATTTGAGTTGAGAACTTGAAGAAGGTGAGAAAATTACTGTGATTCAGCAATTCCACTTCTGGGGTACATTCAAAGGAACTGAAATTAATGTGTTGAAAGTATGTCTTCATTCCCATGTTCATTGCAACACTATTCATAATGGCCAAGATACAGAAACAATGTCTATCATCAGATGAATGAATAAAAATGTACACAATACATACACAATGGAATACTATTCAGCTTTAAAAAGAATGAAATTCTTCCATTTGTTGATGATATGGATATATCTAAAAGATACTATGCAAAGTGAAATAAATCAGGCAAAGAAAGACAACATATGATTTCATATGTGGAATCTAAAAATATGATATAATAGAAACAGAGCAGAATGATGATTATCAGAGCTGAGGAGGGTGGGATGAGCAGGGAAAAGTTGGTCAAAGGATATAAAGTTTCAGTTATACAGGGGGAATAATTATAGTTAATTAATGTATGTTTCAAAATTGCTAAAGATAGAAACATCACATTACATTCCACAAATGCATTCCATTATTATTTGTCAATTAAAAATAAAATAACACCAGATGTTTAAATAACAGTTGAATAAAGACTTGAAAGAGGTAAGGAAGTTAGTTACACAGATACTGGGAGATGCGAGACAAGGTAAAAATAAGTTAAAAAATGTGGCATGCTAAAGAACTTAGGCTTGTATTCTGAATAAGATAAAGAACCACTGGAAAGTTCTAAGCACAGCAGTAATAATCTGATCATTTTTACTGCTGTGAAGATGAAATATGATAGGGAATAGAGACTAACCCACTGAAGTAATATAGGCAACCTACTCCAGAGCACATTTTCCCTGTTCCTGCCACTTAGTTCTCTATGTTGTTACCTTGCAACAACATATTCTACCATTGATTTTACATGGTTGATTCTGTGCCCTTCAAGAGGGCAGACTTTGTGTTTGTTTTATTCAGTACCTTGCGCGTAGCAGACACCTAACATGTTTTTGCTGACTTAAGAAAAATCAGTTTCACTTAAATTTTAGTAAAATGGGTGCTTCGACAAATTTTAAACATGGTTAACAGTGAGATTCATGCTGAACAGTGTCTAGAATATCTTACACGAGGGGAGATGGTGTTACAATTTTATTTATTAAAAATGTAGAGCCAATAGGACTGAATTGGGTGTAAGTTCATCTTGGGTTTCACCCTTAGTTCTGCCAGAGCAGCTCTGTGGCCTCTGACTTCAGTTTCATCTTTTGAACTATAGAGTAATAAAACTGAATTTCAAAGGGCAGTTGTGATAATAAAATGAGACAGAAAATTTATTCATACTTTTATTCAAATACAACAGGCATCATTCGAGGTATTGATGTGAAAGCATTTTGTGAAGGTGGAAAGCCCAATATAAACATGAGAAAATGTTTTCAATAGAAAACAAAAAAGTTTTCTGTTGAGTGATTTTGAACAGGAACGCATGCTAAAAAAATGATGACAAAATTTATACACATTGTCACTCTAAGCTATAAAAGTTGGAATTCAAAGCCCTTATTAATAAAATCCTATATATTATTTGATAGTATTCTGGAAAACGGAAAGCCCAAAACTATGTACCAGTGTACTAGAGGTGGTTCCCCAACAAAATAAAGTTTTAGTAAATTGGCGAATTTTTTTCTTAATTAAATAAGCTTCAAACTGAATTTAAAAGCTTCTATATTATTGATTCAAAACACAACACAAAAATAAGTTCATGGCAATCTTGAACTGAAATAAGTGATTTTCCCATAGATCTACTAGATTACGAATGTGTCAGTCACTCATTAGATCACACGTATGGGAAGAAAGAGGAACACATACATTCCAGCCCATCAGATGTGAACATGCTACGTTATTTTCAGACATCAGACTATTAAAAGAAAGACTGTGACTGTGATCAAAAGAGATCATCTCAAGCCCGTTCCCCACTCTTTTCTTGTTTAGGTGTAAGAATGGATCTTTAAATGATCTTTTGAGTTTTTCTGAAAATCTGCTCAAGTGAACACATTTTTTTTAACCAGCTCCCATTATTGTTATAAGAAATAATTTTAATTAGAAAATTTCAACAGCTCCTTAAGTGACGATGTTAAAATTGGCCTGCTGATCCTGTTTTAATTTACAAAAGTATTTAATACACTAGGAACAAATGTCCACACGATTCATTATTATTTACACAGGGAAATGGAAAAAAAAATGTGTTTTTCACCAATGTATTAAGTTCTAAAACAGAATGCAAAACAAAACAAAACAAAACAAAACCCAACCCTCTGTGAAATTCACACCTGAATTCAAATGAAGATGTTCACAATGTTTTCTATGTATGTAATACTCAGACACTGGATTCATTGGGGTGTGGGGTGTTTTCACATACTACATTACATGGGGCTATCGAATCTTTAAAAATTCACTTGTGAAATGACTTGTTTGTTATTTCTTTAAACAGGAAAACAAGTCCAGAAAAAGTGATTATCCACAAATACTCTTTTCTAAAAATGGTCAGTTAACAGTTAACAAAATATTTATTAAAAGACCCAGCTATAAAGCAAAGATTCAAAGTGCTTTATCATGTAAGTAGAGGAAAAAAAATACAGTTTTGTGTTAGGAAGATTTATAAAGGGAGGTTAATTTTTTTTTAAAGTCCCCTATTCAAGTCCCCTATTCAAATAAGGTATACAATGAGGCAACAAGAGCTGTCACTGCTATTGGTTTGAATGTTTGTTCTTCTCCAAAAGTCATATTGAAATTTAATCCCTAATGCGATGTATTAAGAGGAGGGCCAGAGGCAGTAAGTAGGGCCTCGGGCTTCACCATCTTGGATTAATCTTTACAAAATGGTTTGAAGGGATGAGTATTTCCATCCCTCTGCCTTGTGGAGACACAGCATTTCATGTACTTTCTTGGAAGCAGAATCTAGGTCCTCACTCGAAATGGAACCTGATGCTGCCTTTATTTTTAATTTCTCAGCCTCATAACTGTGAGAAATATTATTTTTTCCAGATTAGGATTCTTTTTTTGTATTGGTTGTTCAAAACATTACAAAGCTCTTGACATATATTTCATACATTAGATTCAAGTGGGTTATTTTTTTGTATTGGTTGTTCAAAACATTACAAAGCTCTTGATATATCATATTTCATACATTAGATTCAAGTGGGTTATGAACTCCCATTTTTTATTTATAAATTATCCAATCTCTGGTATTTTGTTTTAGTAGCACAAGTGGAAGAAGACAGTGATAGTCCCTAGACTTTGGGTGGTTAATAGTATTGAGTGTGGGACTACATTAACCTGTGGGTGTTTATTACAAAGTAATTGAGTGAACTTGTATGGCCTCATCTTGGAGAAAAATTGCTTAAATTTGAATCATGAAGTATCATTCTCTGAACAGGATGGATCTCTTGCTCCTCCCTCCATTTTGGTCACTGTATTGAAAAATAAACAAATACGCAAAAGTATTTTGACCAAATACAGGCACCCTTCTGGCTACTCAACAGAAATGTAAGCTCATAGCCTGTGGGGTAAAGCAAGCAGAATGAATTCAGGAGCCAGCTTCACTGGTGACCTGGAAAAGACAGAGGAAGTGATTTTTTTCTTGAAGCTTGTTAACTCTAATGACTGAACCATGAGCAATGTTAAACTATCAGCTAAGTTGGAACAAAAATAAAACATATATATATGTAGGGCCTGAGCTTCTGAGATGATCTATGTGCAGAAGGAGACACAGCTATTGTGAAAAGTATCTCTTATCTAAGATCACACTATAGCTTACAAAGTCTTCTGTGTCCCATGAAAAAGCGTTTTTCCACATCTCTGTTTCATCAAGAACTTGAATTCATCTATTCCTCCCATGCTCTCCCTTCCAATCCCACTATGAGTCAACCTCCCTATATCAGAGAAAACATTGGGGATTTGTTTTTTGGGAATTGGCTGAATTCTAGATAGGGAAGAGGGGTGGGAGGGAAGAGGAGGGGTCAGGGGAGTAACAAGGATGGTGGAATGTGATGGACATCGTTATACGAAGTACATGTATGAAGACTTGAATTGGGTGTCAACATATTTATATACAAACAGAAATACAAAAAGTGTGGTATTTATGTGTATTAAGAATTGTAATACAAAAAAAATTAAAAAGTTAGATTAGGTAGAGGAAAGTGAAAGGAGGGGAAGGCAGGGGATGTGGGGATAAGAAAAATAGTAGAATGAAACAGACATTATTACTGTATGACCAATGTGATTCTACAATATGTATACTCAGAAAAATGAGAAATTATATCCCATCTATGTATGATAGAACAAAGTATATTAGTACATTCTACTGTCATGTATAACTAATTAAAACAAATAATAATTTTTTAAAAAAGGTAATAATTTAAAAAAGAAATTGAATTATGAAGGTCTTAAAATTAATTCTGTCTGTTAGTCCACAAAGAGGATCATAATTTAACATCTGAAATCCAAAGTAATTGAAACAGCTGTGCCTTTCCTTTAACTGTCATCTGTCTTTCACCATTCAAAGCCTGACAGCAGGTCTATATAACTTTATTTTGCTCTAAAATGGTGAAATCTTGTCCTTCTAGCATGGGCTACTATTATTTCTTTCCATTTACTTCTGTTACCAAGTACTTAGTTCAGGTTAAACAGAAGACTACAGGAAAATCTTAAAAATAAGACAGTTCTACCATCTCACCCTCCCATACACAAACTGGAGCCTCCCCAGACACTGCAGGAGCAACACAGTCAGTCTGTTCTTGAATGATTTGTTATGAATGAGAAAAGTAGACATTGCTGAGTAAGAAAAATGAATGAATTCCTGGAGCTGAAGATTAAGAGCAGGCATAAAAAGGCCTCTGCTCCCTTGTGGTAAGTGCCACCAGTTGACAGGAAGCCTCTCATTTTGCAACATTCCAAATGATCTGGTCTCTGCCAGAAAACGACAGCTGCTACAACCCAAGTGAATCCTTCAGTGTCTGATGAGCACCCATAGACAGCTAATTTCCATTCACTTTGCAACCTGCACAGTTCCAGAAGGTGAACGTGAGAAAGAGTGGGCCAGTAGACATTTTGGTAAATGTAAAGCTAGATCCTTCAATATATCCAAAGGAGCTTTTTACGTATCTCATATATCAATGAACTATGTATGTGCATGTATATGCGTATACATGTCTCCACATATAAATGTGTGTTTACATACATACATATATAAACATTTAGGTACACACACACACACACACATCATTTCGTACCCTAGAAATGACTTAAGGCAGCTAAATGAGCAATAATGAATTCTTTTTATTTTCATAGTCTTACTCTAAGACAAAACTCAGACACTTTTCTGAGAGCAAAAGTTTCTATAAATTCACAGAAATAGAAAATATGACTATGGTTTAATTCCTCTCTCAGTTAAGGAAAATAACAAATATTTCTTCCATCAGATCTCTATCTTAATTAATAAGGATTTCTTTTTTTGTTGTTGTTTCTTAGTATCATAAGTCCTTAGATCAAATTCAAATCTTTTTCAGTAATTGCCACATAACCCTAAATTCAAATTTCTCCCTTTCAACTATAACAGTCTTTGCTCAGTTCAGATTCTTTCTCTTTTCTCTCATGTGCACTGCAGTGAAACGCCGTGCCTCTTGTGAGTCAGGATACCTGCCAGTTCATGTCACTGCCACTGCTGCACATCTTGGGTGAGCCCCTGAGCCACAGACACGGATTGGGTATCTCCAACTATGCTGTATAAGAGGGCCTGAGAAAACTTCCAAGGTTTAGGAATTCTGGGATCCAATAAATTTCCCATTGATATTTTGAAGTTGACTCTGGTGGGAGCATTTTAAACAAAAATCACCAAATGCAACAAGTTAGAAGTGAGTTTTTTTTTTTTTTAGTTTTGTTTTTTTCAGAGATCTGATTTATCAGAACTCTGTTAATTGAGAAATTTTTCTTCTGAATCATGACAGTGTCTTGTTGTATCATCAGATTCTTGAATCAGACTACCTAGGTCTAAACAATGGTCCTCAAGTGTGACCTAGACCAAGGAACTTAGTTTTCCAAATATTTGTTTCAAAATAACTCTTCTATTATTAGTTATTATTTCATAATAACTCATATTTATTTATTATTAGTTATTATTTCATGATAACTCTTTTATTATTAGTTATTATTTCATAATAACTCATAGAGGTCTTGTAAGTACTAAATGAGATAATTTATATAAATACACAAAAGCACACAGTACTGAAGAAATATTTATTATTGATGTTGATATTAGTAGTATCATCTACTTAACTTTATAATAAAATAAACTTCTACGTTCACTCCCATTTATTGCTTGCAGGCAAAATCCAATTTCTCATTAA
This sequence comes from Marmota monax, assembly GCF_021218885.2. Lineage (NCBI taxonomy): Eukaryota > Metazoa > Chordata > Mammalia > Rodentia > Sciuridae > Marmota > Marmota monax. The sequence goes on from NW_026693726.1 coordinate 11,060,566, forward strand.
ATAAGTATAAAAATAAAACATTTTAGAAATTTAATAACATAAAAATCTAGCAACAGGCAATCAGCTAATGAACTGCAGAAAAATCATCAGTTTTAGGAAGCAAAAGTTTACTGTGCATGGCTCCTTGCCTCATGCTTCCAAAGCAGTAAAAGGCCCTCAAAGCTGAATGGGTGCATATAATTTATCCTTATACTTATTTCTAACAGCAGTAAAATCCTTCTCAGAGATCTTGGTTATAAACAGAGAGGGTTTGCCACACCCTTGTTCATTTGTTTATTTAAATAGTAAGCGCGTATTACATTTGGCAACAAGGCTTAGAATCCTGGGGAGATAGAAGAATAATGACAAAATAGTAACTAAATTCAATTGAGCACTTGCCATGTGCCAGACACAAGTTTAAGAATTTTACAGTGTATGTGAGGTCAGTATACTTATCTCCTCAATTGGCATGTAAGACAAAAGAGGCACAGAGAAGAAAGGGGACTTGCCACAATCCATCTACCTAGTAAGAAGCAGTAGAGCCAGGAATCAAACCAAGAAAATCAGCTCTTCCAGCAAGAATCAAACCACCAGTAACATACCCACTTGATAGGACTCTATACCATTACTCAAGCCATTAGCCCCTTTTCTTCATCCAGAATCTGGCATGTACTGTATCCTTACCCTTTGAAAGATGAAAAATCGAAAAAAGTCTTTCAAAATATGCCCAGGGAAGAAAGAACACAAGTCTATATAATAAACACTACAGTCCTATTCTAATTACTATGACTAAAATTCCAAAGATGTCTGTAGGAGAAAAGATCATAATTACATGCATACCTTCAACAACTTGTGAGTGTTGCGAGTGTGTGTGTAGGGAAGCAGCAAATTATGAGGCAGTCATATGCTTAAGGATAGGAAAACATCCTTATACCAGATAAATACAGTTCCTGCCCTCCTCACAGAGCATATGGATTGGGCTTGCACGAAACTATACAATGACCAATGAAATATCATTGAGATAAAATTTCAGAGCATTGCTAAATTATGGACCCAACCTGGTTGAAATCAACAAATGTGCTTTGTAGCACCAATCACAAAAAATAAAGGATGGTACAAAATGTGGTGGGCTTAGAATCAGAAATATTGGCAAATAAGCAAAGATATTTTTAGCAAGAAGAACCAGAATTATCAACATTAAAGAATGTATTATTCAGAAATTGAGAAACTATCTAGGAAAAGGTATTGTAAACACCATTCTTCTTCTGATCACACTGTCAATTACCGCTGGGCTATCAGGAAAAAAGACAGAAGAGAAGGAAAAGGTCTTTTTCTCATCCATTAGAGGTTTATTGCTGAAGTCCCTGTAACAAAGGACACATTGACAAGAAAAAAGCGTACAAATTTATTTAGTATGAGTTTTACATGACACAGGAGACGTCATAAAGAAATAAGACCCAAGAAATGGGCAAACCTGTGTAGTTTACGCCAGGTTTGGAAATACTGGACAGTTGTGGAAAGATGTGATGGGAGAAAGGGTCTGGTCTAATGGAAATACACTAGGAAAAAGTTAGCAGGTAGAAAACCTGCCCATACTCTCCTTGGTGTCCCTTAACTTTGGGGGATAGGGACGTTCTGCCATACAAGGTTGTAATTGTGACCTAATTCAGAGGATAGGGCATAAATTGAGCAAAGTACCCTTGATACTTATGATTCAAGACAATAAGAATTTTCAAAAGAATAAACATAGAAAAGTATGTCAAGAATGCAACTAGAACACAGCTCCAGCTAGTACATGACCCTTCCAGGGGGTGCTGGGTTGCTGTCCTAGAATCCTGCAGTGTGGGGCTGAGGACAGAAAGCCCTAGAATAGTGCTAGTCAAAGAACTTTCTGCAGTGATGGGATTGCCCTATATTTGCACTCTTCACTAGGATGGACAGGAGCTTGACCTGTGACTAGTGCAATCGAAGAATATATTTTATTTTGGTTCATTTAAGTTAGGATTAAAATTACCAAATGTGACTATTAGATAGCACAGTTCTAGGTGAATAGATAGCTCTGGGTCACATGCAGATACATAGGGACACATTTGATATCAAATCTCAACAACTGATATACAGTTTTCCCAACCAAACACTTTGGAACAAGACTAAGAGAATATCATACTAACGTTTGAACAAAATTATTCTTATTCACTTTGGCCTGGAGGATAGGATGCTGTCTTCTGAAAAATAATGCTTGTTGACTTAAAATATTTAATGAAAATAAACAATAGCCCTCAAACTAAATAATTTAAACTCATTTGAAATCTCTTGAAGCTCTGTTCAGTCCTTCTTAGTTGTCATGCCAGCCTATAGGAGGCATAGGAAAGGAGGATGTCACATGTGACTAGAGGATGACAGTGATGGCAGACATGCAGATAACCAAAGTGTTAGTACAGGCCAGCATCCCTCCAGTTCCACTGTATGTACAAGCAGGACATGTTGAAGGGGAGTGAGAAAATACAGTGATAAGTGGTAATGGGGAGGTAAAAATGTATAAGACAGAAATGGGATGGTCCCCTGAGTCATCCTCCAGGAATGTACATGTACTGTTGCCACCTCCACAGAAAGTGAACATTTAGACCTCTTATCGACTTGGGAAGGTTTAACATTAAGTCCTAAGATCATCATGCCTTGTAACATCATCATACAAGTGCTAGAGAGGAGTCAAAATTGATAGTAGGCATAGAAAATTATAATCCTCATAAGGGTAAAAAAAAAAAAAGAAAGAAAAGAAAAAAAAAATAGCAACCGGGGTTTCCTACTAACATAACCAGAAAGGGAAAGCAGACCCCACAACCCATGTTCATGTCTATGTATGAAGTAATCACTTTAATTTCAAACTGCATTGCTCTCTTGACTATTTCCTGTTCTTTGGCAGGGGGTCTCTAGCCTGAGCAGAGGTAACAATACTCTAAACACAAAAAAGTATTTCCAAGTCTCTCCTAAAAGTGGCAGAGCCAGAGCCCTCCTGCAGGGCTGAGCTCCCCTCGCCTACCATTATTCATGGCCAGGCGGCTCAGAACCACTTCCACCATCTGCCTCCAGCTGTGTTGGCATAGCAGAAAGTCAAATGTGTGGCAACAAGCTCCAACCCTGAATTTATTGTAAAAGCCACCATTTCTATTTCATTTGGCTAGTAAACAATCTCATACTATTGGGATAGTTAATTATAAATAACAGTCTAGCCTCTTTTAATTGAAATCTACATTTATTTAGAGCCTTTTCATGAGACTAGAATTAAGAAACAAAAAGCATTAGGAATGAATAGAAATGGACCACACTATTCAAACAGAAAAACCTCAAAAGCTAAGCATTAAAGTGCCCCTAAAAAGTAAAAGTACTTTCCACTTTGACAGCAATTTTTCCTCTGCTGTTCTCAAACTGCATTACCAATGTTAAGTCTTCTGTCATTTCTGAATGGAAGAAATGGTTATCAATGCTATTTTGACAACAAAGTCTTTCTGCAGCAAGATTAATAGCTGATGCTACATAGGGGTGTTTTAAAGTAAATGAAGAGATTCACAAAATTTATTCTCTCATTAAAAATAGTACTTATTATATATGCATAACTATACTAAATGTTATAGGGTGATGATTTGGGAAATTTTGATGACAAGAAAGAGTAAGAAATATATTTTATATTGTGACACAGTAGACTCTCAGACATATTTATGTAACCTAAGTGAAATTCCATGAAATAGTATTTCCTGATATTTTTCTATCCTATTCTAATTAATAATCTTGATAACCTAGTTCATACAAAATAATGAACAGAAAATTAATTGTAAAACTCACAAATGAGTGGAAATCTCCAGTTTGAAAAGGAATATTGAAGACAACAAGATAAATCATATTCCATTTCCTACTCTTAAGGAGTTTATGATCAAACAGCACAGATAAGACAAAAGATGAGATAATAACAACAATAATAATAAGAGAGTAATGAGAAGTTTTGGATTTTTAAAATGAGCAAGAGATTACAAAAAAAAAAAAGAACATTACAGGCATCATTGTTGAAAGAAGTAGATAGTTGAAAGTTGATAAAAGAGCTAGATATCAATCTAGAGGAAGCTTTAATGGAGAAGCTGATGTTTATGATGGAACTTGAAAGCAGGTAGTATTTTGAGAAGCAGATATGCAGAAGGGTAGAAATGATATTCCAGATGGAGTTCACAGCATGGGCCAAGGAACACAGATACATAGGAAGGGAGGGGTGGATTTATGAAACAGTGAGTCATTCATTTTGGCTGAGAACAGTATGTAGACCAAAGTAATAGAAAAGAATGCTGGCAAGATAAAAGAGAGCTTGTGTGTCACATGAATATTATGGATTGAGTGGGCAGTAAGGAAGAATATAAAACTACCCACCCATCCATCCATCGATCCATCCATTCATCTATCCATTCAACAAGAGTTTGTTAAGCTGCAATAGGCAAGACTTTTTATAAGGTACAAGAGGGAAAAAAAATAGTGGGAAGTAACTTCTGGCCCTTTACTGTGCAGGTAACAAAAAAAAAGACTCCCAGACCAGAATATGCTTCCCCAAATATGCCTCCCTGTGGCCTAAGTTTTATCTTGAGTTGATCATGTTGAGAAACTACAGACCCAGGAGAAGCTCTGAAAACACAAGTTACTCTTTTGTAAGAGAAACGTACATTTATAAAGGAAATCTCATTTATATATCTCACTTTCTGTACCAAGAAGAGAAGGTTGAAGCTAAATCACTGGAGACAGAGACACTAATCAATGGAGGAGGCAGCAACCTTAACACTGCTTGTCCTTGTTTAAAGGGCTTGTCCTTGTTTAAAGGGCTTGTCCTGACCACATCCCTACAGTGGAACCCTCCCCACATGCTTCTCTCTTTAAGTGCAGGACTGTTTTTAAACCCAGATTCAAAGTCACCTCTTTGATATTTACTTCATCCCGGTGTCTCCCATGTAAACATGAGGTATATGTGTTAATAAACTTGTGTCTTGTTTTCTTTTGATAGTCTTTCTTTTGTTACAGGAGTTTGTCTCAAATAAGAACTACAAAATGGTAGAGAGACAATTATTGCCTTCCCCACCACTCTTTGTTTATACTTGTAAGTATAAAACTGTTCAATGATTAGCAGTAAAGCAAAAAAGGAACCCATTTAGGAAAATTAATCTGTCAGCCTCTTGGAGAACTTCAAGTTCAAGACATTGAAAGCAAGGAAACCAATTATGAGATGGAAGAGATTAATGGTCTAATAAGTTCAAAGGTAAAATATGACTGTTTCTATAGGTTTGCATGTTTTAGCTCTGCTGGTCAAACTTCCTTTGTCCTCCTTTTACTGAGTGATTTGCATGAGTTTGGCAGTGAACCATATTCAAGGCCAATTCAGTATTGCTCAGCTGTGATGTACTTACAAAGCCATCTGCCCATCCCTATCATTCATTTATTTATACAGTATCATGCGTTAGGTCTATCTTTATTGTCTGACAGGTCTCATTGTAACATCATGATAGTATCATTTTTGCCCCTCATGAATTTATTCTCAGCTGAAGATAATGTTCTCTTCTTCTTGTTTGCTTTTTCCTTGTTTCATTTTTTTGTTGTGTTGGATTTTATTTTTTTTTTAAAAAAAAGAAACCCAGGATATAAAATTGTTATGCAAATTTTCTTTTTTTAAGCTCACTTCACCATTACATGAGGCTTTATCCAGCCAACCATGTCTCATATTTCCACCTGCTATAGATGTTACAGTAACCCCCATGTTCCTATAGCTCTAGGGAAGGGAACTTTATTTTTCAGATGCATGATTTATGTTAGACAGGATTATTATCTTCTTTTCTCTCTTTTTTCAAATATATTGTATGATTTTTCTCTTTCATTTAAAAACAAATACCTTTATTCCTTTTTACTTGGGATAGTTGTATTTGGTCATTAAAGGGGCCACTTGGTATCAGAACAACCTCACATATTTGCCTAATAATCCCTTTTAAGTAATCTGGCCTGTTGTTAATGGCTTTTTTTTTTTTAAGCCAGTCATACACTTAGAATCAAAATTAGCATCTAAATGAGGATGTTTTAAAACGCATGCCTAGGGGTTGCTGGTTTCACCTTTTTTATAGTTTGCCATGTTAAATTATGTAAAATAGAAATGGTATTTTAGTATTTAATGAGCTAATGCAGAACCTATTGAGACTGTCTCCCATCCCCCAACTTTTCTTTTATGCAGCCCAGAAAATGCCTTTTAAGGTATCAGAAATGGCCCTGAATACTAAAGCATGTGTCAGAATGTGGAGAACCCTTTCCTTCTCATTGAGTAATCCATTCAAAATCAAGGTGTTACTAGGATAAGTGAGAAATGTTGGGAACCTGGATTTATCATCAAGCTTTTCATTTTATATTGTTATATATGATAAAACAATTAATTTGGCGCTTAAATTTTCTAGATAAACGGTGTGGTTCACATCATGTAATCATTCCAATTATATTAGTGAGAAATATTTCATGAGTTAAATCAGGAAATAATGACAGGAGCAAAATGAAAACAAAAATGAAATATCCGTTTTTAATATGCAAATAATAAATTTTTTAAAAAAATAACTGTTATCAGAGAAGTTACAAATACTCTACAGAAAGGTATAATGAAATCAGGGGTTATAATTAGGAACAGGTATATTTCAACTGGACATCACAAACCCTTTCAGAAAATTAAAACTATTTGGTCCCATAAGAGAAAGAAGAGATCCATTGTTTTAAGTCATTTAAGAATAGATAATGCCAAAAGACAGGGATCTTTGTATGCAAGAGGGATAGGGGGAATAATTAGATGACCTGATAAACTGGTTCTTTCTGATATCCAAAGATCCTGTTTCATAATGTAAAAGATGGAAGTAGAACCTCTGTATGGGATTTGATGAGGAGGAAGAGGAAGAGGATGGCGATGATTTCTGAATAAATAATAAATCAATCATAAGTGGAAAGATTCTAGTGGAAAAAGCACATCTCAAAGAAACAATGGATTTGCAAGAGATGAAGATGTAAGTCACCAACAACATTAAGTGGAATTTCACAGCACTAGGAGCAAAGGTGATTATGTCCTTCTATTTCCCTTCTCTTTCCTGGACCATATTTATACTCTGTCATCCACTCCTTTGCTCTCTAATAGTTCTCTTCAACCACATCTTCAGACCAAATTCTTGTTCACTTTACAGGATGCATGCCACTTTCCATTTAATGATTCTGCTTTTCACTTAGTAGAAAACTAAACTAAAGCATATGACACTATCTTCATAGGAATGTGACTTTGTGACTTCTCCTTTGAATAGATTTTATCCAAAACATTTCTTCCTTATAGTATTATCAATATATAATTAACTGACAATTTTATTAAAAACTACAAAAAATCTTTAACTGTGTCTAAGAAAAACTTAGATTTTTTTTTTTCATTCTATGTCCTTAACCAATTCTCAGAGATAGCTACTAACAATAGTTCAGTATGCATTCTTCTATGCTATGCAAACATTCCCATGTATACTTATGCAGATATATACTATTTTTTGTAAAACTAATTGATTATCTTCAATCAATATTTAAGTTGGTTCGAATTTGTTATGGCTGGATGTGAGATGTCCATCAAGAGCTTTTATGTTAATGTAGGAATATGCAGAGGTGAAATGATCAGATTATGAGAGCTGTAATCTAATCAGTCCTAATTTGGAAGGTCTGAGTAGGTGGTAAGAGGATAAAGTGTCGCTGGAGAAGGTGGGTCACTGGGAGTATGTGTTCTGGAATGGTCCATCTTCTCTGTGACCTCGTTCTCCTCACCGTGCCCTCCCCTGCCCCTATTCTCTTTCCCTCTCTCTCTCTCTGCTTCCTGGCCACCATGAGCAGAGCAAGGTTTCTCCACCAACCCTTCCACCATGATATTCTACCTCACCTTGGATATAGAACAATGGAGTGGACCAACTGAGGACTGAATGTCTGAAACTGGGAACCAAAAAATAAACTCTCCCTTCTCTAAATTGTTCTTGTCATGTATTTTGGACACAGAAATGAAAAGATGATTAACACACAATGTTATACTATTACATATAACTATGTAATTATCATCATTGCATTTAACCATATGCTGAGTCAAATATAAGTTGCATCTCTAATTTTGATATCTAAAACATATGAACCAAAATCCTAAATGTAGCTTCACAAAAAGGGAATCAATCTTATCAATCTTTTTAATATTTTCTAGCCTATTATTTGAAAAATTAGTAATTCTTGACCTGATTTATGTTTTAGTACTCTGTGTAGCATGTTTCTTTTCATTATACATTCTGTAGACTTTTGGAGCATTTTATTCTTAGTTTTGTATCACTATGCACATGTATACTATGTACATTAAAGTCTTTGTGGTGCACATTTTTCAGGATGTTGTTTGATTTCAACTTTCTTATTCATAATATTTATAGAGTCAGATGTGTCAACACTCTTTGCATTCATGATTTTTATTTTTCATGTTAGACTTACAAAGATTTTTCTTAAAAGTATTTTAATTTTCAATAGTTTAAAATTCCTTGTTGCTACCATAGTATTTTCATTTCTGTAGGAATAGCAGACTGTACTTTCATTCTGTTTTGATGAGTTGATTTTGAATTCCAAGAAGACAGGATCTATATCACATTCATTCTATATTCTGTTTACAGAAATGCTAAAATAGCATGACATATAACTAGAACTTATAAATGAATAAGTAAATGAACATAAATAACTGGAGAAATGAATAAATAAGATTTCAAATTTTGTACCGACCATGATCACTATGAGATTAATGTATATCCTTATTATGAAATAAATGTTAACTTGCAAAATCATAAGATTTTAATTCCTAAAATTCACATGATTACAATTGGTTTCCATATTTTAATTTAAAATTTCCCCTTAAATACTTTCTATATCTCTAATTTTCATTTCTTTTGCTTGTTTCTTTTTTTACTATAATTATCTCCACATTTTCCAGTTGGGTAATCTTCAGCCTTGCTTTCTTTTAGAAAGTATAGTATTTTATCAGTCAAAATACTTTACTGACAAATGACAGAACTTGAACTCGTTTTAAAAGAATGGTGAATGGTAAGTCTTAATCATTTTAATCCCTCCCAAAACCTTTAAAAGTGGAGGCCCACCTGCCCTTGGTGCAGCAACCTCTAGGAGTGTGAAATCATCAGGTCTGTTTTTTCCCACCCTACTCCACTTCCACGGCTGTCAGTTCTTTCTTAGATGACCTTATCCACATGACTAGAAACGTACTTTGTGGTTTAGTATCCTCAAAATTTAGCCAACAAAGGATTACGAATTTTTGTCCTTTAGGTTTATATTAAAAAAAAAAAAAACAAGCCAGTGAGTCATTGGCCAGGCATGGGTCCTGGAGATACATCTTAGCATAATCACATAATCACTGTAGCTATGGTGATGAGATATAGCTATTGGGTGATTCCTGGCATTGTCCTTATTGAGGAATAGGTTATTTTTATCAGATATGGTAAAAGAAAATAGTAAATCTCTCAGCAAGGGTCCTGGTTACAATCTCTGGACCTGAAGTCAGGTAAGCCTGAGTCCTTCTATGCTTTGTGAATTAATCTCTCTGAGCTTCAATTTCATCAGAAAATGAGGATAATAATAATGTACATCTTATAAAAATTCAGTGACATAAGAAAAACATTTGGCAGATGCCTGTTTATCAATCTTAGCTGTCATTCTCATCCTTGGTTTCTCATTATTATCACTGCTAATAATTTGAAAGAACTTTCAGGTAGGGAGCATATTTGTAAAAGGGAAACTAACTGAAAGACTTAAAAAGAGAGAGTGGTAGATAGTTTGGGTAAAAAAAAGCAAATTATAAGATGCAAATATTTCTGATACTACAGAAACTAGTATAAGTTACAAATTATTAGCCCCTTAAAAATGTGTTAATGGCTTTATCTACATCATTTAGTCTCATAACTATCTTATAAGGTTCCAATTTTATAAATAAAGACACTGTAGAATAAGAAGATGAATGACTCATTAGGAGATCTTATGAAATTGTTATAACAACTAAATATACATATAAAGCTTTGCTAAATGAGGTAGTTGTATAATCATTGAATGTAAGTTTTTTCTAAATCTGAATCTACAGCAAGATAAACACAATTCAGGTAACTTTTCTGAGATTTCATTTTCACATTTATTAAATTGAAATAATACTAAATTCTACTTGGGGAAGTGGGGTGCAATCCTGAGTATTTGACACATTCCCAGCTCCATCCTGCAAAAAGAATCTGCCAATCATTTCTTTACCCTTGGGTTTCTGTGTCAGGGATACATCCTTACACAAACAGGCTTGTTGGATACTATGAGACAGGCTGAAGTCTAAAAAAACACAGACAGAAGCCAGTGGGCAAAGCCATAGAATCTATAGAAATGACAAGTCTGTGAAAAGGAGCCATCAAGTTCCAGGAAAAGAAGACAGTAAATCCAGAGGCAAAGAAACACAGAGACAAACATGAATGACTATTCCCCCAATACAATCATCAAGAAAGAAAAAACATTGCTTTAGATGTACTGTTAAAAGTACAATAAGTCATCTATGTAAATTTTGAAATCTAAATTCTCTGTGACTTCTACCTGCAAGGAGAGACGGTTTCCTTTTCTTTCTTACCCTACTGGTCTTCCCCATTAGCTGAAGTGACTTGATCATGTGTCTGTGAATTGAAACCAGAAAGTCCATCAAGCAGCCCTATATGCATCAAATGAAGATGAAATTAAATACAAAAAAAGTTTCTAAAACATAAAAAACTACAAGAAACAGAACACTTTAGTAACTAAATGATATAATAACTATATCTAACGCAATCAAGCTTCGGCAATGATTTAAAAAAAACATAATGAATAGAAAAAAATGATTTATTCTACTATTTATATCTATAAAGTGGTAAATATGAAATTGTATCAGAAAGACATTTTCAGGTTCTGATTTTCTTTAAAATTCTAATGAGGACAATCACTATAATATTTTCCTAAAAAATGAAATAAAGAAATTGAGCCGACAGTTTTCCCATTAAAATATCTCAATTTCTGCACAGTTTTCCTTGAGACTGGATGGAAGCTCCTTCACTTCGAATATTTTAAACTGCTCTGGACAAAAATCATTAAAAACTGCCGGAGGGAACTTGCCAGTACTGTCCTGAGGATTGGAAGAGTTGAATGTAAGTTCTTTCATCTTTATTTAGGTTCTTCTGTAATATATTTCCTTTCTGAGAAAGAATTTATCTCCCTCCAACAACATGCTGGGGGAAACGGCAATGCCAAACTATATCATAATGCAATAATCTATGTAATTAAATTATTTCATGGATCAATAGGAATGTGCAAATTGTGAAAAACTGTGAAATGTAATAATGTGTCTGACATTATAATTTCAGATGGGTTATTTATTCTTCAAGGGCTTTATATATTGATGCTCATTTGATTTTCCTGAACAAAGAAATGTTTCCCGCTCTGCTTTGGTTCTTTCCTGTTTAGACAAATACATGTAGGAAGCATATTCTGTGTGAGGCATTGTGCTAAGTGCTGTAGGGGACAAGAGGGAAAATATGGTCTCTGCCTTTAAGGAGCCTGTGCTCTACAATATTCAGGGAGTCTGTGTGGTATGCAAGACTGGACTCAGGGAACATACAGACTGGGTTCCAAGTCCATCCCCTCCTGTTGCCATCTGAATCTGGTTTTTTTTTTTTTTCCTATGATACAAATGTCTTCCCGCAGTGATTGCTATGAGAATGAGGAGTGCCCAGTAAACAGTATTCAGTCCATCTGTGTGACATTCCTTTCTCCATAGAGAAGCAAAAATAATATAATTAGGGTAATATGCGCTGATGAGAGAGGTCAGAAACATCTGAGAAGCTTGACTTTCCCAATCAACCCAATTACCTTTCAACTTGCAGCCATCCCCAATAAACACGCACACACACACACACACACACACACACTCACTCACCTTTAAATGTATCAGAATAGGGTGGAAAGCAGGGCAAGCAAGCAGGGAAATGCTGAACAGCTAGAAAAACTCTTCCAAATTTGACCCCAACCCCTTCTACTTCCAAACCCCCTGAATTAGGCATCCAGAAAATGTTTCATAATTGACTAAATAAACTGAGAGTAGCAATGCTGTATCTAATTTACAGTACTCTGAGAATTTAAACATTTTCTGTAGAATACCTTTTCAGCATTGCAGGCATGTGATATTTAATAATAATTGGGTTGGTGGCAGTCAAAAAAGAGAAGTCTCCAGAAAGATTACTGAAGAAGGCAGAGGTCTGACAGGCCAGAAGAGATAAGTCAGCAAGGATTTGAAAATAGTGGATGAGTTTAGATGATGTTGAAGCTCTGCAACATCCATGAATTTACCATTCAGTAAGCTGACTGGTCAGTTCATAAAAATCCTTGAAGAAGCTTTTGAGGAGATATCACTAAGCAAGAAGCAAATGAAGATTTCAGAGCAAAAGAAAGTGATGTGGTCAGGACTTCACTTTCAAAGGATTAATTTGGCATTTGCATGGAAAGGCACACAGAAATTTAAACCATTGCCCAGGATGCTGATAATAGAGAGATAGTGATAGAGGCAGCAAAAGAACTGGATAGGTCAAAAGGCATTTCAGAAGAAGCAAGAAGGCTTGATGATATAGCAAGTTAAGGAAAAGAGAGAAAAAGGTTCTAGAATTAATGCAAAGTTTTGTAACAACAAATAAATTATTTCATTTACAAAAGTACAAATGCCAACAGAAGAAGCTGTTTCAGAAAGGAAGAATATCTATTAACAAAAGAATATTAAATGTTTTAATTCCATTTTGAACTTGGTACATCTTAGGTATCATGAAAAAAAAATTCAGACTGAGGACAAAGACAACTTTTTATAATCACTGCAACAGAAATAGAAACCTCACGGGGGAGAGAAGAGATTAAGGATACAACATCAAGGAGTACTTATCTTTCAGGGGCAAGAAGAGAAGATAAACTTGTCAATTTTAGTAAAATAAAAATGTTCTAGTGTCATCATCAGTTAAGAATAAGCCTTGGATTTTATTTAAATGTCCATTTATAGCATTACATTTCCATTACAGGGAATAAAATACTAATGCTAATTTTTATTTTCAATAAAACCTTTCATTAATTGCCTGAGATTTTCTTTCAGGAGACTTCTTTTATTCTCCTAGGAATTTTATTCTCTAAATGGCCCTAGATAAGCTTTCCAGTTCATATAACTCCAGGAACCTTGTGTTGATTTTCTTTATGTTCTCTTTTTTACCACCCACATGTGTAAGAAATACAATTCATGATAATTAAATTTCAGTTTGCAATAGATTTGTGGCCATTAGCAATGGAAAGGCACCTGCATATTCTATGGTAAACAGGCCTACTTTTAACAAAGTTAGAATGTTCATCTCCACTCTGTCAAGGAGAATTACCTTACGTAAGAATCACATGGAAAGGATACATATTATTTCCATCATTTAAGCATGTTATGATGATAGGTACTTTGTGGTATGTTTAAAAGCATATCTATGCCTGCTAGAGACTTAATCCAATTTTTCCAGGTATTTCATTCAAGTAATAAATTGAAAAACAACACTCAAGGAATTTTCAGGATGAGGATTGGGATAAACTGGACCAGTGTGTTATTTTAACTTATTACTTAATTGAATAAATATTTGGTAAGCTATAAAATGGCCACAGTGAGCAATATTTTTGTCCTCACCAAAAAATTCCAAGTAGCAGAAAATCAGACACCACGAATTAATTACAGTGAGAGACACCTATTCTACAAAAGGGGGATGTGGAGATATTTCAGGGCCCAGCATGGTGTAGTAGCTACTTAGCTTCAAGGTGTTCTGGAATGTTCCTAGTAGAAAAGTGAGATTTCAATTGAGCTCAGAAAAAAATGAATAGGAGATATTTAGGAAAAAGGGGAAATAGAAAGTGTAGTGAATTACTTTTCTAGGAGGCTACTCCAATATCATCATATATGAATTAGAGAATCTAAACTTGATGGTCTTAAAAAACGTTTCAGTGTAAAGGCCAATTGCATTTTAATAGGCTCTTCCCCACTCCACAAATACCCTTCCTTCCTTGACCCTTCTATGTTGGGACTACCAGGCTAATTTCTACTTGTCTTTAAAGACACAGCTTAAGACATCTTTAAATTCCTCCTTGAAACTGTTCTTCAGCTTATTCATTATTCTAGGCAGTGTTGGTCTTTTCTCCCTTAGTATCTTTTCTGTGGCATTTCAATTACATTTTCTCCATGCCTAGTCCTCAAGAGATGGTGAGCCTATTGAGGGCCATGCCTGACTCATATCTATCTTGATGCCCTGATTCCTCTCAACATCTGGCAGAAGGCAAAATGTTCAGTGAATCCTGAATAAATACAGGCATGCTTTTAAGAATGCCCCAAAAGCTTTTTTACTAGAAAAATGTATACTTTTAGAAAGTTTTTTCTATATTCCTATACACAGAAAGAACTCAACAGAAGGTTGTAATGATAGTACTCTTTTGAAATTTGAGAAATTTTGTCAAAAGGTTTCAATGTCATGGCAAAATTTAGAGTTGGATAAGAATCCATTAGAACTCTGAGGACCCAAATCTTTATCAGACCCTACAGTGGTTACTTCTTGAGGATTACTGTGCTTGAAAATATAATTATCTTTTTTTGGATAGATTGCTTTTTCTTATCTCTATACTTCACCTTCATTTTTATCATGAAACTACCTTATTATTCACAGTAGTTTTTAAATCAACCATGCTGACATAAGAACAATCGGTAATTAAAAAAGCAAACAAAAGAGATTTATTGGCCTTACAAGTAAAAACAAACATTAAATTGTTGATTTCAAATTGTGCATTTTGATAGTGAAATTAATATGTCAAGGTTTTATATGACTGATGAATGATTAAAACTTTGGTTATCTAACTCACTTTTTGATGATTAAAAATGTTATCTTATAATATGTGGGTCATGAGTTTTATGAACTGAATTAGCAGGTAATTTTTACTAAGTGTTGATTTAATACTCTGTTTTTTCTTTTTCCAGCCCCATGATATGATTAGTATGATTTCTCAAATTCCTTTATCAACAATAAGCAGGTTTTAACATTTGCAGGAGTCTTTCAAAATCGTCAGACTGGCTTTCCCATAAAGGCCAATGTAAAATTCAGTTTCTAGGAAAATCACAACCTCCTAGTTTTAGTTCATTTAGAGACCCTTGAGTGTTCAATGACGTGAAAAGTGACATATATCTGTGAATTAAGGAAATTTAATTACACCAAGAGTGCACTTCATTATAAAATACATAATTCAGGAGACGATTCTCTATGTTGAAAATTCATTCCAACTTTGATATTCAAATTTATCCTCCTCCACTTTCAATCACATCCAAAATATTATAAAACTTGGCCAAAATTTTTTGCAACTTTCTATCCAACAGAGTTGAAGCACAATAGGGAGGCCTCTGCAATGGATTTTTTAAAAATGATTTGAGATCCCCAGATGCATTTATAAGGTGTTTTCATCAGCTTTTTTTTCTAACACTGAACAAAATACCTGAAAAGAATAATATAGAGGAAGAAGAGTTTCTTTGGGACTCACAGCTTCAGTCCATAGATAATCAAGTCTATTACTCTGGATAGATGGCCTGAGGTAAGATAGCACATCATGGCAAAAGGGCAGAGTGGAAAAGTGCTGCTCCATTCTTAGTAGTCAGGAAGGAGAGAGAGAGAGAGAGAGAGAGAGAGAGAGAGAGAGAGAGAGAGAGAGAGAGAGAGAGAGAGAGAACATTCCCAGTGACTCACCTCCCCCAGACACACCTTACCTTCCTACAGTTACCCCCCATCAGTCCATGCAAACTAGGGTAGACTGATTAGGTCATGGCTCATATAACTTACAACCTAACATTTCACCTTTGGAAATTCCTGCATTAACACAGGAGCTTTGGGGGGAACACCTCATATCTAAAGCATAACACAAGGATATCATTTACTGTGGCAACACAGTTGTTAGCCCAAGGCATAGTGTTGTTCTCTTGCCTTCCAAAAGTGCAACTTAGAGGGATGCTGATTTCTAAGCCAGATCTTTGTCTTTATTAAAATCCTTGCTGCCAATTTTCTATCATGATAGATAACTCATTGGGAAGTACTTCCCCCATTCACCATCTCAGCAGCAAAAGAAAGCATTCTTACTTTCACAATAGTCTTTTCAGGTAAGATTCTTATTCTGACATAAATAGATAAGAACAATATTAAAAGTGTTTAAATCACTCTTCCAGGTTCACCAGCTAGGACAGTTGTAGATAATAAATCATAAGATGTGTTCTTACCCAATGGGCTATTTGGCCCCTTGATGATTTCTTTCTATGCCTATCATTGAACTGTAAATTGATGGAAAATATGAAGTACATATAATTGGATTTATAAACTTCATAAATGATGTCCAAAATGTGTTCATTGAATTATCAGAAACCTGCTCACAAACTTTCTTTCTTCATCAGATTTACTATCTAACTTTAAAAAACTTTCTTGTCCATTATGATCTTTCAGAAGGAAAAGACATGCTCTAAGGTTTTCAAAATGGCATGGCATTAGGTAGAGAATCAGCATTTCTAGCTGGGAGCATGTGACAAACCCACGCAGAGAACAGCCAGAATTACACAGGTCTGGTTGGAGCAAACGGAGGGTGTAAGTATAGGGAAATGATACAAAAATTGTGGACAGAAGTCAAACTCTTCATTACCTAGTATGCTAAGCCAGAATACCTTATTATTTTTTAATAGTCTAAGAAACAAAGGATGTGAGCAGAGTAACATGGTCATGTTTTTCATGTTAAAAAGATCAATCCTGCATTAATATAAAGAACAGATAAGACAAGAAAGTTAGAATGATCCAGAAAAGAAATGTCTTATACCTCTAGAACTAATGTAGTGGCAGAAAGCATGGAAGAAATAGGAGCCGATATTAAGAAAGTTTATATGAGAAGAAAAATGAAGTGTCAGAGATGACTTGTATCTTCCTGGCTTGGCTACAAGGGTGATCATTAGGAAGTATTCTCAGAAACAAGTGCTCTAAGAATAATGTGTTTCTGGAGCAAAATAATGAATTTTAATGTTCTGATACTAATCACTTAGATAAATAAATCCTAGCCTAACAGAGAGATGTGGATGGGATGTATAGCCCTCCTTAGTGGAGGTTAGAAAAGCTCACACACAGGGAGCATAATGAATAAAAACAGCAGAAGACCATGAAAAACTTCCAATGCATAGTTCAGTAGAAGAAGATGAGCCCAAAGAGTGAGTGGCCTAGAAATAACTGAGAAGGGAAACTTCAAAAGGAGATATGAGGAAGTATTGAATGCTACAGGAACCAAAATTAAAACCAAAGGGCTCTGTGACCATCATTTTGCGTGACCCTGGTCTGGAAGATTTCCCACTGCTTCTACTGAGTCAACTAGGTGAAGGTAATTATTTTCTGTGGACCCAGACATACTTGGAGGTGTGAGGGGTGGAAAACTCTAACTGCTTAGAACATGAAGCAAATCATACTCTGTACTGGACTGCACTCTTTAAACACATGGAATCATGTAAAAATGAACACCAAGAGAAATCTTGATAGGGGATACAACAGCAAAAAGAAAACTTATCTTAGGGATGATAAGGTTACAGGAAAGAGCTTTTCTTTTATACACATGAGACAATTAAGAATGAATATGTATACATATATATAGTCTCTTAGCAACTACTGATGCTGTCTTTATTAGCTTTCCATATAATTGTATCCCTCCAAAATGGAATGATAATTCTGATTTATCAGATGACTCCCTGTTTAACTCTCTTTTCTTCCTTTCCTCCCTTTTCAAATATTCATATGCATTTGAAAGTCCAGATGTTCATTAAGAATATAAAGAGTCTCAAAGAGTTAACTTTAAGAAAACACAAAATACATGCAGGAGAAAATACTAATTGTATTGGATTTGCCGTGAGATCCATTATTCTCCTTCAAAAAAAAAAGAAATTCCTACTGATGCAGATGTCATCCCAGATGACTTATCATCTAAAAATGACAGCTGGACAGGAGTAGAATATGTCACATCTATTTACAATGTATTTGTATATGATTAACATTTAAAATAATTAGGGGAAATAATAAATTGATAAAATATTCTTTATTTCCTTAAACTTTAAAAGATTTCAGCAGATTTCACTTTTCTTACAAGAAAACACTGGTCTAATTATGTGCCTCCCCTCATGAAATGTTAAATAACTTGGGCAACATCAGACAGACAATAAGTTTTGGAGCTAGAATTAAAACAGGCATGTCCTAAACCACCATCAGTTCTAGCACAAGTTATTTGTGCTTATATCCCTATGATTTAAAGATCTAAGCAAGGGAAAGAATCAGCATGTAAACCATGTACTTGAAAAGTATAAGAACTATCTCATTATCAAATTCTGCTAACTGCCTACTGAATTATGTGTGCAGTACCTGAAAACAGCAATAGTGACCAGGGTTACATGCAGGGATAAAAATATGCATTAAAATATTCACGAATTACTGACATTCCATTCCTTTATTTGAGGGAATGGAGAGCATGTGTGGGGTGGAAAACTCTAACTGCTTAGAGAACTTATTTGAAGAATTAGTTAGACTAAGTACTCTGGAAGCTATTTTCAGTAGTGGCTCATAATGATTCCCAGTAGTGTATATGCAATGTGCATGTTCAAGTATACAGATGCTCCTCAACATTGTAAGTTGAAAAATCACTAAAATCCAAAATGCATTTAATACACCTAACCTGCCAAGCATCACAGCTTAGTAACATAGTACGTTGTAGAGTATTGCTTGTTTCCAGCTCACTGCTGTGGCCCATCACCATGAAAGATATCATACAGCAAATCACTAGCCCAGGAAAAGATATTCAAAATTCAAAGCAGGGTTTCTACTGAATGCTGGATTTCTCACTAAAATAAAGTTGATAAATCCTAAGTAGACCCATCCTAAGTTGGAAATGTCAAATTAATACCTTATCTTTTTGTTCTGGTTAGGAACACAGAAACCTCACGAGCAGGATAGCATTTTTCCCAGACTAAAAGTCATTTCATGAATCTCTCTAGTCAAGGTCTAATAAGAGCTGAAATGAAACAAGGAAACTAGCACCAGAAATAGAATGAGTTTGGATGACACTGGTTCCAGTTGATTAAGCAATTGCCTTTTGTCTGATGAAGATGTAAAAATGGTAGAAAATATTATACTGAATGTTAAGACCCAAGTACCTGGCTCAGTACTGCATCCAAAGAAACGTGTTTAACTTAAACTTACTGGAGTCAGAGAATTTGTAAATAAACAGAGCTTTCTTATTAGAATACCTGGATTTGATGTTAACAGGCTCGGACACCTTTGGCAAGTTATTTCACCTTTCTGGGCTTCTGTCTTCTTGTTTCCAAAACAGGGTTAGTAATAATCCATACTCTGTTGTTAAGATAGTGGATCTAGCTACACTGGAGTTACTCAGTAAATATTAACAATAATTATTATCACTATTACCTGTTGCTATTACCATCTTTAATCCCATCAAAACTTATCATTATAAATTCCTGCCCCAAAAGTCAGAGATTTGGAACAAGTCAGAGAAATTCTTCACATTTGTACCATTCATGTTTCCCAAACTAGAAAATATGTGCAATTGCTGTCTTATTCCCTTCTACCTGCAAAGGGCTCACCAAATGTTATTGAAATCTATCTTCCAAATGATTATTAAATCTTACCATTTATCACTCCATGATGGATAGTCCCAGTCTTTATAAAACAAATAAACAACAAAATATTCAACCAACCCCTCCAGGTTCTACTCCATGTCTCTGATCCTTTCTAACATAAAAATTCTCAAAATGTCATCGACTAATGCTAATTCTACTCCCAACCTTTGAGTTTCCCTGGAACAAATGATTTTCACATTCTTATCTATTCTTGTCTGTCATCCCACTGAAACAAGTTTTTATGGAGGTCACAGTTGCCTTCCTGATGCTGACTCTAAAGGCCCATTTTCAGTCCTGAAAAAAAAATTCTGACACACAAGAGGTGCTTAATGAATTTTAGTTCAATGAATAATTTTCATCATCCATCATTATAATTTGTGTGCTTACCTATTGAATCTTCCACCAGGCCTTGCCTTAGAGGATAAGGAACTATGACTGACTTCATCTAAGCACAGTAGCTGAAAGAGTATATATTCAATAAGTGGTGCCTGAAAAAATAATTTTTGTAATAGTTTCATTTCATTCATACACTAAAGTGCCACATTATCCTACATGCACTTGCTGTCAAATGTGCTTCCTCCTCTTCCCAAGTCTCCTCATTAAGATACTTGAAAATGAGTCATATGTCTTCAGGGACCCTCAGCACTCTATCAAATGACACCTCAAATAGCTGAAGGTCCCCTGGCACTTAGTCTATGGCAATTTCACACATGCCACTTGTATGGCATGTACCTCCTATCTGATTCACAAACTAACCTGATCATACTCAGATTGCACTCACCTCATCTTCTTGCTACACTGCCTTTTCTCCTCTGGCCTAACTGCCAAGAGGCATGAAGAAGAGTAAAAGAAGTTGTGAACCCGTGAAACCAGGGAGGTGATGTCTATTCTGCAATGTCCACGTTTTACATGCATGAATTACCTGTGCTATATTCCAAGCTAAGTTAAAGAGAAACAAGGAAGCACACAACAAGAACAAAACCAATTATGTCTCTGAAGCCACCTGTGCTCAGTCCTCCCTGTCTTGTTTCTCTCTTTTGATGGGGAAGAATGGAAGAAGGCAAGAGCTTTCTATATTACAGTTGAAACAGAACTGAGGAGCCCAGCTAGTAATAGAAAAATACAAGCAATGTGAGAAACAAAAACTAAAATTTGGCAAGGTTAGACAGAACATTTGAAAGGCCAGTACTTGATGGATCTTTTTCTTTCTCTATAAACAATAGCTTTCTTTGAAATTAGGGTCTATGATCATGTTGGAAAGCCTTTGATTTAAAACAAACTAGTGAATAAAAAAACTAACTATAATTAAAGGATTCAAGCATATCAAGAAAATCTTTCTTTTTATAATACTGTCATTTTCTGCAATAAATCTGTATTCACAGAGTTGCTCTCTAAAGTATTTCAGCATTTAATCTCATTTTAAATTGCTAAACAAAAATGTTTTAGGCAATAGAAATCCAGCACATGGTCACATCAAAATAGCATTTAAATATAAATACTAAAACACATGCAAATATAACCATCCTTCCCCCCACCCTACTTCTCCCTGGCAGATCTGGCACCTTGGATAGAGGCTGAAAAGCACATTTCTCTGTCTTTCTCACAGCCAGTGGCTGGGCACATGAGCCACTCTGACCCACAGGACTTGCTGGGAAGCTTGCTAGGTAAGGGGATAGAGTGCCGCAGTCTGGCTGGGCACAATCAGGAGCCACTTGTCAAAAGAAACTAACTTTATTTTTAGAACCACACACGCCAAACAAAACAGCCTCTCAGGAAAAACCCTCAGAGCCTCAACTGCCACCACCGGCTTTCCACAAGCCTCTCTCTCCCACACAAGCTTCTCTCCACCTCCCACAATCCTCCTGCTCTTGAGGCCGATTGGCTGGGTCACGTGGGCAGAGCCAAAAAAGTCCCCCAATGAGCAGCTCCGTGGTCTGAAAGGGCAGGGAAACAGCCCAATGAGCATCACCGTAGAGGAGCCAATCAGCTAGATGTTGCTGGGGCCGAGGAGCCAATCAGCTAGATGTTGCTGGGGCCGCTGTGAGCCAATCATCAGCCGGCAGCTGGAAGTTTGCTGGCAGCTGGAAGTTTGCTGGGGCCCCTTCGGCTGTGGCTCTCAACATCTCCCCCTCTCTGTTTAAAAAACAAGCATGTGGCTTAGGGACCGTGCCTGTTATGCAGTCCAATTCAACATATGGTCCTTACCCGTCATCGGATGAACTGACCTCTAGGCGTCAGCCTCCTGTCTTAGGTTGGTACCACTGCAATTGGATCATACCCGTCACTGACTACCGGTCCAGCATACAGCCATACTTGTGGATAGGCCTTTGCACCAGTGGGGGGGTGAGGTTCTTTGCCTCACCTCTGTTGGCCCCCAAATTTTAGAACATCACTAGTAGAGGAGGATGCAAAATGCCATGACATTAAGCCAATTGAGGGCTCCTTTGAAAAATTGTACCACCGGTGACACCATCAGCAAAAATACTCCAGCACTACCACAATTCGCTGTACCAACAGATAGTTCACAATGCATACAAGTGATACATAGTCCAGGCAAGGTCTGCAAGCAATTCAAAGCAAAGGAATCTGTCAATATGTCCATTTCCTCCCAAAGTAAATCGACTCCTTAATTGAGCATTACTTGTTGAGTTATTATTCATTGATGCATCAGTTTTTACAGTTTGTTGTGATAACTATCGAAGAAGCTGTAGTTTGGTTTTATCTTTGTCTTCACCGGCACTGGGATGAAGATAGGAATTCTGGCAATGATGCTAAGAAAAAAATTATGTAACATTCCAACAGGCACTAAGAAAACAATTTTCTGAACAATTTACATTATCTTTAAGAGAATTATTAAATATAATGAAAAGGAAAGGTGAAAGTAAACAAACAGATCTGTTAACCTTCTTTTTTGTTTACATATTAAAACAATCCTCAACAGTTGTTTACCCAATTTAAATTAAACCATATAAATCACGTGAAAAAAAAATATTTGGATCCATTTTATCATGAGCGTTCATCATATATGATATATGGACATACATACAAACATATAACACAAAACACAAGTGTGCACACATAATATAATACATACAACACATAACATTATAGTAAAGGCCTTATAACTTTTTACAGGTGAAATCTCCATTGCAATGTTTAAAAACTCTATAGTCAAAAAATAGAACTGATCAGCAAAACATTAACCTAGGTCTGTATGAGCTCAAAAAACAAAATAGAACTTCATGATATGGCAAAGGGCAATAATAAAATAGATATTGAAAAAAGCATCCTGGTTCTGTTGCAGATGTAAGAATAGCCAAACTGGAGTTTTGGATATCAGTTGTTATGGATTTGAGCCAAATCATCTTCTTTTTGGTCTGTAGAAATCGCTTTAGTTAATCTTTCTGGAATCCAAATCGGCTGCTGTTCTCCCTGTGGAAACACATAAACAGACCCCCGAATCCAGACAATCACTGGGTCAGGACCTTGGTTAATCTCTCTGGAATCCAAATCGGCTGCTGTTCTCCCTGTGGAAACACACAAACAGACCCCCGACTCCAGACAATTACTGGGTCAGGACCTTTCCATTGTCCTGTTAGAATATCCTTCCAAAGTACCTTGGGCTTATGTACATTTTTTGGACACATATGCCTTTCCGCAGCACTAAGTCCTGATGAATCCAAATTTAAAAAGTTTAGAGTAAAAAGGGTTATTTTAAGTTTATCTTTGGGGAATATATACCCCTTCCCAATTCCTTCTTTTTGCTTTAATAAGTACATTTTAATAGTTTGATGAGCTCTTTCAACTATGCCTTGTCCCTGTGGATTGTATGGGATTCCTGTTATATGAGTAATGCCAAATGTTGAGCAAAATTGTTTAAAAGAGGTAGAAGTATAACCAGGGGCATTATCTGTTTTTAACTGTTTTGGAATACCCACAGTGGCAAAATTTTGTAAGCAATGAGCTATAACATCTTTAGTTTTTTCGCCGGCATGAAGGGAGCCCATCAAAAATCCAGAAGAAGTATCAACTGTAACATGCAAATATTTTAATTTTCCAAATTCTGGCAAGTGTGTGATGTCCATCTGCCAAATATGGTTAGGTATCAATCCTCTAGGATTGACTCCAAGATTAACTTGTGGTAAAAAGGTCACACAATTTTGACATTGTTTTATTATTTGTCTAGCTTGTTCCTTAGTTATTTTAAAATGCTTTTGTAAAGTATTAGCATTGACATGGAACTTTTTATGAAAATTTATAGCTTCTTCTAGTGTAGAAAAAATATGTATGTCATGTGTAGTTTTATCTGCTAAATCATTGCCCAAACTAAGGGCTCCAGGCAATCCTGTATGTGCCCTGATATGTCCTATAAAGAATGGATCTTTTCTGTCCCAGATTAGACTTTGTATAGTGGAAAGCAAAGAGAAAACAGTAGAAGAAGGGGAAATCCTACCAGCATCTTCAAGAGATACTATAGCATTAACTACATACTGACTATCAGAAAATAAATTAAATACAGAATCTTTAAACATCACAAAAGCTTGTAAAACTGCATTAAGCTCTACCTTTTGAGCTGATTGTTTGGGTACTAAAAATGTAAAAGTTTGATCAGGGGTAACTACTGCTGCTGTAACATTATTTGACCCATCAGTGAATATATTTGGAGCATTCATGATAGGTGTTTTTCTTGTCATTTTTGGAAAAATTACAGGATGCAATGACCAAAAAGACAATAAAGGATTAGATGGTAAGTGGTTATCAAATGAAACATTAGATTTGCACATGATTATTGCCCAAGTATTTAACTCATTAGCTAACTCATCAATTTGATTCATAGTATATGGAGTAATAATTTTATTGGGAGAAATTCCAAACACTCCCTTTGCTGCTTTTATTCCTTTGAGTATTAATTGTCCTACAGCCTCAGGATACCTAGTAAGAATAGTGTTAGGAGAATAAGATAAATGTATGCATAATAATGGACCTTCTTGCCAAAATACTCCTGTAGGAATATTTTTTGTTGGTAGTACAATAAATAATAAAGGCAAACTTATATCAATTCTATCCAAATGCATATTTTCCATATATGTTTCAATGATTTTTAATGCCTTTCTTGCTTGAGGCGTTAACATTCGGGGTGAATTTGGATCTGATGGACCTTTTAGGATATCAAATAAAGGTCCCAACTCTCCTGTTGGTATACCTAAATAAGGCCTTATCCAATTTATGTCTCCTAATAACTTTTGAAAGTCATTAAGTGATTTGAGTTGATCTACTCGTATTTGAATTTTTGGTGGACGGACCATGGTTGAGGATAATAGAACTCCTAAATAATTAATTGGAAAATTTAATTGTACTTTATCTATTGCTATCTCTAGATTATAATTTTTTAATAAGTTTGTAAGTGTGGCATAACATTCTAGCAATGTGTTTTTATCTTTGTGTGCTAATAATACATCATCCATATAGTGAAATATTTGTAGTTCAGGATTTTGATTTCTAAGTGGCTGGATTACTTTGTTAACATAAATTTGACACATAGTTGGGCTGTTAGCCATCCCTTGAGGGAGTACTTTCCATTCATATCTCTGATCAGGACCTTCATGATTCAGTGCAGGGATAGTAAATGCAAAACGTGGACTATCCTCAGGATGAATTGGAATTGAAAAAAAACAATCTTTAATATCTATAACTAAAACATACCAGGTTTTTGGCAAAGCAGACAATTGAGGAATCCCTGATTGAGCAGGTCCCATAATAACCATCTCATTATTAATGGCTCTTAAATCTTGCAATAATCTCCATTTACCAGATTTTTTTTTGATGACAAAAATGGGAGTATTATGGGGAGATACAGAAGGTTGCTAATTGTTGTTTGACCAGGTCATGGGCTGCTTGTATCTTTTCTTTAGTCAGGGACCACTGAGGAACCCATACTGGTCTTTCTGATTTCCAAGTAATTTTTATTGTCTCAGTGGCCCTTTCTGAAAATCCAACCCATGTCTTTCTGTTCCTTGATCTATTTGTATTGGTGCTGATAACGCCAAGGTCGCGGGTTCATTCCCCGTACGGGCCACCAAATGCCGCAGTCTGGCTGGGCACAATCAGGAGCCACTTGTCAAAAGAAACTAACTTTATTTTTAGAACCACACACGCCAAACAAAACAGCCTCTCAGGAAAAACCCTCAGAGCCTCAACTGCCACCACCGGCTTTCCACAAGCCTCTCTCTCCCACACAAGCTTCTCTCCACCTCCCACAATCCTCCTGCTCTTGAGGCCGATTGGCTGGGTCACGTGGGCAGAGCCAAAAAAGTCCCCCAATGAGCAGCTCCGTGGTCTGAAAGGGCAGGGAAACAGCCCAATGAGCATCACCGCAGAGGAGCCAATCAGCTAGATGTTGCTGGGGCCGAGGAGCCAATCAGCTAGATGTTGCTGGGGCCGCTGTGAGCCAATCATCAGCCGGCAGCTGGAAGTTTGCTGGCAGCTGGAAGTTTGCTGGGGCCCCTTCGGCTGTGGCTCTCAACAATAGAGGATGGAAACTCCATATTTTTCAACTTGCCTGCAAGGAGTTGATGCTCAAAGATATTGCAGCCACCTGAACCACCATAAGTGAAAGCATCGTCATCACACTAAGGATGGGCCTTGAAGAAATGCAAGTACCCAAGTCCTCCCTGACTTCACTGAGCAGTTGGGCTATTCTATAACCCACTACTTATTAGTCAGAGAGAGAAAAAAGAATCCTTGCTATTTGTTATAGTTTAGATCTGGAATATTCCCCAAAGGCTCATATGTTGAAGGCTTAGTCCCAATGCAATGATGTTCAGAGGTGGGGCTTTTGGGAAGTGATTGGATCATGATGGGTCTAACCTTATCAGTGGCTTACTCCATTGATAGATTCATAATTTGATGTCATTATTGGGAGGTGGTGGAAAATCTAGGAAGTGGGTATAATTGGAGAAAGTAGGTCTCTGATGTGTGCCCTGAAGAGTGTATCTTGGGTATATCTTGAATATCTTGTCTCTAGCCCCTTCATATCTCTTTCATCTCTCTCTCTCTCTCTCTCTCCTCTCTCTCTCTCTCTCCCTCCCTCCCTCCCTCCCTCCCTCCCACTCTCTCTCTATTTTGGCTGCCATGGAGATGAACTGCTTTCCTCCATCATATCCTTCTGCCCCCTCTCAGGCTCAAAGCCATGGAGACAGCTAACCATGGACTGAAACTTTGAAACAATGGGCCACAGTATATCTTTATTTGTTCATGTTAAGTATTTTGTCACAGTGATGAAAAACTGACAAACACTCCTGTTAAGTCCCTTTAAGTTCAGGTATTTGTTACACTAAGCAGTCCCAAGAACCTAGCTACTAATTATTTGAAGTAAACACTTCAGCTATAGCCTCGACTGTCAAATTCTAATAAGCAAGGGCATTTTCATTTGGTGTTTATGTGTTCATTTTCATCTCAAGATAAACAATGATTTCCATCTATTAAGATGTTATGTGTTTAAAGTAGCAATAGAGAGACAACCTATGGAATAAGAGAAAATCTTTGCCAGCTGTTCATCTGCCAGAAGATTAATATCCAGATTATGTAAAAAACTAAAAAAAAAAGAAGGAACACAAAAGAACAAGTAATCTAATTGATAAATGGGAAATGATCTGAACAGAGACTTTTAAAAAGATGTAATAATAGTCAGTAAATATATTTTTAAATGTTCAGTATCTTTAGCCATCAAAGAAATACAAATCAAAATTACACTGAGATTCTACCTCACTTCAGGCAGAATGGCTATGATTAAAAAAAATGCTGATGAGAACGTTAAGAGAAAGGAAACCTTACACAGTGTTGGTGGAAATGTAAATTAGCATAGCCACTATGGAAAACAGTATGTAGGTCCTCAGAAAACAAAACAAAACAAAAAAACACAAAACTATCATATGATCCAGTTATCTCACTCCTAGGTATATACTGAAAAGAAAGGAAGTCAACATACAAGAATGACACTTGCTTACCCATGTTTATTGTGGCATTATTCACAATAGCCAGTCTATAGAATCAACCCAGGTGCCTGTCAACACATCAGTGGATTAAAAATATATAAATGATCTATATACATAATGGAGTTTTATTTCAATTATAAAGAATAATGAAGCTGGGTGCAGTGGTGCATGCCCGTAATCCCAGAGGCTTGAGAGGCTAAAGCATGAGGATCATGAGTTCGAAGTCAGCATCAGCAAAAGCGTGGTGCTAAGCAACTCAGTGAGACCCTGTCTCTAAATAAAATACAAAATAGGGCTGGGGATGTGACTCAGTGGTTGAGTGGCCCTGAGTTCAATCCCAAGTTCCAAATAATAATAATAATAATAATAATGAAATCCTGCAGTTTTCAGGAAAATGGATGAACTTGGAGGACATCATTTTAAGGGAAATTAGCCAGACACAGAAACATTAGTATTGCATCATGGTTTCTCTCATATGTGGCAACTAAAAGAAAGAAATGAATAAAATAGTATTAGGAAAGGGGAGTGGAGGGATGAGCAGAGAGGAGAGGACAAGAGAGGACAGCAAGGAGGTGGACACACAGTACAACATCCCCATATATATGGAAATGTCACAGTGAAGCCCGTTAATTTGTATAATTAATATGATTGAATAATTATAACAAGAAAAGACATAAAGTAACAAACTAAGTAACAAAGTTTGGTGAATAAGAGGACCATACCTTATATTAACGTGTAGCTATTAGAATAAATTAGGGTTTCCCAAATAGTTTTCTGAATCATGAGCTCTTAAAGGTGTTCCCAAAGAATGTTATCTCTATGGCCACATAAATTCAGGAAATGTTGCTTATTATTATCTGTGATAAAGGTCGAACTACAGATTAACATTAAAGACACTGAGAAGCCCTGTAGTTAAAATATGAAAAAACAAATTAACTTTATTTATCCCATAATTTTCCAGTTGTTTTTTTTAAATTAACACCCACTAACATCTTCAAAAACTGGTCAATAGAATTTTGTCTTAAGGATTATGGAAGCCATTTGCAGGTCCAAAGTTCGACAAATGGAAATAGTTGCTAGTAGTGTCAGCAAGTCCCTCTCTTGCCAATATTTCTAGGACATATTGCCTATGGACACCTCAGTGTTAGTCAGCTTTCTGTCATTAAAACCAAATTTTAAATTGGCAAGGCTTGTTTTGGTTCACAGTGCTAAAGATTCCAATCCATGGTCAAGTGCATCCATTGCTATTTGGTCTCTGGTAGGGAAGCCAGATGGCAATGGGAGGGGGCACATGGCAGAGATGTTTACTTCATAGCTACTAAGAAAGAGAAAGGAAGAAGAAGAGGTTGACTTCCCACAATCCCCCTTGAGGAGACACCCACAAGAACCCAAAGACCTACCAATAGGCATCGCCTCTCAATTTCCACTATCTCCCAATAACCAAGCAACCAAGCCTTTACCACATGGACCTTTGGGAACAACTTAAGATACAAATATAGCAACCTGTGCTCTTCTGGAAGGTTTTTAAGACAGATTTTTTAATAAGTGGATATTTCATAATGCTTATTCTCAACATGCTCACACACATAAAAATGCACAAGCATATTTCACCTAGGATAATGTCCTCCCAATATCTTTCATTAAATTTATATCAAGCTGGTAGAAAATAATGAATTATCAGACATTCCTAATGAATATGTTACTTAGTGCAGGATGACCAAACTCTTTCAGTCACCAATATAATAGCATGGTAAGTTGTCTCAATCGATTTTTTAGCTCTACCTTCTAGTTCAAAATATGAGACTTAGATGTGGTAGTATATTTCTTTGGCAAGAAATATATTCATTACCTCTTAAATAGTACTTCTGTTGAAAGAGTACACCAGTGACTAATTGCATAGAAATTAGAGTCTGAAGATTTGGGAACCAATGTTAATTGCACAACCTCAATAACATTATATAACTATTTTAGCTAGCATCTTTTCTTTGGTAAAATGGACATCATGAAATCTTCCATAAATGTTGTTAAAAGTATTTAATTTTATGAGACAATTAAGGAAAAGCCCAACATTTAGTGTATGCTGAATATACATAAATGTTGAATATTAAATATCAGTTAATATTCAACAAATGTTACTTAAGATTTTTGTCGCAATACTGTGTGTGTGTGTATGTATATACATATATACACACACACTTCTGAGTGTGCCATTAGTTCCTTAAGGATAGGGGCCTTATTTATTATTTCTATACCTACAGCATCACATGTATTGATAGAGAATAGATCATAAAGAATTCATGAGAAATTGATCTGGATTTAAAATGAAGCAGCAGGCTGCAGTAACATCTAGCAAGACTCCTAGTCATTCTGCT
Source organism: Marmota monax (assembly GCF_021218885.2). Lineage (NCBI taxonomy): Eukaryota > Metazoa > Chordata > Mammalia > Rodentia > Sciuridae > Marmota > Marmota monax. The sequence continues at coordinate 11,090,751 of NW_026693726.1, forward strand.
AGCTACACAGAAAGTGTGTTCATGGAGAGAGTTGCTGTTTTTTTTTTTTTTTTCATAGTTAATAAACTACCTCTTTCACCTCCATGAATACCAGTGAACTTTATATTTGTATTTTCCTGTAATTTTCTAAGAAAAACAGAAAGAAAACCTTAGTTCCAGAGTTTTAATAATAATAGCACAAGCTCATCATTTGTACATGATGTGGAATATAATTATCTGTAAATGCCCACAAAAATATTTATCTTGACCTCTAAGAAAAGAATGATTTTTGACCACTAGCTGTTTTTCAAAGTATCCATGGAATCTTCAATTAATATATTAGAGTACAAAGCAATAAAAATAAGAATGAAATATAAAAAGCTTTAGGTATGGCTCAGATGATTTTTTACCTGCCAATGAGAACGTCTGGGATTCTCCCAAGACACCACAGTTCTAACATCCAACTCATTTTCCTTCCTCCTTAGCTTACACCTGCACAGTAACAAAACTTATAAAAATGTCCAGGCTTCACTGGCAAATATATTAAATCAACAAGAGAACCAAGACTATTCAAATTTAGTCGAATCAAAATTCTTAACCAGACGGAGCCGCTCAGTTACAGGTCTAATAAAGCAGGTAGCAGCCTGGGTCCTTCACTGAACTTCCACCCCCAACCACCACTGGAAATATGTTTGCTGGTTAATTTGTCAGTATTGTCCTCAAACAAAGAGCCTTTTTATTGGCAGGTGCAGACAAAGCTTGGAAAAGCTACACAAAAAGGACTCAATAAAAAAAGAAAGATGGCCTTGCTGAGAAGGTAGTTCTTTCTGATTTTCTGTAATAGACTTCATTTTGCCATGAAATTAAATTTATAGTATATCTGCTAGACACTGGGACTCCAGCAAAGCTTTGCTATTCCCTGCCTTGACATTAAAGCAGGCATTTTCATGGGGAGGCCATTTCAAGCCAAATAACTGGTTATGCGAGCCATTTACAGAAAGCCTTTATTTAAAAAGAAAATGGATAGGCGCAAGCCATTTCCAGAAACTGTTAGTATACAGGCACACATTCAAATTTTGTTTTCCTTTGAGAATACCGCCTAAAAAGACAGATGTAACATTAGACAATGGGAGGCTTTTGGGCCTACTACAACACCTCCGTGTTTATTATTCTGACTCATAATCTAGCATTTATCAGGTGGCAGGCTGCAAATGGAACAGCGGAATCCTATTTCAGTAGTGGGCGATCTCATCATAATAAAAATCCAGGCTGTGATTTCAGCTCTGGAGTGGATATTGCATCAGGTGGTGCAGAGTGTTGAGCAAAATCCTTGAAGGAATCTAAGTCAAGAAACCACTCAATCCTGGGCCACAGAAAACTAACCTGCCTGTGTATGTAGGCCTGTGGTAAAGGGAACCAATATTGACCTACTGTGTTTGGACTTTTCCTGTGACTTCAACTTCCATTTATGCAACCAATTTTAAGGTTTTGGTTTTCATTTTTTTTTTAAAGAAGTTAAAAATTTATACAAATCAAGAGAAGAACTTAGCAAGTCAGAATGGGGCAAAGTGAGAGAAGAATGTATATTATATATTCAATTTCATGTATTTTTTTAAAGTTTTTTTAAGATGGACACAATATCTTCACTTTACTTGTTTATTTATGTTTATGTGGTGCTGAGAATTGAACCCAGGGCCTCACATGTGTGAGGCAAGCGCTCAACTGCTGAGCTATAACCCCAGTCCCTGACTTCATGTATTAATCCGAGAAAATTCCAGATCTTATTTAAATCTTTTAAATGACCACATCAGAAAGTTAATTCATTATGAAATACAAAAAAAGAGACTAGCTTATTCAAGATAAGTAATAAAACTGTTCAAAAAGCAAGCAATTTCTTATTGGCATAGTTATTCAAGATCATCTGGTTCAATCTAAGACAAGATCCAAATAAGTGACTTGCCCAATAACAAGCCTGTACTCAAAACCAAGTCTGTGGGTCCCCAGATCAATTGTCCTTCCCCCAAGATGTGCAGCTTCTGAAATAGATCAGTAATAATGATATTTAAAACTCAAGCCTAAATTTTAATCATGTTAATTTCTGATGTGTTTGTTAAACAGAACCTTTTTGTTCTGAAGCTTTGTATTATCAAGGCACCATACTCTACATGTTGATTCACCTACTCTGCAACACACAATCCTACAAGAAAACTGAGAGTATGTCAGAGAATATAGCCCAACAGCATTGAAGCAATGATTAACACAATTCCTCTAGGTAAGACTTGGGTGCAGAGAAAAGACGAATGAAAGACATCTATGGCAAACAGTTTTTATAATATTTATCAACGTGGGATCCCCACATCAGGAAGAAACTATGTAAGGATCACAGACTACATAGCCTATAGCCTGGTGGCACAACTGTGGGTGATGGGGAACTGGCCAATCACCTGGAGTGCAGACGTAATGAATGAACACACTCATCTGAAAGGCAGCTTTGGGCCAAATCTTGACAATGACACATGGGATGTGGGAGCTGGAAGGTACCTGAGTGTAGTTTAGGTTTATTACCTCATTTTATATGTGAGAATACTCCAGAGGCTGTGTGGCTTCCTTAAATTCATAGTTCATTGTGCATATGATTCCATTTTTTACAACAAGCCTAAGCTACAGGAACACACCTCTTAAATGAGAAATACAGGAAATATAAGTTTGATAAATATTCTACGTGGAACAAAAAAGGCATTTAGCACCAAAGAGCTGATCTGAGTTCATTTCTATGAATTCTGAGTTGGGTATACCTGCACCTCTGTTCTTCCTTCTACAAAATGGGGATGATATTTTTGTTTTAAGGATTCGATGATGGATCACATTTGCAAGTCTTCTTAAACCTTAAAGTGATGCACAAACAGGGCCCTTTCTTTACATAATTCTTTCTGGGAGAATCTATTTTTAAAACAATATCATGCTATTTATGTCAAGGATGATAGGGCATAATGAAAGACATACGGCATAAAGGATGCTCATGGCTTTGGGAACTTTGCCATTTGGCATGGTTGCATATATTTCTTGTATGAAGGATGTAGAGCAGGGATTTGCAAACTTTTAAAGGAACATGACTTTTCTTCTTCAGTGTTTGATCTTCTAGAGTCCATTTAAAGAAAAATTCACCTCCTATGCACATAAACACAAGAGTTTGCATAAAATTCCAACTATTTCCCCCAAATCCCAAGGTAAAAACATTGCACAAAGCAGAATTCTCAGTGAAACAAGAGTCATCTGCACAATTTGGAAGCCTTTTTTTTTGTTTCTTTTGTTTATAAGTTATGGCACTCCAAGCCATAAATCAAATAGCATTCTAAAGTCACACTAAATTCAGGTTCCAAACCCTAAGCAACCCTACCTTCTCAAAATGAAAGGAAACTGAATTGTACACTATTGTTTCAGATCCATTGAATGAAACAGGCAATATAAATCCTTGTAAACTTATGAACTAGAAATCATAGATCAAAGCATGAAGACTAGTGACTAGAATTTTAAAAAAATAGATATACAGTGGAAATATTTCTAAGACAATAAAACACACGGTTTGGGTAATGTAGTAATTATTATTAATAAAAATTGAAATTTGGAAATTTCTTCTATTGAATAGACAGATATTATTACTAACATTGAGACTCAATGAATCTCAGTACTATTAATAATTTTCTCTATACATTTAAACACATCTTCTTATCTATGCACATGTGATCCAGAATTGATTGAATCTATTTTTATATCTATGTAAATTCTTCATTATTGCCATATTTACAATAACTGGATGCCTCAGAGCAGTCACCTCATAGAAGAAGGCAATCTGTAAAACCCCTTCAACCTTTAGTTAAAGAATCTTTTACTAAGATGATAAAGGGCCAGGAATCCACATCTTATGATGATGAATATCTCAAAAACTCTGTTCAAACAATGCTATTGTGAGTAGCTCTATTAGTACTTCTTCTTCTATTCTAATTTTTTGCATACATATCTGTATCCCCATTGAGATTGTGAGATTTTTCCAGAAAATGTCTGTGTTGTATTCAATTCTGTGTCCACACCTCTGAGTGTACAACCTACTGTATAGTTTAAACTAAAAAAATTGTATAACCGAAAGAAGAAAATTAATTGATTTGCTGATGAGCTGCAAGGAGGTAGATCTTTGACTCAATGTAGGAGAGAATATTTTAAAACTTTGCCACATCATAAGAGTAGAAATCTAGCCAGTCTTATATTTGGTCAATAGCTATGGAACCTGGCTTAGGTACAGAGTTATATGAGAAGATATGCAATACTGATGTCTCATCACTTTATAGCACTTGATGTCAACCTTGTATCTTATTTCCCCCCCCCCATTACCCACACTGATGTAGTCTAAGTTCCATTATAATATTCTTTATATCTTCTAAAATTGACTTTTTCTTTCTTCACAAATGGGTTTTTAATGCCTCAGGAAAAGAGGGGCAAAGCATTCCTAATCTAAGAAGAAAGAGAAATGCAGGCATATATCTAACCATGAGAAATGAATGCCTGTTATATTCTTAATTTTGAAAAATTTTCCACCCCTAATACCTAAGTTTTGTTACTTGATCATCCAAACAACTTAAATATGCTCAATAACTATTTCAAACACAAAACAGATATAAATCTAAAGTTCACACTTTGACTTTGTCATAACATTGCCTTCCAGGAAAACTTTTTTGTTTAATGTACTCTTTGTTTCTCATACCCATTAGAAGATTTTAGGGGTCTAGATAAATGTCATTCTCCAGTTATGCAAAGCACAGGACACTGGGTTTAAAGCCTGAATGGTAAACCTTCTCATGAAACATATGCTGTACACTTGAATTCCAAACTAGACATACTCTCAGATATTCACACTTCAATGCTTGGCATGTAAACAGAGAAATAAATACAGCAGTTTAATCAGTAATAGAGTGAAAAAATGGCCTGAATAAAAGTATAGAACTTAATGCTAAAGAGTAAAGCAAATACCTTTTTTTTTCATAAAGCAGAGTCCAGAAGCTCAGAGGAGTCTGACTGCATTTATTTTGACTCTTTTGGACAGAGTAATACCTAAAGAATTATTGCCATCAAGAACTAGAATAAGTGAAGAGTGGTGCAGAAGGGCATGCAGATATATGGCCTTGGAAAAAAGGAGTCAATCATAGGAAGTGGATTAAAACAGAGAGGGTCAGATGGAGTCCAGTCATGATCTGGAAGCCCAGATCCATAAGCCCTCACTCATCCATAAGGCTTTCTGCCCTTTTGCTGCAACAAGCTAAATGGTGTTGAGCATAACACATTTCAAGCCTTCAGTTGAGTCTTGCTCTTTACCAAAGAGGGTGAGGTACGAACAGTGGGAAGATACCCTGATCTACTTAAAGACTGATAAGCTACAGTCTTCCCCTCTTGGTCAGAGTAGGAAAGGGTGTGTTCTCTCTGGCTGACAGTAGATTCTGGAGGGTAGCTGGTGTGGTGTAAGGTGGAACCACAAAGGATCTCTGGCTTTTACATCAGTCAGGGATGATACTCAAAGTTCTCAATAGCTAGATGAGGACAAAAATCTATTAATCAGAAAGGATACTCCAGAAATCAGAGTAGACACAGGATGGTGGTCCAGGGCATCACTCCTACAACCAGACAGGAATGCAGTGTCTGACATGACAGCACCTCTCTTTAACTAGTACTCCCACATCTAAAGGGAGACTACCTCCTGGACTCTTTTTACTTTTCCAGAATCCCCTTGAAGTTCATTTTAGCCACTTTCAGGGAACGGAGTAAGGCTGGTCATACACAGTAGGTGGAACACAAGATATTTTTGCCCAAGTTCTTAAATGCATAAAACTATACACATGACATGAGAATAAATATGAAAGTTTAAATGTATAACAAAAATAAATATACAAGCTTTAACAAAAATAAATATAAAAGCTTTATCAGAATAACCAGTGGAGTTACACCATACCAGCTACCCTCCAGAATCTACTATCAGCTAAAGAGCACACAACCTTTCCTACTCTGCCTAAGAAGGGGGACTGTAGCTTGTCAGTCTTTGAGTGGATCATGGCATCTTCCCACTGTTCGTACCTGACCCCCTTTGGTAAAGAGCAAGACTCAACTGCAGGTTTGAAATGTGTTATGTTCAACACCATTTAGCTTGTGGCATCAAAAAGGCAGAAAGCCTTATGGATGAGTGAGGGCTTGTGGTAATTAGGAGAACTGACAACTATTTATTTGATGAGTCTACTTTTCTCACTGAGATGACCGTTAAATTAGTGAATTTGTAAGGATGAAAATCATTATTTTGATTAGGAACCATTTTATCCTTATGCTTAAAAAATAACAGCTCAATAAAATTTCCATTTTTTTCAGGTTTTCTTTTGGGGGTGGGGTGGGGGTGGGGGGTGGGGGGTAACCAGGGAATTGAATCCAGGAGTGATCAACCCTGAACCACATCTCCAGCACTCTCTCCCCTTATTTTTTCTTTTTCTTTTCTTTTCTTTCTTTCTTTTTTCTTTCTTTTTTTTTTTTTTTTTTTTGACAAGAGTCTCACTAAGTTGCTTAAGGCCTTGCTAAGATGTTGAGGCTGGCTTTGAACTTGTGATCCTCCTGACTTAGCTGCTGGGATTACAAGTATGCACCACCATGCCCAGCCAGTCTCTCAACTTTTAAACAGTAAACACACACACACACACACACACACACACACAGAGAGAGAGAGAGAGAAGACACCAGTTGTGACAAACTTTTATTTTTGTGAACATAAGAGATTAAATTCTTTAATTAATTCTACCACTGGAAACAACATCAAAAACTTTTTTATTAAAATATATTTTTAAAACTTGGTGGGTGCACTAATTAGCTAGAAAGAAAATAACAAATAATCAAAAGTGAAAGTTAGGTGACAGCAGGATTCCAGAGAATAAAGTCAGTTTTAAAAATCAAGTGAATTTGAACTTTGGCTGTCAGGCTTCATAGTGAACATGAATGAGATAATGAAGCACAAGATCTACCCAAGAACCAACATCTAACAGAAGCACTGACAGTTCCTACATAAATCTAGTCTTCAAACATTATAACTTCAAGGTAAAGGTAATCTAAAATATTCTCCACACTTACCCACTAGGAAATCACAGGTCTTTAAACTTAAACTTGAATCCATGTACTGCAAAAAAAAAAAAAAAAGAATGTCCCCTAAACATTTTTAACCACAAGTGCCCATCTTGGGTCTACACCTAGTCAATTCTTGTTAAATACAAAGTTAAAATAAAATAAAATGATCTTCAAGTCAAGAATTAAGTTTAAAATAAAGATGAGTTGATATCACCCACAGATATCTAGGATAATAAAAAGTAAACTTTCTCTAAAGAAACTAAACTTCAGTACAAGTTTCAATGAATTCTCATAGAGTCTCCAGGAATATGAGTATTCCATTTTAAAAAACCTAAAACATCACATATGCTGGTAATTTGAGTTTTCTCTCTCCTTCTCTTTGTTAGTGTAACTAAGTTCTGTCAATTTTATTTGTTTTTTTCAAAGAACCAATTTTTTGTTTTGTCATTTTTTTCAGTTGTTTCTTTTGTTTTGATTTCATCTCTAATTTTAATTATTTCTTGCCTTGGTTGACCAATGGTACAGAATAGAGGACACAGAGACTAACCCACAAAATTACAATTGTCTTATATTAGACAAAGGTGACAAAAACATGCATTAGAGAAAAGATAGCATTTTCAACAAATGGTGCTGGGAAAACTGGAAATCCATATGCAACAAAATGAAATTAAATCCCTATCTCTCGACATGCACAAAACTTAACTCAAAGTGGATCAAGGACCTAGGAATTAAACCAGAGACTCTGCGTGTAATAGAAGAAAAAGTAGGCCCTAATCTTCATCATGTGGGATTAGGCTCCAACTTCCTTAATAGACTCCTATAATGCAAGAATCAATGAATGAGATGGAATCAGACTAAAAAGTTCTTCTCAGCAAAAGAAACAATCTGTGAGGTGAACAGATTGCCTACATCCTGGAAGCAAATTTTTACCCCTCACACATCAGATAGAGCACTAATCTCTAGGGTATATAAAGAACTCAAAAAGCTAGGCACCGAAAAAACAAATAACCCAATCAACAATGGGCCAAGGACCTGAACAGACACTTCTAAGAATATGATGTACAATCAATCAACAAATATATGAAAAAATGTTCATTATCTCTAGCAATTAGAGAAATGCAAATCAAAACTACTCTAAGAAATGCAAATCAAAACTACTCATCTCACTCCAGTCAGAAAGGCAGCTATTATGAAGACAAACAACAATAAATGCTGGCGAAGATGTGGAAAAAAAGGTATACTCATACATTGCTGGTGGGACTGCAAATTGGTGCAGCCAATATGGAAAGCAGTCTGAAGATTCCTTGGAAATCTGGGAATGGAACCACCATTTGACCCAGCTATCCCTCTCTTCGGTCTATACGCCAAAGGCTTAAGAACAGCATACTACAGGGACATAGCCACATCAATGTTTATAGCAACACAATTCACAATAGCTAAACTGTGGAGCCAACCTAGATGCCTTTCAGTGAATGAATGGGTAAAAAAAAAACAATGTGGCATATACACAATGGAATTTTACTCAACAATAAAAGAGAATAAAATCATGGCATTTGCAGGTAAATGGATGGCGTTGGAAAATGAAGATAGCTAATCCAAAAATAGCAAATGCTGAATGTTTCCTCTGGTAGAAGGAGGCTGACTCATAGTGGGGTAGGGACAGGGAGCATGGGAGAAATAGATGAATTCTAGATAGGGAAGAGGGGTGGGAGGGAAAGGGAGGGGGCAGGGGGTTAGCAAAGATGGTGGAATGCAATAGACATCATTATCCCAAGTACATGTATGAAGACATTAATTGGTTTCAACATAGTTTATATTCAACCGGAGATATGAAAAAATTGTGCTGTATATGTGTAATAAGAATTATAATGCATTCTACGTCTTTTACTTTTTTAAAAAATCAATAATAAAAAAACTAAAACATTTAAAATTGATGCATTAAAATAGGGAACAGCAGAGAAAATGAAAACAAAAGAGCAAAGTTACAAGTATAAAAACTTTAGATGTGGGGCTTATTTGACACACACACAAAAAATAAGAACTAAAAGAAAAGTTTATTAATTGAAACTGAAAACTCAATGGACATGTATAATAGATTCAATGTCAGCAAAGAGGAAATTATCAATAGGAACACAGAGCAGAAAACATTGTCTATAACATATCCAGATAAAAGGTGACATGAAGAACACAAATATAAGGTTAAAAAAAAACAAAACAAAGTAGATAGGGAGAGTGAATTTTAGATACACGTAGTCAAAGATCCAGAAAAAGATAGGAAAGAGATGAGAAAGAGGAAATATTTGTCAAGATAATGGCAAAGAATTTTCCTAAGCAGGAAAGACTCTGACCGACTCTGACCTCTAGACCCAGAAAATCCAACAAATCCCAAATAGTGTATATATATATATATATATATATATATATATATATATATATATATATATGTGTGTGTGTGTGTGTGTATTACAGTCATATCTAAAGAAAGAGAGTGTCAAAGCAGAAATAATTTATTTACAACAGTCTGAGAACAAAACTAAATCACCTCCAAAAGGAAAGCGAACTGGATTGAAAGTTGGCTTCTCCACCATAACCTGGAAGCCACACATCTGTGCAATGATGCAGAGGGTAAAATTCTTCAACTCCATGACCCTGCTAGACACATACTTTGTCCCAGTTAATCATTCAAACACTGTTTTGAAGAAATTTTGATGGCGTGATTAAGATTCAAAATTAATTAAGCTGGAAATAGAGAAATTTTTTCTGAGAAGCCAGACCCAATCATGTATACCCTTCAAATCTGGGTCTAGAGGTCAGAGTCAAAGAAAATCAAAGATCTGAAGCATGAGATTCACCTTGGTATGTGTAGCTGGTTTAAAGGTAGGGGATGTCACATAGCAGGATGCTGGGAAACCCTAAACACCAAGAACAGCCCCCAACTGACAAGTTGCAAGGAAACAGATAAAAGCTCAAGGATTAAAGTTTGTCAGCAGGAATGAGCATGGAAGCAGGATTTTCCCCAGAGAATATCAAAGAAAACTCAAACTGGTAAACACCTTGGCTTCATACCATTACATACCATGATCAAAGGAACCAACCAGCTATACCATGTCAGATTTAGGAATCACCAGTGTGAGCTACTACAAGGTTGCAATTCAAGTTGCTATGTTGATGGTAATTTGTTACATAATAATAGAAAACTAACACAAATAACATCAGGTTGCTATGCAATGAATGTAATCCTAGAATTCTGTACTCAGCAAAAATATAATTCAAATACAAAGTCAAAATAGACATTTTGGAACAGAAATATTATACCTGAAAAAGTTTAAAATGAATAAACTTTGCTAATAGAAAGCATAGCAAGCCCCGTTCCTTTAAGGATAAAAATTTTATTTCATAAGGAAATAACAATTCTGAATATTTATCTGCCTTTTAAAATAAGTTCAAAAATAAGCTCAAAATAATGAAGCTAAAATTATCATAATTTCAATAAGAAATGAATAAATCCACATCATATTGCCAGATTTTTTTTAAATTTTTTATTGTTGGTTGTTCAAAACATTACATAGTTCTTGATATATCATATTTCACACTTTGATTCAAATGGGTTATGAACTCCCATTTTTACCCCGTATACAAATTGCAGAATCACATCAGTTACACATCCATTGATTTACATATTGCCATACTAGTGTCTGTTGTATTCTGCTGCCTTTCCTATCCTCTACTATCCCCCCTCCCCTCCCCTCCCCTCTTCTCTCTCTACCCCCTCTACTGTCATCATTTCTCCCCCTTGTATTATTTTCCCCTTTCCCCTCACTTCCTCTTGTATGAAATTTTGTATAACCATGAGGGTCTCCTTCCATTTCCATGCAATTTCCCTTCTCTCTCCCTTTCCCTCCCACCTCTCATCCCAGTTTAATGTTAATCTTGTTCTCATGCTCTTCCTCCCTACTCTGTTCTTAGTTACTCTCCTTATATCAAAGAAGACATTTGGCATTTGTTTTTTAGGGATTGGCTAGCTTCACTTAGCATAATCTGTTCTAATGCCATCCATTTCCCTGCAAATTATATGATTTTGTCATTTTTTAATGCAGAGTAATACTCCATTGTGTATAAATGCCACATTTTTTTTTATCCATTCATCTATTGAAGGGCATCTAGGTTGGTTCCACAGTCTTGCTATTGTGAATTGTGCTGCTATGAACATCGATGTAGCAGTGTCCCTGTAGCATGCTCTTTTTAGGTCTTTAGGGAATAGACCTAGAAGGGGAATAGCTGGGTCAAATGGTGGCTCCATTCCCAGCTTTCCAAGAAATCTCCATACTGCTTTCCAACTTGGCTGCACCAATTTGCAGTCCCACCAGCAATGTACAAGTGTACCCTTTTCCCCACATCCTCACCAGCACTTGTTGTTGTTTGACTTCATAATGGCTGCCAATCTTACTGGAGTGAGATGGTATCTTAGGGTGGTTTTGATTTGCATTTCTCTGACTGCTAGAGATGGTGAGCATTTTTTCATGTACTTGTTGATTGATTGTATGTCCTCCTCTGAGAAGTGTCTGTTCAGGTCCTTGGCCCATTTGTTGATTGGGTTATTTGTTCTCTTATTGTCTAATTTTTGGAGTTCTTTGTATACTCTGGATATTAGGGCTCTATCTGAAGTGTGAGGAGTAAAGATTTGTTCCCAGGATGTAAGCTCTCTATTTACCTTTCTTATTGTTTCTTTTGCTGAGAAAAAACTTTTTAGTTTGAGTAAGTCCCATTTGTTGATTCTAGTTATTAACTTTTGTGCTATGGGTGTCCTATTGAGGAATTTGGAGACCAACCCCACAGTATGTAGATTGTAGCCAACTTTTTCTTCTATCAGACGGTGTGTATCTGATTTGATATCAAGCTCCTTGATCCATTTTGAGTTAACTTTTGTGCATAGCGAGAGAAAGGGATTCAGTTTCATTTTGTTGCATATGGATTTCCAGTTTTCCCAGCACCATTTGTTGAAGATGCTATCCTTCCTCCATTGCATGCTTTTAGCCCCTTTATCAAATATAAGATAGTTGTAGTTTTGTGGATTGGTTTCTGTGTCCTCTATTCTGTACCATTGGTCCACCCACCTGTTTTGGTACCAGTACCATGCTGTTTTTGTTACTATTGCTCTGTAGTATAGTTTGAAGTCTGGTATCGCTATACCGCTTGATTCACATTTCCTGCTTAGCATTGTTTTAGCTATTCTGGGTCTTTTATTTTTCCATATGAATTTCATGATTGCTTTCTCTATTTCTACAAGAAATGCCATTGGGATTTTGATTGGCATTGCATTAAACCTATAGAGAACTTTTGGTAATATCGCCATTTTGATGATGTTAGTTCTGCCTATCCATGAACAGGGTATATTTTTCCATCTTCTAAGATCTTCTTCTATTTCTCTCTTTAGGGTTCTGTAGTTTTCATTGTATAAGTGTTTCGCCTCTTTTGTTAGGTTGATTCCCAAATATTTTATTTTTTTTGAGGATATTGTGAATGGAGTGGTTGCCCTCATTTCCATTTCAGAGGATTTGTCGCTGATATACAGGAATGCCTTTGATTTATGCGTGTTGATTTTATATCCTGCCACTTTGCTGAATTCATTTATTAGCTCTAATAGTTTCTTTGTAGACCCTTTTGGGTCTGCTAGGTATAGAATCATGTCACCTGCAAATAGTGATAATTTAAGTTCTTCTTTTCCTATTTTGATGCCTTTAATTTCTTTCGTCTGTCTAATTGCTCTGGCCAGTGTTTCGAGAACTATGTTGAACAGAAGTGGTGAGAGAGGGCATCCCTGTCTTGTTCCAGATTTTAGAGGGAATGCCTTCAATTTTTCTCCATTCAGAATGATGCTAGCCTGAGGCTTAGCATAGATTGCTTTTACAATATTGAGGTAAGTTCCTGTTATCCCTAGTTTTTCTAGAGTTTTGAACATAAAGGGATGCTGTACTTTGTCAAATGCTTTTTTCCACATCTATCAAGATGATCATATGGTTCTTATTTTTAAGTCTATTGATGTGGTGAATAACATTTATTGATTTCCGTATATTGAACCAGCCTTGCATCCCAGGGATGAATCCTACTTGATCATGGTGCACAATTTTTTTGATATGTTTTTGTATCCGATTCGCCAGAATTTTATTGAGGATTTTTGCATCTAGGTTCATTAGAGATATTGGTCTGTAGTTTTCTTTCTTTGAAGTGTCTTTGTCTGGGTTTAGGAATCAGGGTGATGTTGGCCTCGTAGAATGAATTTGGAAGTTCTCCCTCTTTTTCTATTTCCCGAAGTAGCTTGAAAAGTATTGGTATTAGTTCCTCTTTAAAGGTTTTGTAAAACTCTGTGGTATACCCATCCGGTCCTGGGCTTTTCTTAGTTGGTAGTCTTTTGATGGTTTCTTCTATTTCCTCAGTTGATATTGGTCTGTTTAGGTTGTCTATATCCTCCTGACTCAATCTGGGCAGATCATATGACTTAAGAAATTTATCTATGCCTTCACTATCTTCTAATTTATTGGAGTATAAGGATTCAAAATAATTTCTAATTATCTTCTGTATTTCTGAAGTGTCTGTTGTGATATTGCCTTTTTCATCCTGTATGCTAGTAATTTGAGTTCTCTCTCTTCTTCTCTTCGTTAGCATGGCTAAGGGTCTGTCGATTTTATTTATTTTTTCAAAGAACCAACTTTTAGTTTTGTCAATTTTTTCAATTGTTTCTTTTGTTTCGATTTCATTAATTTCAGCTCTGATTTTCATTATTTCTTGCCTTCTACTTCTTTTGCTGTTGTTTTGCTCTTCTTTTTCTAGGATTTTGAGATGAAGTATGAGATCATTTATTTGTTGGTTTTTCCTTTTTTTAAGGAATGAACTCCAAGCAATGGATTTTCCTCTTAGAACTGCTTTCAATGTGTCCCATAGATTCCGATATGTTGTGTCTGTGTTTTCATTTATCTCTAAGAATTTTTTAATTTCCTCCTTGATGTCTTCTATAACCCATTGATCATTCAGTAACCTATTGTTCATTCTCCAAGTGATGCATGATTTTTCCTTCCTTCTTTTATCATTGATTTTCAGTTTCATTCCATTATGATCAGATAAGATGCATGGTATTATCTCTACTCCTTTATATTGTCTAAGAGTTGCCCTGTGACATAATATATGATCTATTTTTCAGAAGGATCCATGTGCTGCTGAGAAAAAAGTGTAACTGCTTGATGTTGGGTAGTATATTCTATATATGTCAATTAAGTCTAGGTTATTAATTGTGTTATTGAGTTCTATAGTTTCCTTATTCAACTTTTGTTTGGAAGATCTGTCCATTGGTGAGAGAGGTGTGTTGAAGTCTCCCATGATTATTGTATGGTGGTCTATTAGACTCTTGAACTTGAGAAGAGTTTGTTTGATGAACATAGCTGCACCATTGTTTGGGGCATATATATGTGTGATTGTTATGTCTTGTTGGTGTATGCTTCCCTTGAGCAGTATGTAGTGTCCCTCTTTATCCCTTTTGATTAACTTTGGCTTGAAATCTATTTTATTTGATATGAGTATGGACACTCCTGCTTATTTCCGAAGTCCATATGAGTGATATGATTTTTCCCAACCTTTCACCTTCAGCCTATGTATGTCTTTTCCTATCAAATGCGTCTCCTGTAGGCAGCATATTGTTGGGTCTTATTTTGTGATCCATTCTACTAGCCTGTGTCTCTTAATTGGTGAGTTTAAACCATTAACATTTAGGGTTATTATTGAGATATGGGTTGTTCTTCCAGCCATATTTGTTTATTCATGTTACTAAACATGGTTTGTTTTCCTCTTTGATTATTTTTCCCCCCTTTACTGTCCTACCTCCCACTGTTGGTTTTCATTGTTATTTTCCATTTCCTCTTCCTGTAATGTTTTGCCGAGGATGTTTTGAAGAGATGGTTTTCTAGCTGCAAATTCTTTTAACTTTTGTTTATCATGGAAGGTTTTAATTTCGTCTTCCATCCTGAAGCTTAATTTCACTGGATACACAATTCTTGGTTGGAACCCATTTTCTTTCAGTGTTTGAAATATGTTATTCCAGGATCTTCTAGCTTTCAGAGTCTGTGTTGAAAGATCAGCTGTTATCCTGATTGGCTTACCCCTAAATGTAATCTGCTTCCTTTCTCTTGTAGCTTTTAAAATTCTCTCCTTATTCTGTATGTTGGGCATCTTCATTATAATGTGATATTGCCAGATTTTAATACAACTTTTTAAGTTATTAATATATCGAGGAGTGAAAATTAAAAAGATAGCAAATTTTGGAGTGAAATAATTAACAGATTTTACCTAATGGCCTTAGAATACCTTACCTTAAAACTAGATAATGTATATGTATGCATGTCATATTTATAAAAGTTTGTAACATACTAGTCAATAAAGCAAATCTTAGAACATTTCAAAAAATTAGTATACAAATCCTATTCTCTGATCACAGTGCAAAATACACAAGAAATCAATAATCAAAATATATAACAAGAAAAGGTTAAACCTTAAAAGAGTTTTGGCATTAAGAAACACAGTTCAAAGTACTGAAGAGATCAAATAGATAAATATAAATTGCTATAAACTCACTGATAATGAAAATCTTATGAAAACCTGTGGGATACTTTAAGGTATAACTATAGCCATAACTTTTTAGAGGAAAACTGAAAATTAATGAGCTAAAAAAAATCTACTTAGGTTAGAGAAAGAAAAGCCAAATAAAACCAGAGTGCAGAAAAAAGGGAAATAAAAAACAAAGATAAAAGCAAAGATGAAAAAATGGAAAACAAGTTTGTGCAAAGGGAAGGTCAATAAAGATTTCTGAGAAAATTAAGACAATCTGACAATATCCTTGCTGTATTAATCAGAGATAAAACAAATAACCAAAAAAAAAAAGAAAAGTGATTATAAGTACCATACCAAAGAGATAAAAAGATAGGTAAAGAAAGAAAATAGATCTAATATCTACAAATGAACATAAGAAAAGTACATGACATAAATAAACCAAATTGCAGGACACCAATTAAAATTTGAACATAAGAACAAATTACTTATGTGAAGACTCAAGAGGCCAATGTTCTCATTCAGTTTAAGGTTTAATATTATTTTAGTAGAATACCAACAGTTTTATTAATTGATAAGGTGGTTGTATAGTTTCTATAAAAACAAGACTATTATTTGAACTTAAAAAATGGCAGAGAAATAGTTGTCATGTCTCAGTAACTATGTGGCCACTGCTATGAATAGACAAATTAAAGGAATAAATTAGGGAATCCAGAGCTCCAATGCATTTTGGTATTAGAAAAAGATAAAGATACCATCTCAAATTGATGTAGAAAATATTGATTACTCAAAAAATTGTGTCTTTTTAAAAGTTAGATACACACCTCACATCATATGCTAGGATAATTTTTAAATAGATTAAGAATTTTACAATTTTAAAAACCATAATAAAACCTGGAAGAATTCCTTAATTGAAATGGAGGTCATTTTCACCAAGATTCAAAATTCAGAACCTATCAAAGAAAATATGGGTGAATGCTACTACATGAAACAAAATTTCAGCATGCCAAGAAAAAAATAGTAAAACACATTCACAAAACAATGTTTAATTAGAGCCCGGCCTGGAGGCACACATCTAATCCCAGTGATTTGAGAGGCTCAGGCCAGTCCAGGCAAGTTAGTGAAACTTTGTCTCAAAATTAAAAATAGAAAAGGCTAAAAATGTGGTTCAGAGGTCCAAGCAACCCTGGGATCAATTCACAGTATCAATCAATCAATCAATCAATAACATTTAAAAAGTGTATTTAGAAACCTATTTGTTGCCTATATCACAGTTAATTTTGGTGGTATAGAGTTCTTCAGTATTACTAAGAAAAAGACCTACAATTCAACAGATTGTATTTGCAAAGATAGAATCTAATAAAGAAAGGACCAATATCTTATAAAACACATAAAAGTACTCTCAATTAGGAAGGAATATAAACTAGTATAGCCACTGTGGAAAGTAGTATGGAATTTCCTTTAAAAAAAAGTAAAAATAAACCTGTCATATGATTCATAAATTTCACTTCTGGGCATATATCCAAAAGAAATGAAATCAGCATGTTAAAGACATAGCTGCATTCTCAGCTTTATTTATTTTATTTATTTAAAATAGTCAACATAAGGAAACCATCTTAAGTGCCCATCAATGAATGAATGAATGAATAAAATATGGTATATGCTCACAGTAGAATACTATTCAGGTATTAACAAGAAGGAATCCTGTCATTTTCAATAAAATTTTGGATGAGACCAGAGGACATTATGCTAAGTGAAATAATCAAGGCATATAAAGATAAACACCTCATAATCTCACTCACATGGGGAATCTATAAAAAGTAAAACACATAGAAGTAGAAATTAGAACAGGAATTACCAAGGACTAGAGTCAGGGGGGAAGTGAGCAGATTAGAAAGATGTCAGTCAAAGGAGACAAAATTTGAGCTAAATGTGCAAAATAAGTTCAAGAGATTTCGTAGGCAGTATGGTGATTATAGTTAATAATAATGTACTATATACATTGAAAATTGCTGAGAAAATTTTTAAGTTTTCTCATCACAAAAAATAAGTATGTAAGGTATTGCATATGTTAAGTACCTTGATTTAGCCATCTCACTATGCATATTATTTTAAAAACATCATGTTCTGCATACAGTTCTTCTTTAACTATAATAACAATAATAACAACTGGTTATAATAAAGTGTTGTAAGCCTCAGAGGCATGCAAATCAAATTTAGTCATAACTGAACAATTCCTACAGATGCAGCAAAAGAAGTTTTCATGATAGAACTGGATCTTGGAGGGTAAGGATTTCAATAGCATGACAAGCAGGGAACACTATGAACAGAAATGTGGTTTAGAACAAGTTAGAAGAATTATAAGTGCTTGGACATGATGTCATTTATATTGGACAGAAGACTGGTTGGTAAATTTGCTGGAAAGCATGCTAGATGATGTAGTGCCCTGAATGCTATGTGAAAAAAAAAAATAGCACCAAAAGTGAGACACTGTCCTGAAAAAATATGTGAACAGTAGGATTCTAAATGTCTATTGAGCTTACTGTAACTGTGGACATAACCATAGGCAAATAATATATAAATAGGATTTTTTTATTATTATTATTGTAACAAAAAGCAAAACATGGAGGTTTAATGCTAGCAAACACTGATGACATCCACCCCAAGTTCACACACATGATGACTTTAAGGACTCCTGTCTCTGCAATTCTCTACCTCAGAGATTTTCCTAGTGCTGTAACAATTCATGCAATTCATGCACAGACTAAAAGTGACTTTTAATGCTCACAGGGCAAAATTCAACAGGTAAGAGACAGGAAACTGCAGATAAATGTTCCACTTCCGCATTCATTAAGGGAAAATTCTGAGATAAACTTTAAATGATTTTCAAAACCATCTCTAGTGGGATTAGACCCGGTTGTACATAGTATTAATCCACACATTAATGTAGAACTTATGGATTTTTCCCCCTTCTCTTTCTCATTTCCCCACTCTATCACTTGCATTTCCTAAAAACATTTCCAAATAAACTATCTGCACACACACCCGCCATGCACACACAACTTGGATGCAGGGAAGAGAAGCTACTGTAGTGATTGAAGATAAAATCCAGAGCTCAGTAGATGCATGCTCAGAGTTTTTTTTTTTTTTTCCCAAGAGTACACATGCTTAATTGTAGTGTCTGTGTGTACCCTTATGGATTTTGAAGGTATGGGCTCTTCCTCATTGCTCCAGGACTAGGCTCAGCCTGCACACTAACACATGTCAATAAAGTATATTAAACATGAATGACATGTCTTTAGTAGTATTGTCTTGGGTAGTACATAACCACACATATATGCATACAACATGTTTATGCTCATCCTGTAAAACCTCTTATAAATCATTAAGGGAAAAAAAATCTAACAAGAGATGGGCAGAGGACAAGACCGGAAACTTAAGAGGAAAATTCCCCAAAAACATGTGAAAACGTGCTTAATCTCATTAGTAATTAGGGAATCGAAAATAACTAAAACCATAACAAGATTCTATCTTACATCCCTCTGTGTGGCCAAATTAAAGCTTGACAAGGATTTGTGAGGTGGTGGCACTACAGGAGTACTATGATAAGAGTGTAAATTAGTACACATACTTTGGGAAATAATTTTATGTCACAAGGTAAAGTCAATAATGCTCATACCTTAAGATTAAGCAATTCTATTTTAGGTCTAAACCATTACACATGAGAACCAGGATATGTTAAAGAATGCTTGTTGCAACACAGATTATAATGTCAATAACTAAAAATTGGAAGATAATGTGATTTGGCAATAGGAAAAGGAAAAGAAGGAAGGGATAAATAGTTGTTCCAGCTTTCTGTCTGGGCAAGGTTTTATTGGATGTCTGACCCTCCTCCACAGGGTGATGAGTTTATGGGAACAAAGTTAAGAGAATATTCTCCACCCTTATATCATACTCAGGTAAACCAGCATTTTACAACATCCACAAGCCAGCTTCCATGGCCAGTGATGGGAGTTGGCCATATAAGAAACAAGGTGAATCTCACTATTTAAGAAGCCTGGGAGTGGCTATTGGGCAAAGGGTCAGGAAGGTAGCATGGGGTAGACACAGATGTGCACATAAGATGGAGTGAAAACAGAGAGGGGAAGGCTGCAGGGACCAAAAGCCTGATGGCTGTCCTTATCTCCAGCCTTCCCATGCACACAGTAAAGGAATCCGGGAATTCTCAATTGAAATCTTGTCTTCTAGTCCTACGAAGGGAGATTTCCCAGAAAGTGGGATAATGAATTTTAAATGAGTGGTTAGCTTGATCTATAAATTTTAAATACTTGGTTATAAGACAGAGGCTTTTGTTTTTAATATTTTTTTTCATTGTTGATAGACCTTTATTTTATTTATTTATATGCAGTGCTGAGAATCGAACCCAGTGCTGAGATTCAAACCCAGTTCCTCACACATGCCAGGCAAGTGTGCTACCACTGAGCCACAGCCACAGCCCTGACAGAGGCTTTTATTTATGCCCTGGCTTTTCCATTTATGCCTTTACCCTGCCATGAACAACAGGCCAGATTATAGATACCAAAAGTAAAAACTTCAATGAAGAATTATAGGAAAGTTATTTTAAATGTTCTGTATGATGCAAAATACATACTTGTCACATTAGTGGAATACATTCAAATGTATAAAGAGTAGAAAATGATAATAGGAAGGATAAATAACTCCTAAGAAATCCAAATGTTCCCAACTCTCTGGTTACCTCTCCAATCTTTTTTCAAAAACCTTGAGAAACACAGAAATAGCCAAGTAATTACATGAAATTAATTGCTATACATTATCTATATATCTATATTATAATACCATGCATCTTATCTGATCATAATGGAATGAAACTGAAAATCAATGATAAAAGAAGGAAGGAAAAATCATACATCACTTGGAGAATGAACAATAGGTTACTGAATGATCAATGGGTTATAGAAGACATCAAGGAGGAAATTAAAAAATTCTTAGAGATAAATGAAAACACAGACACAACATATCGGAATCTATGGGACACATTGAAAGCAGTTCTAAGAGGAAAATCCATTGCTTGGAGTTCATTCCTTAAAAAAAGGAAAAACCAACAAATAAATGATCTCATACTTCATCTCAAAATCCTAGAAAAAGAAGAGCAAAACAACAGCAAAAGAAGTAGAAGGCAAGAAATAATGAAAATCAGAGCTGAAATTAATGAAATCGAAACAAAAGAAACAATTGAAAAAATTGACAAAACTAAAAGTTGGTTCTTTGAAAAAATAAACAAAATCGACAGACCCTTAGCCATGCTAGCGAAGAGAAGAAGAGAGAGAACTCAAATTACTAACATACGGGATGAAAGAGGCAATATCACAACAGACACTTCAGAAATACAGAAGATAATCAAAAATTATTTTGAATCCTTATACTCCAATAAATTAGAAGATAGTGAAGGCATAGATAAATTTCTTAAGTCATATGATCTGCCCAGATTGAGTCAGGAGGATATAGACAACCTAAACAGACCAATATCAATTGAGGAAATAGAAGAAACCATCAAAAGACTACCAACTAAGAAAAGCCCAGGACCGGATGGGTATACAGCAGAGTCTTACAAAACCTTTAAAGAGGAACTAATACCAATACTTTTCAAGCTACTTCGGGAAATAGAAAAAGAGGGAGAACTTCCAAATTCATTCTACGAGGCCAACATCACCCTGATACCTAAACCAGACAAAGACACTTCAAAGAAAGAAAACTACAGACCAATATCTCTAATGAACCTAGATGCAAAAATCCTCAATAAAATTCTGGCCACTCGGATACAAAAACTTATCAAAAAAATTGTGCACCATGATCAAGTAGGATTCATCCCTGGGATGCAAGGCTGGTTCAATATATGGAAATCAATAAATGTTATTCACCACATCAATAGACTTAAAAATAAGAATCATATGATCATCTCGATAGATGCGGAAAAAGCATTTGACAAAGTACAGCATCCCTTTATGTTCAAAACTCTAGAAGAACTAGGGATAACAGGAACATACCTCAATATTGTAAAAGCAATCTATGCTAAGCCTCAGGCTAGCATCATTCTGAATGGAGAAAAATTGAAGGCATTCCCTCTAAAATCTGGAACAAGACAGGGATGCCCTCTCTCACCACTTCTGTTCAACATAGTTCTCGAAACACTGGCCAGAGCAATTAGACAGACGAAAGAAATTAAAGGCATCAAAATAGGAAAGGAAGAACTTAAATTATCACTATTTGCAGATGACATGATTCTATACCTAGCAGACCCAAAAGGGTCTACAAAGAAACTATTAGAGCTAATAAATGAATTCAGCAAAGTGGCAGGATATAAAATCAACACGCATAAATCAAAGGCATTCCTGTATATCAGCGACAAAGCCTCTGAAATGGAAATGAGGACAACCACTCCATTCACAATATCTTCAAAAGAAATAAAATACTTGGGAATCAACCTAACAAAAGAGGTGAAAGACTTATACAATGAAAACTGCAGAACCCTAAAGAGAGAAATAGAAGAAGATCTTAGAAGATGGAAAAATATACCCTGTTCATGGATAGGCAGAACTAACATCATCAAAATGGCGATATTACCAAAAGTTCTCTATAGGTTTAATGCAATGCCAATCAAAATCCCAACGGCATTTCTTATAGAAATAGAGAAAGCAATCATGAAATTCATATGGAAAAACAAAAGACCCAGAATAGCAAAAACAATGCTAAGCAGGAAGTGTGAATCAGGCGGTACAGCGATACCAGACTTCAAACTATACTACAGAGCAATAGTAACAAAAACAGCATGGTACTGGTACCAAAACAGGCGGGTGGACCAATGGTACAGAATAGAGGACACAGAAACCAATCCACAAAACTACAACTACCTTATATTTGATAAAGGGGCTAAAAGCATGCAATGGAGGAAGGATAGCATCTTCAACAAATGGTGCTGGGAAAACTGGAAATCCATATGCAACAAAATGAAACTGAATCCCTTTCTCTCGCCATGCACAAAAGTTAATTCAAAATGGATCAAGGAGCTTGATATCAAATCAGATACACGCCGTCTGATAGAAGAAAAAGTTGGCTACGATCTACATACTGTGGGGTCGGGCTCCAAATTCCTCAATAGGACACCCATAGCACAAAAGTTAATAACTAGAATCAACAAATGGGACTTACTCAAACTAAAAAGTTTTTTCTCAGCAAAAGATACAATCAGAGAGGTAAATAGAGAGCCTACATCCTGGGAACAAATCTTTACTCCTCACACTTCAGATAGAGCCCTAATATCCAGAGTATACAAAGAACTCCAAAAATTAGACAATAAGAGAACAAACAACCCAATCAACAAATGGGCCAAGGACCTGAACAGACACTTCTCAGAGGAGGACATACAATCAATCAACAAGTACATGAAAAAATGCTCACCATCTCTAGCAGTCAGAGAAATGCAAATCAAAACCACCCTAAGATACCATCTCACTCCAGTTAGATTGGCAGCCATTATGAAGTCAAACAACAACAAGTGCTGGCGAGGATGTGGGGAAAAGGGTACACTTGTACATTGCTGGTGGGACTGCAAATTGGTGCAGCCAATTTGGAAAGCAGTATGGAGATTTCTTGGAAAGCTGGGAATGGAGCCACCATTTGACCCAGCTATTCCCCTTCTCGGTCTATTCCCTAAAGACCTAAAAAAGAGCATGCTACAGGGACACTGCTACATCCATGTTCATAGCAGCACAATTCACAATAGCTAGACTGTGGAACCAACCTAGATGCCCTTCAATGGATGAATGGATAAAAAAAATGTGGCATTTATACACAATGGAGTATTACTCTGCATTAAAAAATGACAAAATCATAGAATTTACAGGGAAATGGATGGCATTAGAGCAGATTATGCTAAGTGAAGCTAGCCAATCCCTAAAAAACAAATGCCAAATGTCTTCTTTGATATAAGGAGTGTAACTAAGAACAGAGTAGGGTCGAAGAGCATGAGAAGAAGATTAACATTAAACAGGGATGAGAGGTGGGAGGGAAAGGGAGAGAGAAGGGAAAATGCATGGAAATGGAAGGAGACCCTCAGAGTTATACAAAAGTACATACAAGAGGAAGTGAGGGGAAGGGGAAAAATAATATAAGGGGGACAAACGAATGTCAGTAGAGGGAGCAGAGAGAGAAGAGGGGAGGGGAGGGGAGGGGAGGGGGGATAGTAGAGGATAGGAAAGGCAGCAGAATACAACAGACACTAGTATGGCAATATGTAAATCAATGGATGTGTAACTGATGTGATTCTGCAATCTGTATATGGGGTAAAAATGGGAGCTCATAACCCACTTGAATCAAATTGTGAAATATGATATATCAAGAACTATGTAATGTTTTGAACAGCCAACAATAAAAAATTAAAAAAAAAAACCTTGAGAAACACAGAAATAGCCAAGTAATTACATGAAATTAGTTGCTATACATTATCTATAAATCTTTTATTTTATATTAGACTTTTTAAATAAAATTTCTTCATATTTGATTTCAAAGGATAAAAATATGAGTGATTAGCTGAAGTCAAAGAATGTTAGAATAGAGTTAAGAAAGTATCCAAACTCCATTTTGCCAGTTTTTACATTTTCAAAGTAATATAAACTTAAAAATTTCCCTCTACAGCTTTTGTTGCAAAAGTCTTTTTTTTTAAAGAGGGTAAAAGGTGAATTTGTTTCCATAAGAATTTGTTTAATTATTCTCAGTGTCATTCTAAATATTGGGTTACAAAGTTGAAAAAATATACTGTCAAATGATTTTCCAAATTCTAAGAATATAAAAACCATCTATCAATCTAGACTATATGAGATCTAAGAATGAATGAATGGGGAAAAGATGGCAAATATGGTGCAATTTTTGCCAAAATAAATCCAAGAGAAAGCAAGAGGGAAATAATATGTCTCAGCACTGGAGGAATTTATAAATGTCATCTATTGACAACCCAGTGCCTGACATTTTTGTTTCCATTTATCTCTTCACCTGGAATAGAAACTGATTATTGTAGAAATTCTACGTGTAGAATCGTCCTGACACCTGTAGATGCTCAGTGGTAGACTTATGTTGAATGAGTCAATTAATGAATGAACCAATGAAGGAATGAACAAATAGATTTTATTTCTTAATAAATTCCCATGCTGGTCCTTCTTTATCAGACTTTTACTTATTTTAGGATATGAGACCATTAACTAACGTTTCTAAGATCAGGCAGATTTTCTCTCTTCATTCTTGCTTTGAAGTTTCTTTTCCTCTTTAGAGCATTTTGATACATAAAATTTTGGAGCATTAAAAAATTTAAATTTCAACCCAGCTTCAGCATGGCCACCACTAGCTTTCTTCATTTTCAAATAAAACTGATGTCATTTAATACATCGTATTTCAGTAATGGCACCCTTAAATATATCTCTTTTAGAATTGTCATGCTTGATCTCTTGTTCCCAATGGTTTTATTTAGTGCATCAAATACGCATCAAGTTTCATCATGGAAGGACAAAGCACAATTTCTTAAATGCTTTTAATAGAGCAGCATACCAGTGTATCTGGAAGTGGACCACATAACATGTAGCTTGCTTTACTTTTTAATTGCTCTTATTCTGAGTTGAGTGTTCTTCTGAAGTGTTATGCTGTTTGCCAAGAACTGAAGGTGAAGAGGAAAAAAAGCAAGAGGCTTCTTGAGAAAGAACAGTGGATAAGATTAACTAAAAGGGAAATCAAAACTAAGAATAGCATAGGAAAAGAAA
Source organism: Marmota monax (assembly GCF_021218885.2). Classification (NCBI taxonomy): domain Eukaryota; kingdom Metazoa; phylum Chordata; class Mammalia; order Rodentia; family Sciuridae; genus Marmota; species Marmota monax. Next base: position 11,116,289 of record NW_026693726.1, read on the forward strand.
AACAATTATGAAGTTATTAGCGTTTTCAAAAAACAGTGAACACTCCAGACTTCGGTAAATAAATGCATAACAGTATCCCATTCTCACAGACCCAAAATATGGGGTAAGTAATTAACCTTCAGGTTGTCAGAACTAATACCCAGAAATCATCACTGTGGTCTCCAGTGGTATAAGCCCCAAAGGAAAACATAATTCTTGTTGCTGTCACTCTCATTTGTAGCCCCAAATCACATACAGGAAGAAAGTTGTTTTTTTTTTTTTCTGTTTCTTTTTCAATGCAGAATACTGCCTATAAAATTTATTTTTGCAGAATAATAAGCCAGCCGAAATGTATTCTGAATGACAACATCTCAGTGTCCAGATTTAGGTATCATATTATTGCACATTGAGATTCAATTCATATATTTTACTGATCAGTTCAGACATTTTCTGAATTCTTGTGGTTAGTTGACATATATTCAAAGTAATTATTCTGAGATGCTTAGGTATAGCAAACTGATAACTGATCTTCAGCATGTAGAAGGTATGAATTTTCAAGAATCATCTCTCACCATATATATTTCGGAGTTTCATATGGTTTTTTTAAAAAAAATCCTCAAATCATTTTAAAAGACTGTTCTCTATGGAAGAAGGTGAATAAAAGAAATCCCATCACTTATTGGAAATAAAGCATCACTTGTCTGGGCAAGAAACCCTATGATATTTCCATACATATATGTATATGTGTGTATATATATATATATATATATATATATATATATATATATATATATATATATATGATAAATATTTTCCTCCACAAATTTCATGAATTTTCTCATTTTCTCCATTTTACCTAACTTCTCAATCCAACTGCAATCTTTCTGTATGTGTGCATAGAAATATGCTGCTATTCATTACATTAAGATTGCTGGTACAAACCTATAGCTTTGTCTTGCCCATTAATATATTCATAGTCATTAAGCTAAAATAAATCAGCACAAAAAAGTCTTATTTCTCAGGGCCAATGTGTCTACCTCACAGAATCAATAATACATTATTAGTGTGTCTAACAGGCTTTCTGCCTAAATACTGGTTCTGTTACTTCTTTTCAAAAACAGCGTAAGAAAGGTTTGTTGTTCATTTTTCACTAAAATATTTAAGTCTAGCATTGGTTCTTTTATCAAGTTACATTCCCATTTTAAGATACTTCAGACACAATGACCCACCAAAAGACATAGAAACACAATAGAAAGTGAAGGTTTAGTAATAAATGCAATATGAAAAAAAAAATTAAGATTTTAGATAACAAGCAACATTTTTTAAATTTTATTTCTTCTTTTGGAAGATAACAAGAGCCACATATTCGATTCAAAAAATGATTTGAGGGTAAGAAAAGGCTTGTTTTATCTTGCCTGAGTAATAGATTTTTTTTTCTTTTGCTGAATTCTCTGCGTGAATAACAAGAGTGGCAGCCATTTTCTCCCAGCTCAACATCAAAACGCCTTTCATCTGCTGTCTAAATGCAAACAAAGCAAACCTTCCACCAGGCCTTTCTTTCCAGATAAATTAAAACTCTCATGTCCTGGGGCCTAAATCAAGCCTACAGGCCTTCCCTAGATAAATCCGCTCTCAACCTGAAATCTTCTTGCCACACGTGCTCCTTGTAAGATAATTTTGCAGTAGCTAATCAATAATGCAACAGTAAATTGCATTTAAATAAACATTAGCAGCCCCTCTTAATGAATAAAACCTCATCTGCAATTTGTCAAAGTCAGAAATACTGGACTCTTTTGATATTCATTAGAATATTGGAAATTGGAGCTTTGACAGGTTTTATGTACATTGCAATTACCATTGTATGTGTGTGTACTAAAAAAAGGCTTACTTTTATACATTCCGACTGAATATAGTGGAATATACAGCCGGTTTCTAGACTGGAATTCATATGTCTGCTACCACTCTGGTTAAAAATATATGGAGATAATCCTGCTTTCCATTGCAAATTATGAGGCAACCAAGTTGTATGTATCTCATTTGAATTTTCTGACTTTAGATGGAAAAAAAGTAGAAATCTTTATTCTGAAATGATGAGGAACAAGAAAACTACCTGATTTGATATTGTGTATATCATTATTTTTGTATTTCACTGAAGAATCTAATTATTGTTAAGGAATTCTGAAATAATTATAGAAATTAAGAATAATCATTGACTTTCAGTCTTAATATTTTAAATTATGAAAATCCTTTCCAAAAATATATTTTAATATAGATTAATAAGCATAATCCCTGACATTCTTATATTATTCTACTTAATGCTTATTTTAGGCAAGTGATTATTTAAAAAGTTCCTTAAACAGGACTAAACAAAATATATTAAGGCATGTTTGAGCTATACTGTATGAGAAATAACCTAAGATTATTTCTATTTCTTATCATATTTTGAGATATTCTGTAATTTAAGCAAAATCTAACAAAATCATATTCTGAATTCTAAATATATTGTATTGTAGAGGTCTAGATTAAAACACTTGCTTATAATAAAAATGAACACTACTATAAATAATGCTTTCTATTTTATAGGAATTCTAAAGCAATTAATGGGGAAGCAAAATGAAATAATATCATGATGTAAGGATCTGTTTGAAGAAGGAAGCTGTCCTTTGGAAATATCATTAGAAGTAATGTCATCTTTAATTTATATATTCTCTATATAATGTCATCAGAGTAAAAAAAAAAAAAGGAATTATCACTATTTTACAGATGGGAAATCTGAGTGTCAAAGGACAGCCAATCAATCAGACAGGGCTGCACCCAAGCACCTGTCTGTGAAGTACAAGGTTAGTTCCTGTACCATTCCCCGGTTCACATACCAAATGGACATTCAAACATGTGATCATAATAGGCTGACAAAGAAAAATTAAAACCAAAAAAAAAAACAAAGACAAATCAGTCTAATCATTCAGACCCCTTAAAAAACACCCTTTGAAACATTCACACTTCCATACAGCTAATCATTGGTAAGGACATCTCTAAATGACATGTTTGAAAAGATTTAATTTAAACATGAGAAAATGATTAGTGTTCTAATTTGTTAACCTTTCTATCTGCCATGACTCACAGTGACAGGTATTCTAATGTACACCACCAAGACCTCAGTGGTGTTAGATATGCCAGGCATTGAGAAGCATGCCTATTGCCAGTACTTGGCAACAGGAGAATGTCTGCTAATGTTGATCTTAAAAAAACTTAAACTTAAAAGTAGATGGAAATCAATGGATGTGTAACTGATGTGATTCTGCAATCTGTGTATGGGGTGAAGGTGGGAGTTCATAACCCACTTGAATCAAAGTGTGGAATATGATATGTCAAGAAATTTGTAATGTTTTGAACAACCAACAATAAAAAATTAAAAAAAAAAAGCAGATGGAGGTGAAAAACCAAGAAAGCCTTACAATGGGAAGTGGTTATAAACCAATAAAATGTTCAGGCCTCATTCCAATTAGTGGTATCTTCCTTATCTTGTAGAGAAGAAAAATGGATGGAACAATGCCACATCACAAAAATCTGAAGCTCCTCAAGACTATATTAATAGACACCATAACCTTAATAAGAGACAAAATAGTGGTTAGGAACATTCTGACCTTGATTATCAAGGATAAAAGTGATTTAAAAAATGTGTGTTTCTGCAAAAATATAAAAACTTAAAATTATTTCTAAAAACTAAAACTTTTAATTAAGAGCTAAATCTCTTAGAAGGAAACACCGTAGTAAATCTTTGTGACCCTGAGCTAGGTTGGTTTCTTAGATATGAAACAAAAGTACAAGCAATGAAAGAAAAATTAGATAAATTTAAACTCATCAAATTAAAAATGGACATCATCAAGAAAATGAAAAGATAACTCATAAAATGGAAGAAAATATATGCAATGTCATATATCTGACAATATTTACATATTATATATCTGATAAAAGGCTCAAAGCAGGTTAGGAATATAGAACGCTTGGTGGTAGAGAGTTTGCCTAGCACACATGAGGGCTTGGTTTTGATCCCCAGCTTAACCAAAAAAACAAAAAGATTTTTTAAAAAGGGAGGACTCACAACCAGCTATATAAGAACTCTTACAACTCAACAGTAAAAACACAGATAACCCAATTAAAACATGAATAAAAGATTTGAATAGATTTCTACAAAGAAGATACACAATTGGTCAATAAGCAAACAAGAGGAACCTCCATCCCATTTTTAATGGGAAAATGCACAATTTTCCCTTCATACCCATTAGTTTCACTAAAATTAAAAGGAAGCATAATAACAAGTGTTGGCAAGGATGTGGAGACACGGAAATCCTTAGTACTTCAGGAGTAAATATAAAATGATGCAGGTGGGTTACATATAACCCAGAAATTCTACTCTTACATCTATATCCTAGAGAAATGCAAATGTGCCCATAAAAAATTATATACAAATGCCTATAGAAGCATTATTAATGTGAGCCAAAAAGTAAAAACAACCCCATGTCTATTGACTAATGAATGAATAAACAAAATGTAATGTATCCATATTATGGAATATTAGTTGATCATTAAAAGAAATGAACTACTGATACACACTATAATGTGGATGAACTTTGAATACACTATACTTACGTGAATAAAGCCAGTCACACAAACAGAAAAAAAAACACTCATATATGATTCCATTCATATGAACCATCCAGAATAAGGACATCTATGCAGACAGAAAGTAGGTTGGTGACTTTCAAAGACTGGATGGAAGGGAAAACAGAAATGACTAATTTGTACAGACTTGCTTTTCCAGATGATGAACATATTCTAAAATCAGACGATATTCTAAGGTCAGTTACACAATGATTGAACAACTCGTAAATATACTAAAACCAACTGAATTGCAGATTTATTAAAGAGTGGATTCACGGTATGTAAATGATATCTCAATAAAGATGTCATTAAACATACACATAGAAAAGCTAAATTGAAATTAGACAGAAATTTGTTATAGACATTCAGCTTTTCCATTCACCACCTGGGTTACTTTGGGCATGGTGGCTTTTATTACTAATGAATCTATAGGTCCTAAGACCTGGACAATTGTAAGTATTCAATAATAAGAACACTGCAATAAGCACCAGGACTGAATTGGACCAACCAGTCCATAGTACTTAGAAGTTGTCTATCTGTGGCCAAGTTATTAATCTCTCTGTGTGAAAGTTTTCTCATCTGTAAGATAGAGATAATGATAATATAGCCCTCGTGTGAGTTGTCATGAGTTCTCATTGGGCTGATGTAATTAAAGTGCCAGAGTTTTGAGATTTTTAAGTTCTCAGTGTCTGAATAGCAAAGGAGTGATACTTTCTCAAAATTCTGCCTCAATTAAGATTGTCAATTCCAAATAGTCACTGTGAGATTGCAATGTCTGTTATCAGTCTTGAAGACTTTTGGCTAGGAAAATTAGAAAGTCATATTAACTGCACCTATACATAAGTAAATGATAAATATAGAAAGATACAAGTCATTGACAAAATCTGACCCCTTTATGGATGGCATATTTTCGTGGAAAATAGCAAGGGCCCTGGTGCATAGCTAGGAAAAATTTGATTCAGACACAAAAAATCAATTTGAATTGAAATAATTATCTTATAATTATGTTTAAAATACTAGAATCCCCTTTCAGTAGCAATTTAGTCATGGAAGCTAACTGCCTAGCTCATTGCAAGTGCTTGATAAAAAAAAATGTCTTCTAAATGTTAAATAGTTCTGCACAAGTAATTTTTCAAAATTATATAACTTCTTTAATGTTTCAATATCAAATAAAGCTTGTTTGGGCAAAACCATTTTGATAATTTCCTTATAGACTACTACAAAATATTCTCTCTCATATGTGTGTGTGTGTGTGTTTACATATATATGTGAATAAAATATTTTTATCTAGTCATTTCCTTTAAGGGGAAAAAAAAGTACAGAAAGAAAAAAAAAAGATTGTTGAGGGTCACAAGGTTTATAAATACCAGGTTCAGGACTCAACTTACATCTCTTTTATTCTAGACTAAATGTCTCTGTTTCACCAGTGGATCCCACACTTTTGCAATAAAAGAAATGACTTTTGACAAAGCACGACAGTATCATGAAACACCCACCACATGATGATAATTTTACTTTTAGTGTCTGTTGTGATAAAACAAAGACAAAAAAGCTCTACAAGCTGTCTAACAGAGATTCTCCAAAGATTAATAACTTTATCAAGAATATTCACGCCATTGTTGAGACAAAGGAGAAAATTTTAAAGGCAAAATAAGAACGATCATATACATTATTTGGAAGCAATAAGCCTTGGCTATAAGGATCAATAACAAGTGTGGCATTAATTCAAGGTAGAAGTTATTAGACATTCTTGCAGATGAATTTTCTGTTTAAGTGTGTAGTAGTCTTTGTGTAAGGTTATTATTCTGGCAGATTCTTTTGTGCTAGTTCTTATTATCAGATAAACATGAATACATGAAATCCCCTTTTAACATAATTTCTTGGCTTTATTTGAGATTGTTATTACTGTTGTTGTTAGGGTTTGACTAAAGTGACTCCATTTTTATTCTGACACATTTCACAAAGTTTAGTAGCTCCATTCAATTATATTTTGATTAACTGCTCCAGTATCTATTATAATGCTTGAAAAACCTAACATGTGCAATTAATTGATCAGAGCAGGTCAGTATGGTGGCAGCCCATTTAAAACTCTCCAGAATTCTTTGGTGATTTTACCATTCTTCTTTCACATCATGGAACATAATCAAGTTTTGGTCTGCTTTATTTGAGGGACTGTAAGCAGTTAACCTTGAACTAGCTCAAGCAGAAAGGTAGCTTAGGATCTTTCTTTTAATCACCAACAACCAATTATTAATGCATTAAGAACTCATAAAGACAGGCTGGTTGAGGGAAGCCTAAAATGAGGCCAGAATATAGCATATGCCCGAGGATTTAACTTACACATGTCTACCTGTGGACCCCAAATGACTCCCAACCTAGAGGTACCTAAGAATTAATTGTGAGAAATCCAACAGAATAGGAAAACAATATACCAATGAAGCATTCACCATAATAGAGGAATCATACATCTTTTTTAGTTATGAGTTTGGCATGGCTAGCCTGTTTTTACAGGTGAGGAAATAGTGCTGATGGAATTCAGTATCTTTCTCTCAGTGACAAAAGTCATGAAATGCATAACCAGGATTCCAAGCAATTCAACTATGCCTGACTCTAAATCCCATGGTCTTTCTACTATACAGTGCTGCTCTGCAATAATTCTACTCAGAAGGAAACACACACACACACAGGGTAATTTTTTAATCCCACTTACAGTTCTCTAATTTGGTAGCCAACCTTAAGACACAGATGGATGACTTCAATAAAGTTATGTAAATATTTCTTCCCAGAACAAAGGAAAGAATTCTGAGTATTATTAAGAATAGATTATGAAATCAGCTGAGAGGTACAGACAAAGTTGAGTCACTGAATGTCTTGCATGGACTCAACTTGGGTGCTGCAGTTTTTGAACTATGAAATGAGAATCAGCAAATGAAACTTTAGACTTTCAAATTTTCCCTAGGAAATTCAGAAATGCTTTTCCATATGAAATTCCACAAATGTCTGTAAGAACCAGAGTACCCAAGTACAAAGTACGAAAAGGCAAATTAAAATGACCTCCATTTATATAAGGGCAGCACTTTAAAATTTGGCTTAAAGGTAAAAACTTTCTGTTCCAGGGTGTTATTAATTTTTCATTTAAACTAAGCTGCTTTGTTCTTCCAATCCAAATTGAAACCATGACATATTTCATACAGTTAAATTACCAAGAAGAAAATAAAAATTTTAACTAATAAGAGCATATAATTATCATTCTGACCAATAAAGTAATTCTTTCTGAAAATGTTCACATCATACCTAGAGATAGAAATTTTGAAGTTTAATATCTGTAATAGGAGAAACTTTAAACATAAAAATATTTTTAAAAATGGTTAATTGTATTCAATTTTCTATAGACTCAGTACTTTAAAATATTGTGTTCTACAGAATTGAATCAATAAAGAGTAATCTCTGAACCAACTAAAGGACTAGTAATTGTGTAGGTAGTCCCAGAAGAACAATCTATGTAAATGTATCTAGAGTAAATTAATTTTATCATCCTTCCAAATCTTTTTACGTGGATACCAGTGCTGTTATTGTTTATTTTTTTTTTTTGGGGGGGGGGTTGTTTTGTTTCGTTTTTTGTTTCATGGGCATATTCGCCCATTGCTTTTGTCTAAAACATTTCTGATGAAATAATTTTAGTTGTACTTAGGATTTGCTAGTAACAAATGAATGATGCTACTGAGTGACAAGATAAATGGCTTATGCATGGAAATGTTCTATGCTCATATAAAATGTTTTTAAATATAATACTAATGTATATGGTGTGAACTAGGATCAAGTACCATAATGAGACTTTACTGAGATCCAGATAATTTTCCAAACATACAGAGTTTTGAGGGCACTGAGTATTCATATACTTATCAGTTTAATTTTCTAAACACCTTGGTGAATCCATCTAAATACCACCTGAGGTACATGATATATCTTCTTGCCTGAGTATCCTTATTCTAAATGTTCACCCCTTTGGGGGGTGGGGAGCAGGTTTTTTGTGTCTGGAGTTCCTGGAAGGAAGCAAAACAGTCTCCTTGGGATTCCCATTGGAGCCTCCAGGGAACAGCTGGAGAGACTCCACCACAAAATGGAGCAGGACAGCTGGCAGGCTCTCTCTTCCCCTTTGTTGATTTTTTTTTCCCCTTGCTGAGTGACGTTCCCCACCCCCACATCATCCTTTTCTTGAAATCCTTTCTAATCCTTTTTTGCTAATACCAACTTCTATGGAGGGACACAACTTTTCTCCCCCAACCATGAGCACCAACAGGAGCCAGCAATACTGTCCTTCTTCTATCTCTTTAAAAAATCGAAACACTCAGTCTTTTGTACCTGAATTGCCATGGACTCTTCTGACAACTTTGATCGACTTTCTCTAGATTCTTTACTTTGTTCCCAAGCTGTCTCTTCTTCTATTTCACCTTAAAATTTACAGAGAGAGAGAGAGAGCGCAGTATGGAATTAGAGAGTAAAAAAATTAGAGAGTAAAAAGGATGAATGGCAACGTATGATTTTTAATGAGAAATCAAATACTTTTCTTGAGAAGCATTCTGAATTAAATCAATAATCAGTTAAAAAAAGAAAAGGGAGAGAATTTATGAAGATTTAGCTGAATTTTTTTTTCCATTTTCTAATAAAAAAACTATTTGAATACAAAATTTTGTGAGTTATTCTCATTTTAGATGAGTTAGGGCTAAATTTCATCATTGGTATGGTTAGTAAATCATTTACTAGGTAAATGTTTGTTTAAGAAATTAGTACCTATGAAGTGTATCTTGGTGATAGTATGTGTTCTCCTTTAGGGTTAGGGCTGCTTATTTATTTATGCAGGGTGTCTCAGTGCAGATGGGACTTCTTTTTCCAAGGGTTGTCTTGCATATTAATGATGAAAAACCAAAACCAAAAACAATCAGCCCATGGATTGATGGCCTTTCTTTTCTTTAAACAACACTAAGCAAAGCTTATCATATTTTCTTATTTTCCAAAAAGGTACTGGGAGTATAAGAAAAATTACAATGGAAGAATATTCAGTAAGAATGGCTTGACCTTTGATCAAATTGTTTCACCTCACTGGCCGGGCTTCCTCATATGAGAAATAAGGCAGCAAGTAGGATGATAGTGATTTCTCATGTCTTTTTCTGATTAGGAATCAGGTCTCATCTTAAGCATTGAAATTTTCCCTTCTGTTATTTGGTCTCAATATGAACAAGAAATTGTGTTTCTATATGTAATTAAAGTAGCATTTGAAATGATTTTTTCACAACACTTAGATCATAATATACTTAAATATTATAGATTTAAAATGTAGGAGAGTTCAAATAAGTTTACAGCTTAGAAGAAGCTTCTGGATATTTCCAAAAGGAAATCAGGGGAGAGATTTGCTATTTCCCTTGGTAAGGAGATAGAACTATACTCACCTCTCAGGGCACAGTCTCACACCTATGTGAGAGGTAGAGTTACAGATCTGCATTACAATGTCTTACACAAGACCTTTCACATCCTATTAGGATGGATGTCTTTGGAATTAGGATCTTAGAACAAAGACTTGTTTCCTAATTTATTCATTGCTTTTTCAAAAAAAGAAAGAAAAAGAAAAGAAAAAGAAAGGTAGAAAAGAAAAGATAAACCTTTAGGTGTAAGAGAGGGATCAAAATTATTTCAAATGAGTTCCTTATTTTTGTCTTTAATAATGATTTCTCCTTGAGACACAAGATTTAGTGTGTCTAGGATGTCCTGAGGTTACCAGGATACAAAATTTACTCTAAGCCAATTAGAAATCCCAATCCTGATTAACTGAAAGAGGTCAGATACTAACAACCTTCTTTATCTAGTTCTACAAAGACCTTAAGATTAGCAAATAAATGTGTTCACTTCTACAGATTGATGAATTTACTTATTTTATTAAGTAAATTTAGTAAAATTCCTATAGGAAAGGACTACAAAAAGAAATGTTGACTAAAATGAAGAATGAAAATTAGTAAATGCAAAGTACCCAAGAAACGTTTCTTTGTTCTCTATGTGTTTCTATGTGTTTCTTATTAATATAAAGGAATAAATGAGAAATATTCTTTTATAAGGTTTAAATAGGTTCCTGAATTATCTGAGAATCTATTACAATAACCTTGTATAATTTTCTATGAGTTGTCAAAAACAGAATATTTCATATAGTAAACAACCTAAATGTGAGTTATTAATATATCTCCTGGTTAAAAATGCACCTTGCTTTAGAGAATAATTTCTCAAATATGTAAATGAGATAATGAAATCATAGCTCCAGATCTTGTCTTTGCCTGCATTCTTTACACACACGTACACAGGTCTTGCTAAATTAACTTAAAGGCTCCCCCAATTGCGTTCCTGATTGCTTCCTTTTCCCCCTCCTCTGTCTCCCTTCTGCATGGGTTTATTAGAGAATGAGCTAATTCTGACTGGGCATTTGAAATTTTATTAGTACCAGCACCTACCAATGACCAGGGAGCTATCAGTGAAGGAAAAGAAGAACATAAATCTATAAACTGTACTTCTTGAAATAATGGAGCTATACCCTTTGTGTGGATGTGAATGGTGTCATGGATGATATCTTTTGGCCAGCAAGCATAAGCAAGGTGATGAAATGTGTTCCCCAGCTCTGCTCTTGCAGTGATGTCACACATTTAAAAAAAAAAAAAAAAGTGCCTCATCAGCTCTCCTGCAGTCTCAGGGTTCATGACGTCAGCAGAGGGCCTCAAGTAATTTATAGCATTGTGTTTACTCTGGAGCCATTTGATATGTATTAATACATGCAGCAGCAGCTGTCTCTTTTACAAGAGAAGTGTGCTCACATGAGCTCTCTCACCCAAACTGAGAACATAAGCACACTCTAATAGCAAAAGAGGCAGCTGCTGTTGCATGAATTAATACATTATAAGTTACTCTCTCATTTGTTATTCGTGTTTAAATCCTGCTCTATTTTTAAAATAAAAATACTTAAGATTTTAAAAGAAGTAAAACTTCTACTGAGAGTTCGTAAATTGGCAAATACCGTGGAGTAAATTATCTCAGTTTTATTATATTTTTAGGGGTTGATTCATTTACATATCAAAATAAAAAATTTAAGTATTTATTATTTTCAGAACCAAGGCATCTGGTGTCTTTGAAATGCTCAAAGCAGTAAAAGAAAAGAAAAGGGGTTTCCTATTTTAAGTTCTGATATAAGGCTGAGAATGGACTTATTCAATAGTTTGTATATAAAAACATCAGAACTAGAAATTATCAATAGTATTTACTTACTTTAATCACCTTCCAGATTACAAACTATTTTTCAAATAAATATTTAAGTAGATTTTTATCTACCTATGATGTGCAAATAGTTAAAAGCAATATCCTTGCTTGAAAGTGTTCTAACAATTTAGTAATTTAGTGATTCCTGACAGAGTAGAACAATCACACTGTAACCAAAAGGGTTAAAGAATTGCTTTTATATTAAACAAATATGCAGCTCAGCTGTATCTATATAAATATATATATGTAAATATACATTTGCATAGCAAAATGGTGAAATTCACAAATTCTAAATCACTGAGATGCCTCAAATGAAATATTTTTATTTTGTTTGGGGTTGGTTTAGTTTAGTTTATTGGCAGTTCATTTGTTCTTTTAATAAACAGTGTTTTAGAAAGCTGATAGAGAAATTCTTTTTGGACAAATGGAAAGTTGGTTCCATTTCCTTGATTCCTTTCAACTCCATTTTATAATTTCCTGTTCTTCTCAGTGCTAAGGTTACATTTCCATTTTGTAAATATTGTACTGTGTAAATCTTATACTTCTAATTTTATGCATTATTTTATCATTGTAAAATATCTGCAAATTAGTTTTCTGTTTATCTAGGAAGCTTAAGTATTTAATATCTTTTTTTTTAATGTTATGCTAGTTCTGTTAACAATATGGCTCATTATTTAATTCAGAAAGAATTTAAAAGGTGTGAGATTTGTAACAGAAAGTGCTATAGTGATTTGCATTGACCTAATTAGTTCATTTACATGTTGACCTTTAAAACCAGTGGAGTTTTGTAAACCCAACTTGTGGTTGTAACTATTCCACTAAAGAGACCTGGGAGAAGGGATATAAAAAGTAGCATAAGGTCAGTAAAGAAATACTGATGATAAACTAAGGGGAAAACAAAATTAAAATCATGTACTATCTTCTCAATAAATTATATAAAACCACTTTAGAATGTGATATATTTTCAAAAATATTTTCAGGACAGCCATTTAACCAGCTAGACATCTCAAATTGCTTCTTTTAAAGGAGGAATGTTAATACAATGTATTTTAACCTCTGAGTTACTAGAATTTTACAACTGTGTGATCACATCTACATTTTCCAATTTATAAATCAGCTCTCTGAATCAACTGGACTCTTATAGATTGTTTAATGACTGCACAAAATTCACAGTCTTAAACAAATTTCAAATATGCACACCTTTTTAAAAATGATACAAACTTGTATCATTGGAAAAATACCAAAATTTTTCAGTAGATCTAGCTAAAAATTGATACAATTTGTCAGGTTTAAATGGATTCCCATGTCTGAAGTACCAGGAATGGTTGTATTAAGTCACTTTTCAAAATGTGTGCTCTTCCACTCACCCCTTCCCTACCAGTCATTTGCTTATGTCCCATATTTATGCTCTCTAATCATCCTCCTGATCCTGCCACTTTCACCTGGACCCTTGACCCAAGGAATTGCCCGCACACCTCCAACAACAGACTTTTCACAAAATGCACTTCTAGCTTTCCTGAGTTATTGGTCATCCACAGGGTCTGTCCATCTTGCTCCCCTCGTGGCCATCTCAAATAAGGACTACTTTTCTCTTACTCTGCATGTTTTACAACATTTGCGTGATGAGCGGTGACCTGGGAAAGAAGAGTTAAAACGCTTCCCACTGACTCCAGCACATCAACACTGCCTCCTTCATAAAAAAAAAAAAAAAAAAGTCTTATTGATGACTAAATTTTGTGAATCTATAAGTTTGACTTCTATATTTGATATGACTTCTTCTTGTCATTATCATATGCTGTCTCCCCTGTCACTTTCCAGATTACAATAAAGACTTTAAAAGTCATCTCAGTCTCTTTCTTTTTGTTTGGGCAACTGAAGAGTCTCTGAGATGTATCTAAAATACTACACTGGATTCCTTGACATCCTCAATTTCAAAGTTTTTTTTTTTTTTTTTTTTTTTTTTTGCCTTACCCCATTTCAGCCACCCACTCCGATGGTCTTCTCCTGGAACTTATCAACACTTGGAAGTGCTTTATGCCTGAAATCTTAATTTCTGGTATAGAACTATGCAATCCACACCACTGCAAGCTCTTCAAGTCCTAGCTCACTCCATTCCTATGGCTTCAGCTTCAAATTGGGTTTAATTTCTCCCCTCAGTTCTACTATCTTGGGCACATTTTTAACCTAAAGGTCCCATGAGTATTCTAAATTTGGAAACATGCCAATTAAATTCTACTTGATAAAATACTTCAAAGAATGAATTTCAGCTCCTGCTTTTGATGTTCATGTTTCTAGAATGGCCTAGCCATTCCGTCAGTTACAAAACTTATTGTTCATCTTTGATTCTTCCTCTATTTTTTATTTTTTAAACACCTCTTGAACCTACTTTGTTTCTTCAGTGCTTCTGTCACTGATAGGGTTCCTAATTATCACCATTTAAGTAGAGAGAAACTACATGAATAAACCCCTTTCCTAGCCTTCGGTCATTATAATCGGAGGTTAGGGGCAAAGCTAAAGGTAGAACATGTGCAAGGCCCTGGGTTCAATCTCCAAGATAGCAATCAATCAATCAATCAATTGTTATAGTAAGCCTAAGGTGGACATCCTGGATGACAATTATGGAGAGCTCATGACACAGCAGAACCACTTACCTCATGAACCAGAAGGCAAAGAGAGTGAGGAAGGGGCTGGGATCAGACTCTCCCCATCAAAGGCATGTTGCAATTACATGAGGACCTTCTAGAGACGCACAGTACCTCCCAACAATGTCGACCTTCTCCGGACTAGGTTATCATATGGACCTTTGGGAGAACTTCAATATCCAAACTATAATACTCTCCTGAAAGTTTTCCTCATCTAGTTCCATGGTTTTTATAGTATTCAGTAAATACTTGTACAGTGTTATGGTTTTGATCTGGAATGTCCCTGAAAGTCTCATGTGTGCAGAGATGGGTCTTTTAGGCAATGATAAATCATGAGGGCTTTGCCTCAGCATATTATATTTGGGATCATGGATTTGTCTAAAGAATTGAAGCTCTATCACTGGTGTGAGTACTAATTATTACCTTGTGGAATGTAGTGTATCCAGAGTAGCAAACCAGCCATTTTATGGATGAATGGACTACAGGAAGGTGGGACCTAGTTGGAGAAATTAGGTCAGCATGGTGTGCCTGGAAGAGTTTATCTTCTCTCTGGCCCCTTCCTTTCTCCCTCCTTCTCTCTCTTTCTCTCTCTCTACTCCCTCTTCCCTGCCTCCTTTGCAGCCACCATGGGCCATGCAGCTTTGCTCTTGCGTGGCTTTCCACCAGGAAGTTTCTACATTGCAGTCAGTCAACCATGAACTGAATCCTCTGAAACCATGAGCCAAAATAAACCTTTCTTCCTCTTAACTGTTCTTTCCAAGTGTTTTGGTCACAGCATCACAAAGGTGACTAAGACCTGCAGTGAATTAATGCAGGCAGGCAGGAATGAATCCTTCTTAGAACTAATAAACGAGATCTCAAAGAGTTACACATGAACCATATCATTGTTCAGAAACTTTGTAATTTCCACTTTCTAAGGAACAAAAAAGGTCTTTGCCAAATATTCAAGCTCTTCTCTCATCAGACAGCAATATTTTTTTTTTCAACCGCTTCTCCTGTTACTATTTTGTACATAACTCATTTCCACACAAACTCTTCTCTAGGTCGGTGGTTCTCAAAGTTGTTTTCTCGACCAAAAACATCAGCACCACCTTGGGAGCTTGTTAGAAATGAAGTTTCCTGAGGCCTATTCCAGACCTGCTGACTTAGAAACTCAGGGTGTGCTTTATAACTTCTACGGGTGATTTGGACATGTGCCAAGTGTTTGAGATTATGTTTTCAGCATCATGCATGTTAATGTCATTCTTTCCATTCCTACAAAAGTCATATTTTATTTCAAATCAAATGCTGTGTTTTGTCTGAAAATGCCCTTGCTCTTCTCATAGCTTCTGGTTACTAATTTTGTTTACAAATCCCTTCTCTGAACTCCCCACTTTCTTTATAAGGAGTTAACAGCACTCACAATGAACTCTAAATAAGCTTACACTAACTATCTCCTATTCCCCTCGCATTCATGTCCCACTGTAAACTCGAATCACAGCCACCACCTCATTGAAATGATTTCTTTTAGGTGACTCGTGAAGACCCAATTTTACCAAGTTCCGTGGACTCTGTTTTTGAAATTTCTGACATCTAGGAGGCTTTGTGCATTATTACCCATACCCTGCTTTGTGAAATTCTTTGCTTCCTCCACTTTTGTGACACTTTCAGTTTTCACTTACTTGTTTTCTTTTGCAAATTTTAACCACTGCATTTTTCTCCGAGTAGAGAAACTTCTACTTTTAGAAGAAGAGAAACTTCTTCTGCTGCTCCCAGTAGAGAAACTTTTACTTTTATCATTTAGTGTACATTTCCTCTTTAACACCCTTAGCTTAAATACTACCTAAATCTATATTTTTAACTTAATACTCAGATGCCTGATATAGATATTTAACTTAATCACCAACTAGATATCTCATCTTTATATACCACAGGTATCTTAAATTTAATAAATCAAATTCATAATTGTCATCTCCCTCCTGACTCCAGAAACCTTAGATTTATCACAAGCTCCTTCCTCTAATTCATCACATGCCCCCTCCCATATGAAACAACTTTTCAGCCAAAGAAATGAAAATTTTATATATCTATTATCTGTCCCCTTTTTCTAGTAATTCAACTTCTATTGTTTTCTTCAACAGACTTCAACCCAAACTCTTTGCCTCCCAAAGGATTTCTTTATTTGTTTATTAAGTTTTAGTATGGCTGACATCTTCAGTTCTCCTCCCCATAGTCTTTCACAATGATTTCAAGGTGATTTTTCAAAATGGCAAACCTGATGATGACATTTCCTTTCTTAAAACTTGTTAGGAGCTTCCGTATCATTCAGGATACAAATCACCTAAGTTTCACAATGGACTATTCACCACTCATAATTCTAGCTTCATTACATGCAAATCATTGCTCAAAGATATAATCCTCTTTCAAATCTGCATTTGTTCTTTTGTCTTGCTCTTCATCTACTCAATACATACTCATTTGAAAAGTCCTGTTAGATATCCCTCCAGTGTCTTATTTTATTACCCTTCTACTCTTCTCCTGTACTTTGAGAAGTATTTAATCAAGGTACTCTTTATACCCTTGTTTAATTCTTTCACTCCTAGGTTGAAATCTCAGGGAAGGAAATGTGCTTAATCCACAGTTCCTAATCTAGTGTCTGCATCTTAGAAAACACTCACCTGATGATTACTGAATGAACAATGTCCTGTATGAAATTATTCTATCTTAAGACAGACACAAAGATGTCTAGCAAACCAGCTACTCTGAGCACACTACATTCAACAAGGTCATAATTAGTACTCACATCAGTGATAGGTCTCCAATTCTTAGACAAATCCATGATCCCAAATATTTTAAAATTATAGTGTGCCAATCATCTATATTTTAGATGTGGATAAGAATGAAGATTCTTGAAGACTTGTTTTCAAGGCCTAACCTTCATATTTTATTGTTTTTAAAAATGGGCATCACAGTCCTTGGTCTTAGATGATCAACACCAAGACCAATGTTTTAATATATCAAGGATAAGACTAAATCGAATCCAGAGGAAACAATGATTGTTTTGACCTACCTATAGCAAAGATGAACTTAACAGGTATTTCCAGAAAAAGAAAATAAGAAAATATAGAGAAAAATCTTCCAAAAAGTCCTGCTGGTGGCCACTCAGTGATGGAGATTGTAGAATCCCCAAAGAGTTCATATTTCACACTGGACTGCCTAGGAAACAAGTTGAAGAAAGGGTATCTTGATGAAACTCTGTGCCCCACCCAAACACCATCCATAAGTAAATTTAAATTTGTCACTTGTACTTGGAACAGGAACACAGATTAAGCAGATACAATTCAGCCAATATTTTAAAAGCACATACTCCATGGCAGATGCTTTTCGGGCTCCTGAGAATTTATCAGGGAAAAAAGACAGTTGAAAATACAACCTTCATGACAGAGGACTTAATGTTTATAGAGCACATACTTCTTTGTTTTCCTAGGACTAGCATATTTCTAGGACCATTTCTCTATCACCTAGCTGTATTGTAGAATGATCAGTTTACTCATATCAACCTACAGGTGACCAAATATGTGAATTCTCAACCGTTTAAATTGTAGACAATCTTCCTACATTTCATGTTTTGTAGCTATTTCCCTACCACTTCTACAATCTCAGCAAGACCTAAACTTGAGCTTTCCTATTTTATTCAAGAAATGATAAATAAATAGGCATCCTCCTACATTCAGTATGATGACCCCAATAGATTTAGAGGGAGGTAGCAAATAGCAATGATCCTAGTACTGAAAACTATAAATGTCGAGGAAGGAAGAGATACATATACATCCACATTAACATTTCCTCACTTTGCAAAACATGGTGCTCTTACAGCAAATCTGGGTAACTCATTTCCTGATGTGGGTCTGCTTGATTTTCTGAGTTTGTTGGTCCCAGAATGCACCTGAGTTCAGAGGAGCATATTTCATAGGTGTCTCCCTTCTGGTCTCTAAGTAGTAGAAATCTGCACGAGAGATTGTAAACATTCAAGTGAAATTTTTAAAAGTTAGTCTTTTGTTGGGGTACAGGGAGTCACCATGGAAGATCTGGCAGGCACTTTCAAGAATTGATGAATATTTCCTCGTGAAACTATGCTATCTTAAGACACAGACACAAAGTTGTCTCAAAGACCTCATTATAGTCTGGCTATGATCAGCACTTCTACATACTAATATTAAACCAAATCAAGACAAAATAGATCTTCAAATGTAAGACTCTTGGGTCAACAGCACCAACTTTATTCTTTAGGCTATGAAACAAACCCAACTATTATTTTATCTCATTTATTTCTAGACCACGAAGACTAAGTAAATGTAACACACAAGTGGATGTGGGAACTATGACATTTGCATATTAAATGGCACAAGACACAAGAAGTCTTTCTAATGTTCTAACAATTTCATCTGATCTGAACACTGTAAAAAGGAGATCACTCCAATACTGCTTCCTAATGTATATGCTTATCCATTAGGAAGATCAGGGAAATAAATCAACTAGAATGTATTTGGGGACAATCCAGTCAAATTCAATATAGGGGGAAAATTCAATCTCAGCCACCTTCCTTTTGAGCCCATAGAGTCATTTCTTCATTAGGCCCTCTCCCACTGATCCATTTCTTTTTCACTATCCGTTTTTGGTTTTTTGTTTTTTTGTTTTTATTTAGCCATGGCTTCAGGGAGTGTGCAAGAAAAATAATGGAAGAAACATTAAATCCAGTTAGATTTGCAATTAGTTAGTAGTTCTGGATTTCAATGGGGATGAGGTTAAAATTACTTGCCTTAAAAACGAGTCTTGGTAATTAGTTGTAAAATTAAATTGTCCATGCTTTTTCTGTTCCCAGTTCCCAAACTAAACAAAAGTTTCCTTGTATTTCTTTATGATAATCGATTTCTTCCTATTAGGGGTGGAAAAAAGAAAAGTCCATTTGAATTCAAACTTTCAAAAAATTTAATAATTCTTTTTACCTTTGTCTATATAATTATTATTTTTTTTCTTTTTTTATTTTATTTTTTTAAATTTTTTATTGTTGGTTGTTCAAAACATTACATAGTTCTTGATATATCATATTTCACACTTTGATTCAAGTGAGTTATGAACTCCCATTTTTACCCCGTATACAGATTGCAGAATCACATCAGTTACACATCCATTGATTTACATATTGCCATACTAGTGTCTGTTGTATTCTGCTGCCTTTCCTATCCTCTACTATCCCCCCTCCCCTCCCCTCCCCTCCCTTCTTCTCTCTCTACCCCCTCTACTGTCATTCATTTTTCCCCCTTGTATTATTTTCCCCTTTCCCCTCACTTCCTCTTGTATGTAATTTTGTATAACCCTGAGGGTCTCCTTCCATTTCCATGCAATTTCCCTTCTCTCTCCCTTTC